>NC_042617.1:251037845-251386793 GCF_901001135.1 Rhinatrema bivittatum | reverse complement strand
CATATGTCCATGTTCATATTGGAACAACTTTTAAATTTTTAAAGTGAACTTATGAGCATGATTCCACTTTATTAAATCTGGGCTAAAGTTTGCAGGTACTTTGTAATCAAAGATTATAGTTCTATATGGGCTGCTGAAAATTACTTTCTTAAAAACTTTGGATGGATCCATATTTCATATAATGGAAGGTGAAATTACTACTTACCTGATAATTTCCTTTCCTCTAGGACAGGCAGGCCAGTCCACACTAGTGGGTTATGCAATCCAACCAGCAGATGGAGATGGAGATCACTGACTCATTGATGTCACTCCCTGATAGCCCTGCATAGACATCAGCCTGCCAGTATTTTCTTCAAAGGCCAACTGGGACAACTAAACCAGCTCAAACTTTAACAAGAATTAGTATGCAAAATTATGTTTGTTTGTTTTTTTCAAAGGAAGCACTGGACTCAACATGAAACTAATACAACGTTAAAAGAGGAAAACAGTAAATAGGTCTATCCCATAGAGGGAATCCACTTACTAGGTTCTCCACTAATCCAGACACTATCCGGGATCCTTGCACTGTTACCACAAATTTATCTGACAAGGACCATGCAAGTCAGAAAAAGCATGACCGTGACAAGGCAGCCCAGGGTGGGATGATGGACTGTCCTTGCCTGTTCTAGAGGAAAGGAAATTATCAGGTAAATATTAAATTTCACCTTCATCCAGGCAGGCCAGTTCACAATAGAGGGATGTACTAAAGCTACTCCCCAGAAAGGTGGGAGGCTGCCTGCCTCCCAGTAGCAACCGCCCTAACAAAAGGCACATCCTCTCTTGCCACAACATCCAGTCGATAATGCCTTGCAAACATATGCAAGGAAGACCATGTTGCCGCCCTACAAATCTCTGCTGGCGAAAGTAACCACAATTCTGTTCAGGAAACTGCCTGCACCCAGGTCGAATGCACTCTAACTTGCTTTGGTAAAGGCTTTACCACATCTACATAAGCCACTGCCACAACCTTCTTTAATCCAATGAGTCACCATAGCGTGAGAAACCACTTCCCTCTTCTTAATGGCTCCATGAAGGAGAAGGAAGAAGGATCCAGAAGAAAATAGGATAAAGCATAAAATTGGCAAGTTAAATGTAAGACATTGATAAGACAGGCTAAGAGAGAATTTGAAAAAAGTTGGCTGTAGAGGCAAAAACTCACAGTAAAAACTTTTTTAAATATCCGAAGCAGAAAGCCTGTGAGGGAGTCAGTTGGACCGTTAGATGATCGAGGGGTTAAAGGGGCACTTAGAGAAGATAAGGCCATCGCGGAAAGATTAAATGATTTCTTTGCTTCGGTGTTTACTGAAGAGGATGTTGGGGAGGTACCCGTAATGGAGAAGGTTTTCATGGGTAATGATTCAGATGGACTGAATCAAATCACGGTGAACCTAGAAGATGTGGTAGGCCTGATTGACAAACTGAAGAGTAGTAAATCACCTGGACCGGATGGTATACACCCCAGAGTTCTGAAGGAACTAAAAATGAAATTTCAGACCTATTAGTAAAAAATTTGCAACTTATCATTAAAATCATCCATTGTACCTGAAGACTGGAGGATAGCAAATGTAACCCCAATATTTAAAAAGAGCTCAAGGGGCGATCCGGGAAACTACAGACTGGTTAGCCTGACTTCAGTGCCAGGAAAAATAGTGGAAAGTGTTCTAAACATCAAAATCACAGAACATATAGAAAGACATGGTTTAATGGAACAAAGTCAGCATGGCTTTACCCAGGGCAAGTCTTGCCTCACAAATCTGCTTCACTTTTTTGAAGAGTTAATAAACATATGGATAAGGGTGAACCAGTAGATATAGTATACTTGGATTTTCAGAAGGCGTTTGACAAAGTTCCTCATGAGAGGCTTCTAGGAAAAGTAAAAAGTCATGGGATAGGTGGCGATGTCCTTTCGTGGATTGCAAACTGGCTAAAAGACAGGAAACAGAGAGTAGGATTAAATGGGCAATTTTCTCAGTGGAAGGGAGTGGACAGTGGAGTGCCTCAGGGATCTGTATTGGGACCCTTACTGTTCAATATATTTATAAATGATTTGGAAAGAATACGACGAGTGAGATAATCAAATTTGCAGATGACACAAAATTGTTCAGAGTAGTTAAATCACAAACAGATTGTGATAAATTGCAGGAAGACCTTGTGAGACTGGAAAATTGGGCATCCAAATGGCAGATGAAATTTAATGTGGATAAGTGCAAAGTGATGCATATAGGGAAAAATAACCCGTGCTATAATTACACAATGTTGGGTTCCATATTAGGTGCTACAACCCAAGAAAGAGATCTAGGTGTCATAGTGGATAACACACTGAAATCGTCGGTGCAGTGTGCTGCGGCAGTCAAAAAAGCAAACAGAATGTTGGGAATTATTAGAAAAGGAATGGTGAATAAAACGGAAAATGTCATAATGCCTCTGTATCGCTCTATGGTGAGACCACACCTTGAATACTGTGTACAATTCTGGTCGCCGCATCTCAAAAAAGATATAATTGCGATGGAGAAGGTACAGAGAAGGGCTACCAAAATGATAAGGGGAATGGAACAACTCCCCTATGAGGAAAGACTAAAGAGGTTAGGACTTTTCAGCTTGGAGAAGACGACTGAGGGGGTATGATAGAGGTGTTTAAAATCATGAGAGGTCTAGAACGGGTAGATGTGAATCGGTTATTAACTCTTTCGGATAGTAGAAAGACTAGGGGGCACTCCATGAAGTTAGCATGGGGCACATTTAAAACTAATCGGAGAAAGTTCTTTTTTACTCAACGCACAATTAAACTCTGGAATTTGTTGCCAGCGAATGTGGTTAGTGCAGTTAGTATAGCTGTGTTTAAAAAAGGATTGGATAAGTTCTTGGAGGAAAAGTCCATTACCTGCTATTAAGTTCACTTAGAGAATAGCCACTGCCATTAGCAATGGTTACATGGAATAGACTTAGTTTTTGGGTACTTGCCAGGTTCTTATGGCCTGGATTGGCCACTGTTGGAAACAGGATGCTGGGCTCGATGGACCCTTGGTCTGACCCAGTATGGCATTTTCTTATGTTCTTATGTTCTTAAAGAGTCGATCTTATCTGCGAAATTCATTGGTAACTAAGATATCGTAATAAACGCAGCCACACATCCAGAATTCCTGCTCATCTAAATCCCTGTCCAAGAATGGTAATGAAATAGATTATTCAAGTGAAAATCTGAAACCACCTTTGGCAAGAAGGAAGGCACAGACCTTATCTGTACCCTTTCTGGAGTGATGACCAAGAAGAGCTCTCTACAAGACAAAGCATGTAGTTCTGAAAACCACTGCAATGAACAAATAGCAATAGAAATGCCATCTTGAGGGTCAACAAATGTAAGGAAAGGTGTTGAAGTGGGTGAAAGGTTGAACCCACTAAAAAGGAAAGGAACAGATTCAAATCCCAAAGGGGCACAAGTATATGTAACGGAGGCCTAATGTGATTCACATCTCTCAAAAACCTAGACACTTCTGGATGTGAAGACAGAGGTCTCCCTGCACATGATCCCTATAACATGCCAACGCTACCACTTGCACTTACAGCATATTCAGGGCCGATTCCTTACTCAGACTTTCCTGCAAAAATTCTAAGATTTAGGGAATTGATTCTTTGGAGGTAAAACAAAAGCAATCCTAGTACCCATTCAAAAATCCGCCAGATTCGAATGTAGGCCAATGAAAGAAAAAACTTATGTGCTTGCAACAGCATACTCACCACTGCTAAGGAATAGCCGTGCTTCAAGATCCAAGCCCTCTCAAGGGTCAAATTGTAAGTCAAAACTGTTCTGGATTGTCGTGGAGGATCAGACCCTGCCACAGAAGAACCCTATGAGGAGGCAGCTTCTGCAGCTCTTCTACCAGAAGATGAAGAAGTTCCACGTACCATAGCCTGTGTGGCCAGTTCAGGACCATTAGCAGCACTAAGCCTGGATACTGCAAAATCTTCTGGAGCAACCTGCTGATCATAGGCCATGACAAAAACACATACAGCAACTCGTTTCTCAGCCAAGACTGAAACAGCACATCTACCCCAAGTGCTCGAACATCTCCTTTTTTAACTGTAAACATGCTCCACCTTTGCATTCTTGCGGTTTGCCATCAGATCCAGGAAAGGCCACCCCTACCAAGCTACGATGAGGCAAAAGGCCTCGGGCACAAACTCCCATCTCCCAGGTCCAAAGTGTGATGACTGAGATAATCTATCTGAACATTGTCAGCCAGTGTGATATGGGAGGCCAATAGTCCTTGAAGATGCTGCTCCACCCACGGCAGGAGGATATTCACCTCCAGAGGACCTTTTGACTCCGAGTACCCCCTTGATTTATATAGGTCACAGCCATAGTGTTGTCTGACATCACTCACACTGCTCTTCCAGTGAACTGGTCCACAAACTTCAAGAATGCCAGATGAATCGCTTGGGCTGATTGATGGGCCAAGATATCTCCTCGGGAGACCACTGCCCCTGTGCCACCAATCCTAAAAGTGAGTTCCCCAGCCCTGGAGGCTCACATCTGTTGTGACCACTATTCTGTCAGGAACTTCCAAGTCCATCCACCTGCTCATATGTTCCCTCTACTGTAGCCACCAAAGTAACTACCTTTAGTGTTGCTGCCATTGAGCTCAGTGTCTGTAAGTATGTCCATACTGTTGGATGGACTGCTTCCTGCAAGACCTGGACTTGTTCCCAAATCTTATGGATATGCATTCTGGAAGAAAACATTGCCCTGAACCATATCAAATCAGATTCCGAAATAGTCCAGAATCTGGGATGGCTGTAGCCTACTCTTGGCTAAATTCATCCCCCAATCCAGGTGCTGCAGAAGTTGTACCACCCTGCTCGACACCATGCAGCTCTCTGCCTCTGATATGGCCCTGATTAACTGGTTGTCCAAATACAGATGGACTAAGATGCCTTCCCTGCGAAGTGCAGTGGCCACAACCACCATTACCTTGAAAAAGGGTCTGGGTGCCATAGCCAAGCCGAAAGGTAAGACCTGAAACTGATAATGGCGACTTAGCATCACAAAATGCAAGAAACACTGCTGCTGCTGCTGCTTGCGAATCAGAATGTGTAACTAGCCCTCCATGAAGTCGAGTGACGTGAGAAACTTTCCCTTCTGAACTACCATGATTACTGACCTTAAGGTCTCCATCTTGAAGTGAGTAACCCGAAGAGACTTTCAGATCCAGAATAGGGCTAAAGGAACCTCCTTCTTGGGGTCCATGAAATAAATGGATTAGCAGTCTGTACTTTCCTGATTCTTTGGAGCTGGAACAACGGTCTTCAAATCAATCAACCACTGTAAGGTGGATTGCGCTGCTGTTCTTTTTTCTATGGAGTTGCAAGGGGAAACCATAAAGTGTCTGTAAGAGGATGGATAAGTTCAGTGCATATATGTCCCGCATCACCTCCAGAACCCATTGGTTGGAAGAGATGTGGGGCCATCTCGGATAAAATTGAGACAGGCGGCTGTCGTATCTCCAGCAGCAGAGGATGGACTCCCAAAAGCTCATTGCAAGGAACAGAACAGAACCAGAGCTTCCATTCCTACCAGGCTTCTTTGCTCGAAAGGACTGTGGCCATTCGAATGATCTGGACCTCTGATTACCTGAGCATCTGGCTGGGTGAAAACTGAAAGTCGTGAAAATGATCTCTTGTGTAAGAGAAATGGGGGGGGGGGGTGACTTCTTATCCTCTGGCAACCATGGAAACTTGGAATCTCCCACCAATTCGCCATTTTTTCCTACTCATTCCCAAACAATGGATGACCCTTGAAGGGCAACTTTGTGAGATTCATTTTTGAAATAGTGTCAGTGGACCAGTTCTGCAACCAAAGCAGGCGTCTAGCTGTAATCACTGAAGCCACACCATGAGTTGCCGTACGCACCAGATCGTAACTGGCATTAGACAGGAACACGGCCATTGTCACCCAGCACTTTATGAACAAAAACGCAAACTGGCTCAATACACTATAGACCAGCAAGTGGAGATCTGCAGATTCATGGCCATCGCTTCATAGGCCTGTTTCAGACAGCTTCAATCTTCTTATCCTGGGCATCCTTCAGGGATGTTCCACCTTCCACTGGAATGGTAGTCCTTTTCATCACTGAACAGACCAGGGCATTCCCTTCAGAAACAGAAATGCTTCCTAGCTTTAGGATCCATAGGGGCGGATTTTAAAAGGCGCGCGAATAGCCTACTTTTGTTTGCGCTCCAGGCGCAAACAAAAGTACGCTGGATTTTAGTAGATACGCGCGGAGCCGCGCGTATCTGCTAAAACCTGGATCGGCGCGCGCAAGGCTATGGATTTTGTATAGCCGGCGCGCGCCGAGCCGCGCAGCCTACCCCCGTTCCCTCCGAGGCCGCTCCGAAATCGGAGCGGCCTCGGAGGGAACTTTCCTTTGCCCTCCCCTCACCTTCCCCTCCCTTCCCCTACCTAACCCACCCGCCCGGCCCTGTCTAAACCCCCCCCTTACCTTTGTCGGGGGATTTACGCCTCCCGGAGGGAGGCGTAAATCCCCGCGCGCCAGCGGGCCTCCTGCGCGCCGGGCCGTGACCTGGGGGCGGTACGGAGGGCGCGGCCACGCCCCCGGACCGCCCCGGGCCGTAGCCCGCCCCCGTACCCGCCCCCAACACGCTGCCGACACGCCCCCGAAACGCCGCGACGACCGGCCGCCCCCCCCCCCACGCCGCCCGACACGCCCCCCTCGGAGACCCCCGGGACTTACGCGAGTCCCGGGGCTCTGCGCGCGCCGGGAGGCCTATGTAAAATAGGCTTCCCGGCACGCAGGGCCCTGCTCGCGTAAATCCGCCCGGTTTTGGGCGGATTTACGCGAGCAGGGCTCTGAAAATCCGCCCCATAGAGTACATACTGACTAAAGATTGACCCCCTTTAAAATTAGCCTCTGGTGCACTCCACGCCAAATAAATCCGATCCTGCATGGCTTTGTGGAGAGGGAAAGAACACGATGACTTCCGCAAGCTGACCATAATAAGATCTTTCTTCTGATCCTTAGCTGTAGCCGGAACCGCCTACTCATACCCAAAGGGCCTTCAGGGTCTGAGAAATTAAGCCGTACAACTTGTCCTTATGAAAGAGCTATAGCATAGTTCTATGTGGTTCTAGATATGGGGGAATCTCACAATTTTCCATAATCTCTCCTCAGCATCCCCCAAAGAGCTCAGACTGTACCCAGGAGTCTTCTGAAAGACTCCTGTCTGGTCCTCCCTCTGCCGCTTCTGCTGCTTTGCCTGTCTGTGTGAGGAAGAGGGAAGATCCAAGCTTTTCCGGGGCCTTCAGGAAGGAGACTTCTGGGGAGGACGTTCGAGGATCCGAACTGGACCCCTCTTGCCCCTAACAAAAGGACTGAAGTCTTTTGAAAAACTCCACCCAAGAGATGGCTGAAAGATCCACACCTAGGGTGGGTAACACAACCAATGAGCCCAATCCAGTAGGCACCAAAGGAAAGGGAAGTAGGGTCAATGGGTCGAGCTCTTCTCTGTCCTGAGAAAAGTAGCTGAATACTTCCCTTGCCGGATGGTAGTCCCCACCAATACCTCCATACGATCATCCATAAACTCCCCGGTGGGACCTCCCCTGTGCCTCTATATGCATCTCTGGCACATGTTGAGACAGCTTCTGGGGCTGATGGCCCTCATATGGTAGGCTGTACAAATATGGAGCCTCTTCCCTCGCTGACCTCCCCTATGCCATGCTAAACTGTTCAGAGCAGTCAGCCTCTTCAAAATGGAATCTGCCTTGTGTCCCTCCGAGTACTGAATCATGCACACATCCTTACTGCAGCTTAAAATGGCGCCTGCTGGCGCTAACCTTTAAAAAGGAGATAGAGCAGCTTTTAAACTAGAACAAAGGGGAAAGCAGACAGTCGCTCAGCAGCGCATGGTTCGGAGGAGGTATCTTCAAAGGATACTAATAAGGCATTAGAATTAGGGCATCCCGACAGTGAGGTTCCAATAATAAGAAAAGTAGTCCAAATGTCTGTAACTAAAAACTCAGCTGAGCTAAACAATTCTAACTTATCCCTATCAATTAAAAAGCAGAATGAAAATACATCTCAAAAAAGATATAGTTGTGATGGAGAAGGTACAAAGAAGGGCGACCAAAATGATAAAGGGAATGGAACAACTCCCCTATGAGGAAAGACTAAAGAGGTTAGGACTTTTCAGCTTGGAGAAGAGACGGCTGAAGGGGCATATGATAGAGGTGTTTAAAATCATGAGAGTTCTAGAACGGGTTAATTTGAATCAGTTATTTACTCTTTTGGATAACAGAAAGACTAGAGAGCACTCCATGAAGTTAGCATGTGGCACTGTTCTGTCCCCAGCAGTGGGTACATGTTTGTATCTGTCTATATTGTAGTTTAACTGTGTTTAGTGCAGTCCTCCCTTCTGAGGATTCTTAATACTGAAGCACTGTTTGTAACCTATGATAAAAATCTGTGAGCCTTTGTCTTTAAGACGCCCCCCCCTCCCTCACCATTGGGAGAGCTTGAATCCTATGCAACCTAACAAGTTTTCCAGGGTGCCTTATAGGTTAAAAGGACTGCCCTTCATGCTCCCCCTGTGTTACATGGTTCATAGGCTCACTGCTATTGGACCCTGTCCTCTGTCTCTAGCTGTGTGGAGGCATTTCTTTTGGCAGCTCTCAACGAGAGTCAGTTGCTCCAAGTTTGCCTCTGACTAATGCTGTGCTCTGGTTATCCTCTGAAACAGATTGGGTTTCACCTTCCCTCTTATTGCCATCTTTATGGATAAATCAGCCTCATGTTCCCCTCATCCTTCCCACTTCTACAACAACTTAACTCCTGCAACACAAGAAACTCCCTTCTCCTGTCAAAATTCAAGTTACCAAAGATTCTTGCCTGGAGCTTGCGTCTGAAGTGCCACAATTGTAAGTAAGTTTACTTGTACAATAAACAATTTCAGACTTACAGAATTTTGTCATGAGGACTGATTGGGGGGAAGTTTAGCTGCCTGGATAATAAAACACGGATGTTTTATGTGAGCCAGAACAGACACATTTAAAACTAATCGGAGAAAGTTCTTTTTTACTCGACACACAATTAAACTCTGGAATTTGTTGCCAGAGGATGTGGTTAGTGCAGCTGTGTTTAAAAAAGGATAAGTTCTTAGAGGAGAAGTCTATTACCTGCTATTAATTAAGTAGACTTAGAAAATAGCCACTGCTATTACTAGCAACAGTAACATGGAATAGACTTAGTTTTTGGGTACTTGCCAGGTTCTTGTGGCCTGGATTGGCCACTATTGGAAACAGGATTCTGGGCTTGATGGACCCTTGGTCTGACCCAGAATGGCATGTTCTTATGGGAGTGACATCAGCGAGTCAGAAATCTCTGCCTCCATCTGCTGGTTAGCGTGCATAACCCACTAGTTGGACTAGCTTCCCAGAATGAAAGAGGAAAGCAGAGTTGCTTACCTGTATCAGGTGTTCTCCTAGGACGCAGGATGTTAGTCCTCACACATGGGTGACATCATCAGATGGAGCCCGGCACGGAAAACTTATGTCAACGTTTCTGGAACTTTGATTGAGCATACTGAGCATGCTCAGCATGCCCTAATTATGCATTCACGCGGGGTCCCTCTTCAGTCTCGTAACAGAATTACAATAAAAATAGGAGAAACCCAACTCCGCAGGGTGGTGGGCGGGTTTCGTGAGGACTAACATCCTGCTGTCCTAGGAGAACACCTATTGCAGGTAAGCAACTCTGCTTTCTCCTAGGACAAGCAGGATGGTAGTCTTCAACATGGGTGAATCGCTAGCTACAGGCTGCTTCCCAACACAAAAGGGGACCAACAAGCACCAACCAGGTGCCAACGGGCACAACAACCACAGTGCTATTGGTAACAAAGAGGGAGACAGCCTGAACCCAAACAATGGGCCCTAGGCAGGGAGAGTTGGGTTTTACACCTCAAAGATATTCCAAAGGACAGACTGGCTGAACCTATTGTCACATCGGCCATCCCTATCCAGACAGTAGTGAGATGCAAATGTGTGAAGAGAACACCACGTCGCAGCCCTGCAAATCTCCTCCACAGCAACTGTTTGCATTTGGATCACCAACGTTGCCATGGCTCTGACAGAATGAGCCTTGATATGACCCCCAAGATGCAGTCCTGCCTGGGCATAACAGAAGGAGATAGTCTGCTAGCCAACAGGAAAGTGTCTGTTTAGCAACGACAACTCCCAACCTATTTCTATCAAAAGAAATAGATTTTGGGTGGACTGTTTATGGGCTTCTGTCTGCTCCACATAGAAGGCTAAGGTTCTTTGCAATCCAAACAGTGCAGGGCTATTTCGCCTTGGTGCGAATGGGGCCTAGGAAAGAATGTTGGCAAGATGATTGACTGGTTAAGATAGAAATCCATCACCAACTTAGGCAGGAACTTAGGGTGTGTATGCAAGACCATCCTATCATAATAAAACTTAGTATAAGGTGAATAAGTCACTAAGACTTGGAGCTCACTGACCCTGCGTGCTGAAGTGACCACCATCAAAAATATGACCTTTCAGCTCAAGTACTTCAGGTCACAGAAGTGCAGTGGCTTTAAAAGAGCTTTCATCAGCTGAGCTAACACCATGCTGAGGTCCCAAGACACAAGGTGAAGACTTAGGGGAGGCTTCAATTGAAACAGGCCCCACATGAAGGCTGTACAGAGTTGGGCGTACCATAAAAATTAATGACAGTCTCACAGTTAAACTTTCCAATAATATGCATGACCTTGGAGTCATTATTGATTGCGAACTGAATATACAACAACATATAGAACTTAAAGTAAGAGAAGGAGATGGAAAATTAATGATATTAAAACGACTTAAACCATAACTAAGTAAAAATGATTTAGAACTATTTTACAATCCTTAATTTTTGCAAGTACTGATTACTGCAATTCTTTACTACTTGGCTTACCATCCTGTACTATTAGACTATTACAAATTTTACAGAATACAGCAGCAAGGGTATTAACGGTAATAGAAAAAAGGACCACGTCACACCAATATTAGCAGAACTACATTGGCTTCCAATCGAATACCGAATAAAATACTCAATACACTCCACAAATTAATATATGACGAGCATGCAGACGGGCTCAATACAACAATTCGTCTTCACACACCCCCATAGGAATCTAAGATCCGCAAATAAAGGCCTATTACCAATACCATCAGTAAAAACAGCACATTTAACTCAGGTTAGAGCTGGCGCAATCTCACTTGCGGGGTCAAAAATCTGGAATGCCATGCCCTTGAAACTCAGACTTCAAGATGACCTCAGGCAATTTAAGAAGGATTTTAAAACCTGACTATATATACACAGGCTTTTACCACCAAGAAAGGAGATTAGTTATTTGTTGTCATCTGCTGCTTCTTTTAATTTCACCAATCACTCGGGAGTTTAGCTACATGTACCCTTTTCCTTGTTCTGGGACACCCTAGGATCTATTAGATGGCGGTTCAATATCACCTATATCTTATCACCTCTATATCTTATTAGTGGTAGGGGGGAGGGGGGAGGGGAGGGATTTAGGTCCCTAGTTTGGTACTGAGTATTCCGGTGTTTAATACGGAGACCTTATACACAACACAGTACTGATATTTGATGTTTTCATAAGTTTTTATTGCTGTACACATATCGGTGTTAAATGCTGTTATTTACATACAATATGCTATGTCAACATATTACATATTTTGTATTGATGCAAAATTGAGCAATAAAATATTTAAAACTAAAAAAACAAAACAAAAAAAAACAAAAAACAGCACATTTAACTCAGGTTAGAGCTGGCGCAATCTCACTTGCGGGGTCAAAAATCTGGAATGCCATGCCCTTGAAACTCAGACTTCAAGATGACCTCAGGTAATTTAAGAAGGATTTTAAAACCTGACTATATATACACAGGCTTTTACCACCAAGAAAGGAGATTTAGTTATTTGTTGTCTTTTTCTTATTTAATTAGAATTTTAGTATTTATTGTGTATTTTACATTATTACTAATGTTTCATGCTCTTTTTGATTTTTATATAATTTTATTAGGTTTTTTTTGAGTAATTGATTTTTATATAATTTTATTAGGTTTTATTTTGAGTAATTATTTGATGTAATTTATTATCTGATTATTAATATTTATTATGTTATTATGTCACAGTGTATGAAATGTAAACCGTTGTGATGGTCCCACTTAACGAAGGTATATACAGCTATTAAATAAATAAAATAAATAAATAAATCTACGTCTTGGTGGTATGCATCAATTGCACTGAGATGAATTCTAACGGAGCTGGTTTCAAACCAACCTCTGATAGGTGTAGAACAGAGCTTTCCAAAGTTTCCATGTTGGTGACACACTTTTTAGACAAACATAATTTCGGGACACAGTAATTCAGTTCTACTAGCCAAAACCAGAGGTTAAAGGTTAAATGAACGAAATGTATTTCGACAATTTATGTATGTTTCCTTAAATATATACATAATAAAATGTTTCACGACACAACCTATCTTGTGAAAACCTTTCATTTATATTAAAATATATAACATTCTGAGATTATGTTATTGTTATAATTTATGAGTAACAATAATAAAACAAAGTATTGTGTTATTCAATTTACCTCTTTAATGAGATATATGAGCTTGATGGGATGAACACAGCGCTTGAATATTTGGTGTTAATAAAAAAAAATCCAAAGGGTCTTCTGCGTAATTTTAAAAAAGCTGGCCAGTTTCACACTATATAATTATTTGATAGCCTCATTCAACTAATTCTATATGGCTTTGAGAGTGAAGTCTGGAATTTATGGTGGGTTAAATGCTGTAATCCCCTTTCTTGTTGATGGCTATGGACGCTGAAAAAGCCTTTGATTTGGTTCACTGGCCATTTCTCTTTCAAACCCTTGAGACCATGGGTTTTGGTCCTTATTTCATTAAATGGATACAAATTGTATGACAGGCCTCGGGCTTGTATAAAAGTGAATGGAGGGGTATTCTACTTATTTTTTCAGTTGGCAGGGGACCAGGCAGGGGTGTCCCTTATCCCCGCTACTATTCGCTATCTTCATTGAACCTCTTGCCCAGAAAATTAGGGAAGATCCAGGGGTTATGGGTGTTTGAATGGGAAATTTTTCTACTAAACTGGCCATGTTCGCGGATGACGTGATTTTGACATTGACTGACCCTGTAAACTCTCTCCCGATAGTGGTGGATATTATCAAATCATTTAGCGGATATCGGGATATTCTCTTAATTGGGATAAAACTGAAATTCTTCAAATATTACCCTTGCAGATTCTCAGGTGAAAGCGCTTAAAGCAATTTTCCCGTTTTTGGTGGGCCAAAGACAAATAAAATATTTGGGGGTATATATTGGGGCCAGTGGGGATTTATTTAGTCTTAATTATCCTCCATTATTATCTAAAATGTATAGAGAATTGGAAGAGTGGAGTCGCTACCACATATCGTGGTTAGGGCGGATAGCCACCTTTAAGATGAACATTCTCCCTAGATTGTGCTACCTATTTCAGACTCTTCCTGTTCTTATTCCCCCTTGCCTGTTAGTAAAATGGCAAAGGCGCCTCATGAAATATGTTTGGCAAGGTAAACATCCACGGGTAGCTCAGAAAGTGTTATTTCATCCAAAACTACATGGGGGATTGGCAATTCCCAACTAATATGGTATCACGATGCCGCTCATCTTCGAGTGGTAGCAGAATGGCATAGAAAGGGGAGAGGGAAATCATGGATAGCCCTGGAACAGGAATTGGTGGGAAAGCGTCCCTTAGCTGCACTGGTATGGAGGCCTAGGATAGAATGGCCTAAATCGCAGGACCTTTCTCCTCCGGTGCAATATACTCTTCGAATTTGGCATAAGTGGCGCAAGGTTTTCTTGGGAGACCGGATGGGTTCCATTAATTCGGCTCCTTTTTACCACAATGATTTTTTGGGGGGAGAGGCACACCTGGTATACAAAACATGGCTTGGGAAAGGGATTACTACATGCGAACAATTATGGGAAAATAATAGCTGGGTGTTCTTTGAAACTCTCCAGGACAGATTTGGCCTTAGTCCCAGAGAGCATTATCGTTATTTACCATTGCTGACATATGGCCAGAAGTCTGGTTTGAAGAGAGATCTCCAATCACCGGTATCTCTATTTGAAGTCTTTTGCAAAGCAGTTGATAGGATGCCCAGATTGCTCTCCAGAATTTATAAATTACTAAATAGAGACTTGACATCTGTACCCTCTTTTGTCACTGCTTGGGAGAGGGATCTTGGGACGTCTTTAGGCGAAGATTTCTGGGATTCTACGTATAGTGCACTGGGGAAAGGCTTGAATCTCCGCTACTTTGGTGGAAAATAGCCTCAAATTGGTTATATAGGTGACTAATGAATATAGGTTATATATATATAACATTATATTATATATAGATATAACATATATATATATAGATATATATATACCTATATATATATCTATTATAATATATATTTATATATATCATAACATTATATTATATATATATAATATAATGTTATATAGGTGACTAATGAATCTGGACCCTCGCCGGACGCAAACTCAGCAACATCTTCATGGATTAACATAACTAACAAGATAGCAGATCAAGTGTGTCCCATGACAACAAAATCTATCAATCCGGACAAAGACAACAGGAAACCATGGTTCACCACAGAGCTGAAGTCTCGTAACACGAGCTCAGATGCAAGGAAAACCAATGGCGAAAAAGCCCATCCACAACAACCCTCCTCACCTACAAAGCATGCCTCAATTCATATAGAAACGAATATCAACAAACCAAGAAAGAATTCTTCTCCAAAAGATACACCACTTCTCATTCGATTCAAGAGCCCTCTTCTCTTATGTCTCAGCACTCACCAAACCTCCCGGACCTAGCATCCCAGATGACCAAGCCTCTTAAAAAAGCCAATGAACTAGCCGAATTCTTTGACAACAAAATCACCTCACTCGTAGCCCCTCTCAAAGGGCCATCTCTGCACACAAGCTACGCAAGCAACCACAGCCCACAAATTCCTCAACCCAACACATACACAGCAGCACTCGAAACTCTTGAACCCACGTCCACCTTAGAAATAGCGAACATCCTTAAGAAGATAAAACCATCCTCTCACCCGCTAGATCATATTCCATCAAACCTGCTGAGTTCAAATCCCTGACACCATTGCCAAGCCAGTTGCAGACATCATTAACCGTTCCCTTGCTCAAGGCCAAGTTCCCGACCAACTCAAGTTGGCAATGCTCAAACCTCTCCTCAAAAAAACCCAACCTTCCCACTTCGGATCCTGCTAACTACAGACCTATAGCAAACCTTCCTATGTTGGCTAAAATCATGGAGAAAGTGGTTAACAGACAACTCTCAGAATTCCTTGATGACAACAATATCCTCACCACTAACCAATTTGGATTCCGGAAGACAAAGAACACCGAATCTCTGTTAGCCACACTATCGGACAACATTATCTTCAATCTGGAGAAAGGCCAACCTTGCCTCCTCGCTCTCCTGGATCTCTCCTCAGCGTTCGACACCGTGAAACCACTCTCTAGCCTACTACAATGGCTAACAGACATCGGCATAACAGGAGCAGCTTTCAACTGTTTTAAATCCTTCCTTGAGAAACAGAACATACAAAGTCAAGATAAACAACAAGGAGTCTCAACCCCATTCAATCCAAAATGGGGGTACCACAAGGATCCTCACTCTCCCCCACCCTCTTCAACATTTATCTCCTCCCCACTCTGTCATCTACTTACTAACCTCAATCTAATCCATTTTCTATACACGGATGACATACAAATACTCATCCCCATAACGGATACTATACACAAAACCATGGATTACTGGAATAAATGCCTCTCAACCATCACGATCTACTAGCCAGTCTCAACTTAGTTCTAAACACAAACAAAACGGAAATTCTTATAATAGCACCGGAACAATCTGCCCCAACCACCGCCTGCCAATCCTCTAGACACCTCAGGATACACCACCTCACCTCAAATCAGAGATCTGGGTGTACTACTAGACAACAGACTCAACCTCAACAAATTCGTAAATAACACCACAAAAGAATGCTTCTTTAAATTACAAGTTTTAAAGAAACTAAAGCCACTTCTCCGCTACAGGGATTTCCGCCACAGTACTCCAGGCCATCATTCTCCCGAAATTGGACTACTGCAATTCACTCCTGCTGGGCCTTCCCGCCTGCACCACCAAACCCCTCCAGATGGTCTTGAATGCCACAGCAAGAATTCTCACCAACGCCAAAAAAAGGGACCATATCACCCCCGATCCTCTAGCATTCTCCACTGGCTCCCCATTAAATACAGGATACAGTTCAAACCAGCATGATGATTCATAAGGCCCTACATAGCATCGCTCCCACTCAACTTAACCTTCCAGCTCCAACTACACACTTCTAAAAAGCCAACCAGAAGGGCATATCAGAACAGAATGATCACCCCAACCAGCAAAATCTTCCCTGAGGAAAACGCGCACTATCCACAGCGGGCCCTTCGCTCTGGAACTCACTACCACCCAGACCTCCGCCTTGAGCCGTGCCATTCCACGTTCAAAGTGAAAACTCAAGACTTGGCTCTTCCTACAAGCTTTCCCAGAGAGCTAAGAGCAGGAAGAATAACAACCCTCCCATCCCACAGCAATTTTTGTAATGTTTATTTGCTTTATTATGTGTTCTTAGTAGATCTTAGTTTGTATTCTACTTTATAATAGATTTACTGTTCGATATGTTCCATGTAAACAGCCATCCCGGCGATAGTTATCTCTGTTATCCCGGCGATAGTTATCTCTGTTATCTGTGAACCGGAGTGATATGTATATTATATTTATATTATATATTATATTTATATTATATATATATATTATATTATATATTATATTATATGTGAAACCGGAGTGATATGTATATCACCGGAGTGATATGTATATTATACAGGAACTATATTATACAGGAACTTCCGGTATATAAAACCAAAAATAAATAAATAAATAAATAAATATTACACCCCGGTTCGACTGCACCGCATTTCCCCAGGTTTCTCGGATAAATGTTGGAAGGGTTGTGGCACTGAGGGGACCTTTATTCACCTTTGGTGGAACTGTGGGGAGATCTCAAGGGTGTGGGAGACTATCTCCAATTGGCTTTCAGAAATCCTACACATGCCTTGGGTATTAAACCCCTCAGATGGCACTACTAAATGAGGGGCTATCCACTGGAGATACACATCAAAATCAGTTTATTAAATGCGTGGCCAAGACAACCAGATGAAAAATAGCATTACAATGGAAGACCCCGATAGGTCCCATCCATAGCTAAAATTCAAGCCAGAGTAGCTAAAATACACACTCTCAGTAAAATTACAGCGCACAAACAGCATAGACTGGGGCATTTTCAGAAGATTTGGCAACCCTATCAGACGTGGTGTGCCCTTCAATGTATTGTCTGAACAGCCTTAGCGTTTCTTTGGTAAGGATGGTGCAAAAACTAGACAAATTGTTTGATATGTGTCGATTGTAACTGTTGTTGATTTTGAATGTATGGAGCAGGGGGGTGGGGGGAAGGATGGGGGGGATAACTCACTCATAATAACTCAGAGAGATTGTTATTGGTTATAGGTTTATTGTACTCATATTACTGTGTACTTATCATTGTTATCATCACAGTTTGTTTTTAGATATGTCTCTAATAAAATTTCAATTTAAAAAAAAAAGAACTGGTCCCAGCACAGATCCATAGCACACTCCACTATTTATCTTTTGCCACTGGGAAAACTCACTGTATAATTCTACTCCATTTCCTGTCTTTTAACCAGTTTACAAGTCACAATGGTACATCGCCTCCTTTACTATCAATGCATAAAATGTGAAATATTTCACAGCACACAGCAAATATTTTAATATAAAGGCATATTGTGCTCACCATTCTTGGTATCATTATTCTTCTCTCCTCCTTCCAGGTGGTCACTAACAGGAGGCTTTTCTGTTTTCAGGATCTCAAACCATGGGGTAAGGACTGCAATCTTGGCTGCCTATTTGAAAAATGGGAAAATATCTTTCGCTTTTACATTGTCTTGCATACTGACCACGAAAATCAACATTTGGTTAAAAACGAGATAATGGGAATTATCTGAGGTTTGAAAATTTAAGTATGTTCATGGAAGGCGTTAAAGACCCACGCAAAAAACGCCTTTAACGCATGCAAAAACACCATTAACGCGTGTGAAAGCACCATAAAGCATGGTGCGATGCAAATGAGAAAAAGGGGAGGATATTGGGGCAGGATTTTTGGCCAAGTGGGCTGGGCTCACAGCTTTGCGAAGTCGTATCGCATGGCTTTAATGCAAATTTTAACTACACCTTTTTCATTTGCGTAAAAGCCCTCATACCACCACAGGAGGGAGGGAGGGAGGGAGCGAGCGAGAGAGAGCCTAGCCATAATGCCCTCACACTAGATAGGTATTTATATCTCTATGGGAGGCCCACCTAGTAACTCAAGGTGAGGTTTAGGTATTAGTTGTAGGGGTTAGGGGCCACTATGACATTCAAAGTGAGACGTACGAACAGAACAGTACACTCTTGTGAAGATTTGATGTCCTTCGGAGTGAGGAAACTCACACAAAGATGAGATTTGTACAATGTTCTCTCAACCTAGCTTGATGTTACCCAGGTAGAGAGTCCATCTAAACATTGTCCCACCAGTGGTTGTATGTAGGAAATACATCAATTCTGGCACTTATCGCAAAGTGCGAAAAAGTTATGCAATTTGCGCTAAGATAGCGCTTCGCATAGGTATAAGCGCAAATTGCGATAAACTGCCTATTACCATAAAACACTATCGCATGCGATATTTAGTGCATTTTGATAAATCCAAGCCTAAGACAGGGATTGCATATAGGTTCCTGCAATACCATGGTAATGAAAACTGCACCAGAATATGCTGTTTGCTGTAGAATTCACTCTTTCCTTTTTTCCCCCTGCTGGTAGCAGTATTGGTTATCCCACCTGCCTCCCTCCTTCCTACTATTCCAGTGAGGGAATCATCCTTTCTCCCTGACTTTGCTGTTTCCAGTAGGGATTTTTTCCTGCTTCCTTCCATTCATCTGCTGCCACTGTGAGCCATCCTGCTTCATTCTGGCTGCCAGCACTGCTTGGCTCACAGAAAATAAATCGACAAGCTGCTGGATGGAAGGAAGTTTTGACGTCTTGGAGCAGCATGGAGAGGGCAGAAATCGTGATGGATAGAACAAAAACTTAAAAAAAAACCCTCTAAGGGGGATGAAACATAGAAACACAGAGCATGATGACAGAAAAAGTCTGTATGACCCATCCATCCAATAAATTTAGCATTATAATTCTCATCACTTCCTTAGAGATCTCCTGTATTTATCCCATGCTTTCTTGAGGGTGGTGGATGTGTGGAACAGCCAATGGGAGGCTGTTCCACACATCCACCACCCTCTCTGTAAAGAAATATTTCCTAAGATTACCCCTTTCAACCTCATCTCATGACCCATCATTCTAGAGCCTCTTTTCCAGTGAAAAAGGCTCATCTCCTATGCATGGAAACCTTTGAGATATTTGAATGTCCCTATTATATCTCCCATATGTCACCTTTCCTCTAGGGTATTCATGTTTAGACCTTTAAGTCTATCTCCACATGCTTTAGAATGAAAATGACTGACCATTATAGTAGCCACCCTCTGCACTGACTCCATCCTGTTTATATCCTTTTGAAGGTGCGGTCTCCAGAATTTTACACAGTATTCTAAGTGAGGTCTCACCAGTGATCTATACAGGGGCAATATCACCTCCCTTTTTCTGCTGACCATTCCTTTCCCTATGCAGCCAAGCATCTTACTGACTTTTACTGTCACTTTATCCACCTGTTTGGCCACCTTAAGATCATCAGATACAATTACCCCCAGATTCCTTTCTTCCTTTGGGCTTAGAAGAATTTCATCTCCAATACTGTACTTTTCCCTTGGATTTTTGCATCCTCAGTGCATCAGTCTGCATTTTTTAGCATCAAATCTTAGCTGCCAGATCTCAAAACCATTCCTTGAGCTTCACTAGCTCCCTCCTCATGTTTTCCATTCCTTACAGCCTATTCAGCCTGTTACAGATTTGGAATCATCGGCAGAAAGACAAACTTTCCCGGCAACCATTCTGTTATGTCACTCACAAAAAATGTTGAAAAGAACCGGTCCAGGAACCATCCCTAAGGCAAACCACTAGTAACAATTCCCTCCTCAGAGAAAACTCTGAGAGACCGTAGGTTATAAAAAAGGATGAATGACGGGACAGAGACATGGGAAGGGAGTGAAAAAAAAAAAAAAAAGACCAAGAGAGAGACTTCAAAAGGGAGAAAAATAAAGCACTAGAGAGAGAAGAAGAGTTTGCTGCTAATGGGATGAGAGACAGGCTACAGTAAAATGATGGGAGGAATGTAAGAAAGGGAGAAGAATGAAAGGCAGAAAGGTCTGACCATGAAAAGATAAAGAGCAGAAATAATGACAAAAGAACAAATTATTCACGCAAAGTTAGAAGTCAGGGCTTGATTATAATGCCTCATTCTCACCGTGCCTCATCCAGAGCAGACACTTTTCTTGGAAGAAATGCTTATATAATCCTCCATAAATGGCTTTAATCCAAACTACATCACCTTCTCCATGCGCTCACTCACATGTGCCTGCAATGGGCAGGTTTTGTCTTTCTTCACACTCCTGGGCCTCATTCCTGAATCCCTCTTGCTTAAATCGGATTAAAATGTCAGGTTTGACATTGGGGAAGCCTGTTATGGGACAAGATGATTACGAGAAGTTTAGAAATGCTATCCCAGAGCAAGTGAGCTCAGAATTATGCTATTTTCATGGGCCTTGCCACCAGCGCTAAGAGAAGAGGGATGCTGCTGAGGCGGTTCACTTATTTAAATGTTTGTTAATGTGCCCTCCCATCAAAGTCCCCAAAGCAAGTTATAACACAAAACAGTCCAGTAGTACACAGACAACATTCAACAGGAAACTAAAATCAAAATTTACCAAAAACAGAACAAAAACCCAATGAAATCATAAATTAATTAAAAAACAAAACAAACAGCAGCATAATGATAAAACAATAAACCATCTCACCTCTGCCACTAAACAGAAAATTCTCCTGTCACAAGAGATCTCCACCACAGGAGTCAGGTGGTTTCCAAAAATGACCATCTCCTAAAACTAAAGAATTCGGCCACACACAGAAAGAAAAAAACAATTCCTGAGGTTATCAGTGAGGACCATAATCTTGGATAAAGAGCCAAGATTTATGACTTTCAAACGGGCAACAGTTTTTAAAAAAATCTAATCTCCTTTGGGAGACTATTCCACAACATGGACACAAAGCACTGAAAGGGCTCTATCATGGGCCACTGTAGATCTCACACTATATCAGGAAAGGACAATTAATAGCCACCATCCTGAGATCTCAGAGGCTGAGATGAAATATACCAGTGGGAATGGTTCTTGAGACAAACAGGGCACAAACCATTATAGGCCTTAAAAACTAAACATTAGGCCTTGAGTTGAACAAGGCTAACAATTAGCAGATTGCAAAAGTTTTGGGGTTGAGGGGTGGGCCCTACCAGTCCTTACTTTAAATGGAAAAGGGAGAAGATGAGTGGCATCTCTTGAGGATGGATGGGTGTGCCTTAAGGAGGGGGCAGCTAATGAACTGGGGGGTTATACTTGAACGGGGAGGGGTTTGGGCAGGAGGCCAAGGGTTGCTATGCAACACTTTCTTTATTTCTTCACATTCAATTTTAGTAGGGTCACCCTGAATGGTGTTCCTGGGTGGGGAGGTCTAGTAAGACCTTTAGGCCACATGGCCCTTTATAGTGATGGTGGCCCTATGCACTGGGGGCTGCCATTGCGTATTTACAAGGCTCCTGCCACAGTTTTTTGTCTCACAGATTTTTTTTCCACGAGACAAAAGAACACAGCAATATTGACACAATATTTGTTGGGGGAGGGTCAAAATACCACAGGATTGCCCCATCCCCTGTGATATTGGGCCCCTCCTATGAATAAATATTTTAGTTTTGTGAATCTAGGCTTTAGATTGTTTTCTAAATGGATGTTCAAATTCTGGATTTCTTTTTTCCTCAGTAGGGGAGTTTCATTCATTCAGTAAGACTTGACTAAAAGATAATGGTAATCACTGATAAAAAAAAAAAAGGCCTCAGACATCAGAATTTAGCTTTAGCCAGTGAACCGTTTTGTTAGTTATTTTGAAAGGGTGGTATATCAAATAAACATATCTATCATCCACTCTCAAAAAACATCTAGCGTAATATTATCAAAGGATCCCTTGAAATCAGACCCAAATGAAGAAACTAAGCAAGAGCATAAGTACTGGCAAGATAAGATGTAAAACATTAGTAAGACAGGACAAGGTAGAATTTAAGAAGCTTACGATAGATGCAAAACCTAATTTATTTATTTATTTATTTAGAAACTTTTATATACCGGTATTAGTGGGGACATCATACCGGTTCACATATTAACAAATATTAGCAAAAAACATATTAGCAAAACCTAATACAAACGTTTTCAAATAAATCTAAAGCAAAAAGCCTGTGAGGGAGTCAGTCTGGCCACAAAATGACTGAAAGGTGAAAGGGCTACTCAAGGAGGACAGGTAAATAGCAGAACAACTGAATGAATTCTTTTCCTCGGTCTTTACTGAGGAGGCTGTGGGAACATACCCAGATCTGAAACGTTCTTCAATAGTTATGATTCTGAGTAATAAAACAAATCCATGTGATCGTGGATTATATAATAGATCAATTTGACAAACTAAAATAGTAAACACATCACAAGGACCAGGTGGTACCCACCCCGAGTGCTGAAAAACCTCAAAAGATGAATAAATAAATGAATAAATGAACTTATCACAACTATGGACTATAACTAAGAAGTAAATGTAAACAGATCACTAAATCCCTCATTCCTACCCCCTCATTCCTCAATCCCTCATTCCTACCCCCTCCCTCGGAATACCTTGTTACCCAAAAAGCCAACTCTTATCAGTTCTTACCAGTTTTGACACGCTACTCCCCATGCTTAAGCTGTATCCAAGTTTTTCTCTCCCCCTGTTCTATGTAAGAGAACTTTGTCACTGTTTTATGGTTGCAATGTAAACCGGAGTGATAATTAACTCTGTTATTTGAACTTCGGTATAGAAAAGTTATAAATAAACAAATAAATAACTAGCATTTGATACCCCCTATGTTTACCAACAGTTTTGAATCTTTTTTAAACCCTGTTTATCCCCCTTAACATTGTAACCTTCATATTTGTTGTAAACCATTATGATGGATTTATAATTATGAATCCGAATGACGGTATATAAAACCCGATAAATAAATAAATAAATGAAATTGCAAACAACTAACTAATAATTTGTAATCTATCATGTAAAACAGCTACGATGCCTGAAGACTGGAGGGTGGCCAATAGAACACCAATTTTTTGAAAGGGTCTTAGGGGTGATCTGGAGAACTATAGACCGGTGAGCCTGATGTTAATGTTAGGCAAAATGTTAGACACTATATTTATTTATTTATTTTTAATTTTTATATACTGATGTTCTGTAAGAACTACAAATCACTCCGGTTTACATACAACATTGACATGCCAAAAAGAGTAGGGGCTTTACATAGAACAATTGAACAAAATACCAATTAAACATAGTAATATTATAATATAGTGTAAATATAGTATAAATACAAGAAACGTATGAACTCAAAATCATAGTGCAGTTGAAAAAATCGTAATAGTAAAACTCAGTGAGGTATCCCCATAATTTGGGTTTATCATCATGACTAGGTAGCCTAAGTGTCTGGGAAGGCTTGGCGGAAAAGCAGGTTTTTAGCTTTTTCTTGAACTCCTGATGACATGGTTCTAGTCTTAGATCTGGGGGGAGCGCGTTCCATTGTTGGGGGCCTCCTGAAGATAGTGCTCGTTTGCTCAGTGATGATTTTACCTGTGGGGCTTGCAGTGTGCCTTTGTATGCGCTTCTAATTGGTCTGGAAGATGTATGAGGTTGTAGTTGAGTGCTTAACATGATCGGAGCAAGATTGTATGTGCTTTGTGAACGATTGTGAGCACTTTATAGCGGATCCTGTGATTAATAGGAAGCCAGTTTAGGTTACGAAGGATTGAGTGATATGATCTCTTTTGTTAGAGTTTGTGAGTATTCTAGCGGCGGCGTTCTGTACCATTTGTAAGGGTTTGATGGTATTTGTGGGAAGACCGAGAAGGAGGGAGTTGCAATAATCGAGCTTAGAAAGTATGATGGATTGGAGTACTAGCCGGAAGTCAGTGAAGTGAAGGAGGGGTTTTAGCTTTCTGAGGACTTGCAGTTTGTAAAAGCAGTCCTTTGTGGTAGTGTTTATAAACTTTTTTAGGTTTAGATGGTTGTCTAGCCAAGCTCCAAGATCCCTGACGTCAGGTGAGAACATGCTATTTGAGTTTGGTTGAGAGGAGCTTGATGAGATGGTGAGGGGGTCATGGGAGATAATGAGCATTTCGGTTTTGTTGGCAATTCAATACTAAGTTGAGGCTTGAGAGTAAGTCTTTAATTGGTTGGAGACAGTCATTCCAGTAGCTGATCGTTTTTTGAAGGGATTCTGTAATCGGGAGAAGGATTTGAATGTCATCTGCATAGAGGTAATGGGTAAGCTTGAGGTTTGAGAGTAGGTGGCAGAGAGGGAGGAGGTAGATATTGAAGAGGGTGGGTGAAAGTGAAGATCCTTGAGGGGACTCCTTGATCTGAAAGGACTGGAAGAGATTCCTTGTTGTTTATCCTGACTTTATAGAATCTGTTGCTTAAGAGGACTGAAACCATCTGAGAGCTGAAACCTTTGATACCTATGTTGGCTAGTTGGTCTATAAGTATGGTGGTGTTTTACCGTGTCAAAAGCAGCAGACAGATCTAGGAGAACAAGAAGGTAGGATTGTTTTTTCTCCAGGTTGACGAGGATGGTGTCCGTGAGTGATAGTAAGAGAGATTTGGTGTTTAAGAGTTTTCGGAAGCCGTACTGAGCCGGGGGACAGAATGTTATGATCTTCCAGATATTCTGACAGTTTGTTAACAATTTTCTCCATCAATTTGGCAATGAGAGGTAGGTTTGCGATTGGTCGAAAGTTAGCTGGGTCTGATGGAGAGGCATTTGGGTTTTTTAGTAGTGGTTTGAGGATTGCCAATTTTAACTGGTTGGGTTACTTGGCCTTGAGAAAGGGATGTGTTAATAATTTCAGAAATTGGTTTTGAGTTGGTGTTCGGTATGGAGATGAGCAGATTTGTTGGTAATGGGTCTGATGGATGGGAGATGGTTTGAGTTTCTGAGGGTATTTTCTATCTCCAGTGAAGAAGTAGGCTCAAAAGAATCAAGACTAGCGTTTTGTTGAGGCAGGGTTATGAGATGGTGTGTTGGGGGAGGTTGTTGGTGTGAGAGAGTGGGTAAGGTTGGTGATTTTTGTCTTGAAATAATAGGCGAGCTCGTTAGCTTTATTGAGTGCTTGGTGGTCCGGGATGGTGGGAGGAGATGGTTTGGTTAGTGAGGAGACGTAGGAGAAAAGTGCCTTTGAGTCAAAATGAAGTTGTGGATTTTTTTGCATAGAAGTCTTTCTTTGTTCTGAGGATAGCGTTCCTGTATGTGTTGAGGAGGGATTTGTAGATGGCATGTGTCGAAGTGGTCGGGTTTTTTCTCCAGCTTTGTTCTTTATTTCTTAGTGTTTTGCTTGAGGGATTTAAGTTCCGGGGTAAACCAGGGTTTTCTGTTGTCTAATGTGGGGTTGTATGGTTTTGGTTGAAGTTGGGCAGATTTGATCCGCAATTTTATTGTTGAGATTGATCCATGAGGTAGTTGCTGTGGTTGCATCTGTGAGATCTAGTTGATTTAGTGATTCTGATATCTTTTCACTGAGTAGGTCTAGTGAACATGGTTTCCTGAAATGGATGGTGGATTTGGTAGAGACTAAGGGTCGTGTAAATGACCCTGTGGTCTGACCAGGGAACTGGCGAGCAGGTGGGGTTAGAGTGGATGGTAAAGCTATCGTTAATGAAGATGAGGTCCAGTGTATGGCCTGCCTTGTGGGTGGGACTATTGACAATTTGAGTAAAACCCAAGTGACTGAGTGATGAGAGGACTGTTACGCAGTTGATGGATTGGGGAGAAGCGTCCACATGCAGGTTAAAGTCTTCAAGGATTATAGCGGGTTTGTCGGCGTTAATGTGTTTGGCTACAAGCTCGATCAGAGGAGAGGGGTCCGATTCCAAGGTCCCCTGGTGGGGCGTAGACGAGAGCTAATTGGATCTGTTCAGATTTAAAGAGGGAGAATTCAGTTTAGAGGAGGTGTTAGTATATTGTAAAGATATGCTTAGTCCCTTTTTTGCTGCCAGGAGGAGCCCTCCACCCCTTTTTCTGGGTCTGGGGACTGAGAAGAGGTTGTAAGATTGTGTGGGAAGCTGATTTGTTAGTACGGTATCTGTATGTTTTAGCCATGTCTCTGTGATTGCACAGATGTCTGGGTTGACTTCTATAAGATAATCATTGAGGATGTGCATTTTTTTTGGAGAGAGGACTGAGCGTTGAATAGGGTTAGAGTAAACAGAGAGAGTCCTAGGATTGTGTAATTGGTGATATCATTATTGGGATAAGCCTTTGTTGTCGTGCAATGTGATGATATGCAGGTTTTGTGTGTGTTCTGAGTTTGTTCCAGATTGTGGGTATAGTGTAGAGGTGCATCTTTGTGGCGCAATTGATGGGGGATGTTGCGAGGGAGTAGAGATGGTGCTGTACTTGCTGGAGTGGCTGGATGAATGCTGGAGAAGCTGGATGAGTGCTGGAGCGGCTGGATGAATGCTGAAGAGGGCTGGATGCTGGAGAGGCTGGATGAGTGCTGAAGAGGCTGGATGGATGGTGGAGAGGCTGGAGGAATGCTGGAGAGGCTGGATGCTGGAGAGGCTGGATGAGTGCTGGAGAGGCTAGATGCTGGAGAGGCTGGATGAGTGCTGGAGAGGCTGGATGGATGGTGGAGAGGCTGGATGAGTGCTGGAGAGGCTGGAGGAATGCTGGAGAGGCTGGATGAGTGCTGGAGAGGCTAGATGCTGGAGAGGCGGGCTGTGCGGCTTTGCGTTCCCTTCCTGCTTTTAGTTAGTTTTTTCTTTTTATAGATGCTCCGACTGCTTATTTCTAAGGCGTTTGAATTTTGGTGAAGCCGCCTTGGGGGCCTCGTAGGAGGCTTGTCTATTCTTAAAAACAAAATTACTGGCCATATATATAGGCATGGCTTAATGGGAAAAGAGTCAACAAGGGACATCTTGCCTTATAAATCAATTAGTTTTAGTTGAAGTTGTAAAACATGTAGTTAAAGGTGAGCTGGTTGATATTATTTGGATTTCCAGAAGGCATTTGACAAAGTCCCCCGTGAGAGACTCCTCAGAAATTACAAAATCATGGGATAAGAACCAATGTCCTATCGTGGAACAGTAACTGGTTAAAAGACAGGAAACACGGTAGGAATAAAAGATCATTAATGCAGAACAATAGAGATCAGTACTGGGATCTGCACTGTTTAACATATTCATAAAATAACTGAGGTTATCAATTTTGCAGAAGACACAAAATTATTCAACATTATTAAAACAGCTGTGGATTGTAAAAGCTGCAGAAGGACTTTGTGAGACTAGAATAGGCATCTGAATAGCAGATAAAATTTAATGTGAAAAAATGCCAAGTGCACATAGGGAAAAATAATATCCCAGCTACAGGTACACCTGGAAAGGAAAGGTGTCCACCTGCACCAGATACAGGCTGAGTTTGTGTGCCTCAGGAGGAACGTCATTGGGCAGACCCAGGACATGCATGCCCAGATGTCAGCCCACACACAAACTCTCACCACAGAGGCAATGTCAATAAATAACCTCACCAGCGTCCTCACATAGATTCTGCAGGTTTAAAAAAGGTTTGGATAAGTACTTGGAGAAGTCCATTAACTGCTATTAATCAAGTTGACTTAGGAAATGGCTTCTGCTATTACTGGCATCAGTAGCACAGGATCTTCTTGCTGTTTGGGTACTTGCCAGGTTCTTGTGGCCTGGTTTGGCCACTGTTGGAAACAGGATGCTGGGCTTGATGGACCCTTGGTCTGACCCAGCATGGCAATTTCTTATGTTCTTCATTTTCAGCTTTTATTGTTCTTTATTTTTCCTGGGAATTTAACAGGGATTTTTATGACAAGAATAAAAACAGGATAAAATAAGTTTAAAAAAAGACTCATTTTTCCAGATAAATATTGGAGTTTGTGTCGTGGACAGAAGCCAGGACCATAAAACAATATTAAGAAGATTCTCCCACCCACTCAGTAGAATTCCCATATCTACCATCATCCCTGCCTAGCATGATGGAAAGGGGAGAGGAGTAGCTCTTTATGTGAAAAACAATATCCAAGCAACTGAACTGCAAGGAATGTAGGATAGAGAAGAAGCATTATGGGCCTTCCTAAAAAAAAAAAAAAAAAAAAGAGGATGGTGCATCCATTTTTATTGGAGTGGTTTACAGGCCTCTGACTCAAATGGAATAACTAGACAGAGATCTGGTTGAATGCATCCAAAAGGTGGGAAAGAAGGGAGAAGTGTTGATTGTTGGTGACTTTAATCTGCTGGATGTAGATTGCAGAATCCCTTCTGTGGAATCTACCAGAAGTACAGAGATAGTGGATGCCCTGCAAGGGGCTCTGTTCAAACAAATGGTAATGGAACCCAAGAGGGAGGGAGTTTTACTTGACCTAGTGCTCAGTAATGGGGATAATGTCTTTAATGTCTGGGTGAGTGCCCACCTGAGCACCAGTGATCATCAAATGGTGTGGTTTGATATTGTAAATAGAATACAGAGATGTCACACGAATACCTGAGTTTTGCATTTCAAAAATACAGACATTTGTCGAAATGGGGACGTACGTGGAGGTAGAACTAGAAGACTGGAGAAAATGAGAGAGGTGGAACAACAGTGGGCCAAACTAAAAGGAGCAATTACGAAGGCAAACAAATCTATATGTTAGAAAAGTAAACAAAAGTAAGAGAAATAAAAAACAAACAATCTGGTTCTCAAAGGAGGTGGCTGATAAAGCAAAAAGAACAGCATTCAGAAATAAAGGATCCCAAAAAGAGGAACACAGGGAAGAATATCTGGTGAAATTGAGGGAGATGAAGAAAGAAATCAAGAAAGCAAAAAGTCAGGAGGAAGAAAGGACTGCCAGATCTATTTAAATACAGAACATGCATATATAAATGACTCCAAACTTGAATTGCCTGCTTTAGGATGGCCTCGATCTTTCTAGCCTGTGGAGCCTTCGAGGTCATCCCTCTCTTTACTGGGAAAGACAGCATTGATGGTGCAGTACTTTACTTCCCGTTTCAGCTGCTCTCCCCTTTAATTTTGTATTCAGCACCTTTGGGAGGCCTTCGAGGCTGGCTGTGGCTATGGTCATGTTGCTTCCTCGCAGTCCCTTCACTTCACCTTTCTCTTCCCGAGAGTCAAGGCAAAGAAGGAAGGCGGGAGAGAGGGAAAGAAAAAGAGGGAGGGAGGAGAGCATCGAGGAACATTTAGAGGTTAACTCACCAGGGACAAATTCTCCCGGTTTCTCTAAATCCTAAAAATAAGGAACTTCTTACTAGGGGTGATCACCAGTCCCCTAGGAGCTCTGGGATCTTAACCTGAGGGTGCACTTGACCAGGATCCTTCATGGGAGGCAAATGTACTGGGGGAAACAGCTCAAAGGGACTGTTGCCCCAAGAGTAAATGGGCTCAACCAGGCCAAGGCCTCACCCTGGCTCTAGGAGCTTCAGCAAGATCAGTCTACAATGTCCGCTGTTGCAAAAACTGTTTTAATGGTAACCAACATCACACACATTCAATGCACATTACTATCTGTGTTCGTGTTAATGCACTTTACTGCATTGGTTCTTTAGTGATTGCCCAAGAGTGTGAGGCGGCCAAAAGATCAGTTGAGAAGAAAATAAAAGGAAGTGATTAACATGACTGCTCCAGTAAATCGCAAAAGATGAGGGACGTCCAGAAAAGCAGTTTGTGAATTAAATGTGTGTTAATGTTTGTTACCATTTAAAGCAATTTCCAATGCCAGTCCATGGAAGACATCCTTCGATGTATCAGTCAATCTCCAACCTAACTGATCATTCATCTGCAGCATAACACATATTCTGTCCCTTGGCTAGCCAGTGTAATAAACAGCATCCTAACTCATGGTTTCCCTTCCAAAGTCACTCAAAGAAGCAGTAATCAAACCTATCCTGAAAAACCTGATGGACCCCAGTATGCTTGACCACTACTGTCCAGTCTCCAACTCCCCTTCTTATTTACGTTAGTAGAAAAAAATAGTCCACCACCAACTCCTGGACTTCCTTGAAGAAGGAAACGTTTTACACCCTCAATAACCTGGCTTCAGGAAAGGACACGGAACGGAATCTGTTCTTCTGGACATCACAAATGGGATTTGTCATATTCGTATTTGTTCAAAGTTATGTATTATGAATGTACTCATGTGATCTGCCTTGGACAAATTTTAAATTTGGAAATTGCAGAATATAAGTATTTAAAAATATATTATTATTAATTTTATTTAAAAGGGTTTATATACCCGCAGAATTGGGAAGAGACCTGTCCGGCTAAGCGGTAAAAACATACATAATTAAAAGTAAGCAATGTAAACAGAACAATATACATCATTAAGAAATTACACTTCAAAAACAAACACAAAAAACATATGGCAGTCCTTTATCATAATGCCACCTAAGGATGAGGACACTCTCCTTATCCCTCTTGATCTCACTGTAGCTTTTGAGAAGGTTGACCAGAACCTTCCTCATCCAGCAACTGGGAAAAACATTAACATTGCAGGTACTGCCTCAGATGGTTCCAATCATTCTTGTCCAACAGAAGTCAATCTGTTCTGTGAGTCCAATAAATCATCAACCCCCAGAACCCTCAGCTGTGGAATCCCCCAGGATCTGTTCTTACTCCAACTCTCTTCAAAATCTGTGGTCATTCAGTCTGCAATCTCATCCAAACCTTTAACTTCAGGATGAACTTTTTTCTTATAAGTGCGAGCACCAGTCCTATAAAAAGAGTCCAGTCAATTACAAACTGTCTACCATAATCCAGGGGGTATTTCAAATTGTGCAAAAGCTTGCTGGTAGCCCCTCCCAGAAGTGTGCCGCTTCAGCTTTTGGGCTCGATAGCAATAGTTTTCTGAATCACTTTGTGCTAAAATTGCTAATCTCCACTTCGTTTTCATTTATGACTCCATGGACTTATTCTTTCCTGATGACCTTCCGGTAAGATAGTCGAGCTGTGAAAATATGGGGTCACCGAGTTATTAAAAATAATCTCTACTATAAACCTCTGTAGAAAAAGCCTGCCCTAGATTTGATAGTATATATGAACAATCAACCTATTTCTATACACCTGTCTTAACACAGGATTTTTGAAGCATGGTATTAAGCTAGCTGAAATGATTTTACTGAGCAGTATCAGCTCCCGGTCAAGTCCAATTTGGGTTCCGAAAATCAGTAAGTATAGAACTTCTCATCTTCTCTCCTTTGGACACCATTAGAAGAGGCCTGGATTGCGGCAATGAGTATCTCCTTGTGATAGCTCGATATTACTGCAGCGTTCAACACTCTTGATTCACAGGTGCGAGAGGCTGGGATTGGCCAGACCTGTCCTTGAATGGTTCCGTTCATATACAGTATTTCTGAAAGGGTTCTGCAGCTCAGAAATCAATTCTGAGTTCTCTCGATGGCATATAATCTCATCAGGAGTGGATGCAGGGTTAGGCACTATCTGCTCTTCCTTTGAACATATACTGCTGGCTGCCATCTGTGATGGCTACAGATTGTATGCAGATGACATACAATTGTCACCATCATGGGTTGATTCTGAGAAAATCTGCAACAATCTGTATCAATTCAATTAATAAGTTAGCCCTTAACATCTCCAAAACTGAGCTGATAATCCTTACTCGGAAAACATCTATCCCACAAACTGATTGATATCAGTTGGAAGTATGTCAATATCAGTTACTTTATGTATAAAAGGTTTGAGGGTTCTAGTTGATACCAATCTTTCTTTCAATCCCAAAATAAATCTGTAGTAAAAGCTTTTTTTTTTCTTTTCCAATTATGAGTACTTAGGAGCCTCAAGGCCCTCTTAGACCAATCAGAATTCTGGATTGTTGTTCAGATCTTCATTTACCTATATTAGATTACTGTAATTCAGACTATATTGGTTTTAACCCGATTATGCACTTAAGATACAGCAGGCCGTTCAAAATGCCGCCGCATGTTTGATCTCAGGAAAAAGTATTGAGAGATCACAATCCTTCCATGCTGGCTAGTCTTCACTGACTCCTGTCGCTTATTGAGTGAAATATAAAATTGCAACCATTGTCCATAAACTAATGTCTCTGGACTCTCTCCCTTGGGCCAATGCCATGCTCCATCTCTACAAGTCCGCCACCAGCTCTGTGATCACATCAGACAGGCCTCCTGGATATACCATCAGCACATGTTGCTCAGTTTGCCGAGACTCGGGAGACATCCTTTTCGGATGCAGCTCCCTCTTTTTGGAATTCTTTACCGGTGGAGCTACAGCTGACATGTTGTACAAAATCTTTTAAGTCCATGCTGAAAACTTATTTAAGCTAGCATACCCTGAGCAATGATTATTAAGTTCAGCACCTACTGTTTGCTGCTATTGGAAGTAATTTGTCTGGGATTGTATTCTTTTGTCTTTGTTTGACCCTTTTGTTTTTATTGTCTTTTATGATTATTTTATTTTATGCTTTTTTATGTAGAGAACAATTATGAATTATAGTAATAAGTTGCTTAGAGCTGTCACCAGGCGATAAATGAATGAATAAATAAATGTAATCTGTTCACCAAGATATCCAACTTTATACCAACGTCGGAGTCACCAAAATTTCTCCAGCACCAATTTCAGCAACTGTCTCTCAGCAATAGCCCAATGGCTAAGCAGCATAAACTCTGGCGTACCCCTCCAAATCAGGAACACCTCTGGCTGAGCCAACTGGATCACCTCTTTATGCTCCCTACCGTCTCTTGCTAGTACCTGCCTCCAACCAAAAGAATCAGTCTGAAGCCTAGGGATCCAACTTGGCCCTACTTTACTGATTGGCATCCCCATCATCAAAGTAGTGAGAACTTCATTCATGCACCTCTGCCAGATCAGACAACGCAGCTACCTCAATTGCAATAACTTGGCTTCAGTCATTCACGTTCTAATCACCAGGCGTCTCGATTATTGTAACTCCCCTACTGAATGGTATCATCCAAGACTAACATGAGACTGTTACAACTTGTGCAAAACACTGCAGCCAGACTCTTGGTAGGTGCCAAAACTTCAGATCATATAAGACTCATCCTATATAATCTACACTAGCTCCCAATGGAAGCTAGGATAAAATTCAAGATTCTCTGCTTCACTTTCAAATGTGTGAACAAACTGGCCCCCGGAGTATCTCTCACAACTCCTGATATCATACATCCCTTCAAGAGAACTCCATTCTTCACAATGGCCCTTCTTGCTCCCCCTACCGCCCACTTGACTACTGCAAAACCGTCCAGCATAAGGCAAAGAGCCTTTAGCTGTTACACTCCCAAACTCTGGAATGAGGAACCATGGCCCATTCACCTTGAATCATGTTACCTCACCTTGCTATCAAAGCATGGCTGTTTAACCAGACCTCTCTTCAGTCTGATCAAGACAATAACCAGTCTCCACCACCTAGGAACCTTTGCTGTAAGGAAATATAATGTCATTTATTCTGCCTGTACAAATGATTCCATTACCATGAAGGAAATAAAGCTATTTTTGAGTTTGGTCTGTTCTGTACTGGCCTAACCATTCATTAATCTCTGTCCGCTTGATGACCCATCCAGTTTGTGGAATATCAATCCCAGTTGGAAATATAATATATGACCACCAAATTGTCATAGTACCAATCAATATCCAAGTCATGATCCACAGTTGCGTTGTGATGGTGTGATACTTTTCATAGAGAATGATAAGTATCAAAGGGGGGAATGAAGGAGTCTGAAGGCTTCAACCTGACAAAGGACTTCATGTACCAGAATTCCCTGCTTCATGACGGTTTACTTACAGTCTGCAATACAGCTGTAATTAGGACATTGAGAAACTCTCTGTCAGCACATTGCACATTTTCATTTTTTGGCTTCGCTGTTCTATTCTCTGATAAGCTTTCACTGCTGTAACCTAGATTAGAACAATGGATGTATTATGTGATGGGCTGTATTACTGCAGACTCGCGAATTCCTTTCCAGAACTGCAAGTCCCAGCAGCCTCTCCTGCAGAACATGGGAGAAGTTTCACGAAAGTTCCAGGGTGTCTAGGGAGGGGGTCAGTAGCCCCTTCAGCTGGAATATGCTTGCTCAGCAATGCTTAGAACGCATGTGTAAAAGATAAGAAACTGTAAAGTGCATAAGAGTCTGCTCCTGAAGGGGAGGGGCATGCAGTTGTACTGAGCCTTTGTCTTAGCTGCATCTTGCTGGCATATAAAAGTCTATCTTTACGGATCAGTTGTCTGGGCCTCCTACTGACTAAAAGAGACGGTTACACTACCATGTAACTGCATTTAAGTGTTCTGTTTCATCTCTTCCTTGCTCTTATTCTTTGTTGCTTAAGCTTTCTATTAATTTGATGCGGGAATGTAGAATGCAAAACATTAACTACATGTCTCCTAGATTTAATAAAAATTGTTACATTAAGCCTCTCTGGCTAAATCAATCCACACTGCCCTCAAAGCATGTTTTCCCCACCCCCAACCCTCCTGGCTACAGTACAGAGATTTGGGGAAAAGGGACCTTGCTGATCCTTCCCTCACCTCTATGGGGTGTCCCCTCTTGGCAGCTTACCCCATCCAAAGTAGGGAAACACACTGGCAGCAAGAGACAAGGTGACCACCTCTTGCCCACCATTGCCAAAATACGTAATGACACCAGCTGACCTTAGTAAATGACACTATCTGACCTTAGTAAAGATATACAGGAGAAATGTTATACTTGCTTTTTACAGGAGAGTGAATCTCTTCAGGAGGATCCAGGAAGGGCAGATCTTCCTCTTGCTTAACGCTTAGTGAGAACACAGACGTTACAATCGGAAGGCCTGTGATGAGAGAACCAAACATGTCTAGAAGGATTCACTGAGGACTGGCTGTATATTAGGAAACAGATTTTAAGTCTCCAAATGTTTGATGTTAATGGCCTATTACCCTGTGATCAGGAAAATGCAAAGCCCTTTAAAAATCCAAAACATTTACTTACTAATGGTGGGGTCTTTTAGTTTTCTTTTCCCTGCCACTCACAATGTTGTGCAAAATATTTCTCGTCTTCCTTTAATCTTGAATATTACATCAGGATTAAGAATTGAATAACCTGTCAACAGAAAATAGCAAAATTACATTTAAAAAGTGTGGGGCAGATTTTTAATTGTATGTGTGCGGGGTACATTTGTGCGCGCTACCTGGCGCGCACAAATGTACACCCGATTTTGTAACATGCGCTGCCGCGCTCATGTTATAAAATCCAGGATTGGCGTGCGCAAGGGGGTGTACACTTGTGCACCTTGCGCGCGCTGAGCCCTAGGGGAGGCCAGATGGCTTTCCCCGTTCCCTCCGAGGCCGCTCCGAAATAGGAGTGGCCTCAGAGGGAACTTTCCTTTCGATCCCCCCCACCTTCCCCTCCCTTCCCCTATCTAACCCACCCCTCAGCCCTACCTAAATCCCCCCCCTACCTTTGCTGCCAAAGTGGGCAGGTATAACTTGCGCGGGCTGGCGCACACCATCCCCCCGCACAGCTGCTATGCCGGAGGACTCGGGACCGCCCCCGGACCACCGCCCTGCCCCTTTTTCAAAGCCCCGGGACATACGCGCATCCTGGGGCTTGCGTGCGCCGCCGAGCCTATGCAAAATAGGCTCGGTGCGCGCAGGGGTAGGTTTCAAAGGGTTACGCGTGTAACCCTTTGAAAATCTACCCCTGTACCTGTAGAACTCCTGGGGGTTTCAACTCTTTCCTGTTCTAATGCAGCAGTATGAGTGCATGTGAAATGTGTGTGTCTACAGGACTTGGTATGTTGGTATAGCCCTGAACAGATTCTGTTAACTCTTTGCAGGCAAGAGGAGGCAGAGAAGAGCCAGCAGTTGTAGATCCTTCCTGGCTCTCTTGCCTTACAAGGAAACCTAGCAGACAGCAGCAACGGATCATTTTTTTTACCCCTCCCAAGAAAAATGGAGTAGAAATGGCGGTGCAAATCCCTTCTGGCTCCTCCCCGAGGAGGCAGAGCAGAGCCTGGTGGTGCAGGTGTATTCCAGGCCCTCCACCCCTGCCCAGGGTTTGCCCTGTCCACACCCCTTTCCTCCCCTGAGGCAGAGAAGAGTCAGCAGATTCTGACTGCGATGGGCACTGGCTGAAAGGCTAAGAGCTGGAGTAGCAGGTGGGAGAGGGCGAGAGGCCACAGCCGAGCAGTCCCCACACTAGAGGTCGGTCAGAGGAAGGTGGCTCTGCATGCAGGAGGAAGTGCTTAAGTTTTTGGCTTTGAACTGGTAAGTGGAGAAGAGGGAAGGGTAGAGATGGAAGACAGAAAAAAGTGAGGTATGGAACTGAAGGGAAGGGAAAGAGAAGACAAGAATGTGAATTCCTCAGAAAAAGAATGGAGAAATGATGAGCCATCTAGTTTATTTATTTATTTATTTTTAATTTTTATATACCGAGGTTCTTATAGAGAACTATAAATCACTCCGGTTTACATATAACGAATAAAACTGCCTAACAGAGGATAAGGGGGCTTTACATAGAACAGTGGTACTATGGAACATTTATGAACTGGATGACAATTTAACATAATGATAATCAATAATATAGAAGAGTTTTACTTGTAATTAATAAAAATTATGTAATATAACATGTATAAATTTTAAATATTTAACTTGGATATAGTGACATATTAACCATGCCAAATATAAATAATAAGATAAAATGAATTTTGAACTTAGAAATTGTAGTCCAGTTTGCAGAGGAAAATATAAATAAGATTAATTTTTAGAACTCAAAGATTGTTGTCCAGTTGCAGAGAGACCTGAAGGTAGGACTTGGTATGGTGACCATAATTAGGGGATACTTCTTATTTGGAAGAGGATACTTCTTATTTGCAGAGGATTTGAAGAGGACAGAGGATTTGCAGAGGATTTGCAGAGGATCTAGTAAGATCATACCAGAGAAAAAGCGCACTTAAGACAATGATTGAGCCATAGACCTAACGGTGACTCGATGAAAGACTGGGCCAAGAACTTCCCTGCACAGCCAGAGAATTTCTGGGGTGGACTCCATGAAATGTAGCGTTTAGATATCAGGGGAAGGAAGAGTAAAGAGATACTGTGTGTGAGAGAGTGTGTGTGTGTTTGGGAGATAGACAGTCCTTACCTGTCCCTACCCCCTCCCCCCTGTTCCACAGTTCCATTTCCTTTTATCTACAAATGAATCCCTCTGTGTGCATCTTTTCCAATTCACACCCAGTGGTTAGTGAAACATCTCTAGTGAGTTTGCAGTGATTTTCTAATCCACCCTTCCTGCCTATCCAAAGAGGAATGAGAGACAATATTCCTGGTTAACCTGGTATCACTTGTCCATCTGGCAAACATGGTGGAAAGGAGGAGTAAGGTTACCCATCTAGCATCCAACCAGAGCGAGTGGTAGTAAGTGGTGAAGAGGAGGAGTGACATTCATATGGTATTTAACCACTCTGTCCAGTATACGAGAGGAGACGCAAGGAGGGTACCTAACTGGATCAAAAGAGGACAGGAGAAGTTGGAGAATTCAAGATCAAGAATCTGGATCCCAGATATCTCAATAAGGCTTTAAAAAACTGGGAAGAGAACCCCTTATTTTCTAGTAACCCAAGGAGGCTTAATATTCTAGCCAAGATAAAGAAGGATCCTGAGGGTTGGATCAGGGGATCACAGAACCACAGATTTACTATTTTGATTACTTTATGGAGACTGTTGAAAGAGACTCGGACCAAGTGCCATATTACATATTAGAATTGCTTCATCAGCAAAGTTGTGCTGGAACTCCAACTCTGTGAGCCGCGTGGGTTTGGCAGTCACTAAACAGATAAGTAATGTCCAGGAGGTTATCAGCCCCCCAATCTTGGCACTGATAATTCGTATACCCTGAAGTTTGAAGAGGCTGAGCAATCAGGGATGGACTCTCGAGTATGTGCCCCATGGACTAATTAAAGATTAGTTTCAGTCCAGGGGTTACATTATGATTAATTATGTCCCTTGGCAGTGATATGCTGGTCAAGAATATTGAAAGAAACAGTGAAACAATTTCTGAAAAAGTTTAGAAACCTAATCATTATAAATATTATAGACTAGTGGCAAATATGGACTTTATAGGTAAAGTTGTAAAAGAAATAGTTGGCAGCAGTTTTTTCGACAAAAACTGATAGTCCTGAATTGACACCAGTCAAGTTTTAGCCAGAGATGAGCAACTACTACGGCCCACAAGTCCAGAAACCGAATCTAGACCACCTTTGTTTCAAACCCGGGGTGACCTAATGTGGTTTGGGGTCCACAGAATCTTAGTTTGTCCATTCTAACCCCCACTACCCCTCTCCGTCACTTTCTGATCCAGGCAGAAAGGAGAAGGATGTCACTGTGCGCCTCTTTCATGCCAGCCCTGTGATCTGCTGATTTTTATTTATTCTTTTAATCAATCGCAGGCCCAACTTCAGAGTCTGTGGCAATGAAAAAAGAAAAATCAGATAAGATCAGCTGGCTGCAAGGCCGGCATGGTAGAAGGAGGATCATGGGGATAGCCTTCTCTTTCCTGCCCAGATCGGAACTCTATTCCCGACTTTCAATGCTGGTAACCCAGCAGAGAAGAAACTTGGCAGCAACAACAGACTCCTAGATGGTGACTTTCATAGCGGCTCAGGGGGGCAAGCTTAAATTATTCCTACCTGATAAATTTTCTTTTCTTGAGTCCTGCTAGACCAGGGGTGGGCACTTCCGGTCCTCGAGGGGCCACAAACCAGTCTGGTTTTCAGGATATCCCTAATAAATATGCATGAGAGAGATTTGCATGCACTCTGCCTCAGTTGAATATGCATGACATAGATTTGCATACAACTGAGGCAGAGTGCATGCAAATCTCTCTCATGCATATTCATTAGGGATATCCTGAAAAACCAGACTGGTTTGTGGCCCTCGAGGACCGGAAGTGCCCACCCCTGTGCTAGACCAATTATCACGTATGTGGTTTCCTTCCTCCACAGCTGATGGAGACACTCTGAGCTATAAGGAAGGTGTGGTCCTGGTCCAATCACAGTAATAGCCTACTACCAGAGCACTGTGACCAAGCCTCACCCCCCCACCCCCTTTTATTGCCAATAAATACATCACAGGGCCACAATTCTATTCTGAGTGAGCAAAGATACATAAGAACATGCCATACTGGGTCAGACCAAGGGTCCATCCTGTTTCCAACAGTGGCCAATCCAGGCCATAAGAACCTGGGCAAGTACCCAAAAACTAAGTCTATTCCATGTTACTGTTGCTAGTAATAGCAGTGGCTATTTTCTAAGTCAACTTAATTAATAGCAGGTAATAGACTTCTCCAAGAAATTATCCAATCCTTTTTAAACACAGCTACACTGACTGCACTAACCACATCCTCTGGCAACAAATTCCAGAGTTTAATTGTGCATTGAGTGAAAAAGAACTTTCTCCGATTAGTGTTAAATGTGCCACATGCTAACTTCATGGAGTGCCCCCTAGTCTTTTTATTATCTGAAAGAGTAAATAACCGATTCACATCTACCTGTTCTAGACCTCTCATGATTTTAAACACCTCTATCATATCCCCCCTCAGTCGTCTTTTCTCCAAGCTGAAAAGTCCTAACCTCTTTAGTCTTTCCTCATAGGGGAGCTGTTTCATTCCCCTTATCATTGTGGTAGTCCTTTTCTGTACCTTCTCCATCACAATTATATCTTTTTTGAGATACGGAGACCAGAATTGTACACAGTATTCAATGCGGGGTCTCACCATGGAGCGATACAGAGGCATTATGACACTTTCCATTTTATTCACCATTCCCTTCCTAATAATTCCCAACATTCTGTTTGCTTTTTTGACTGCCGCAGCACACTGAACCGACGTTTTCAATATGTTATCCACTATGACGCCTGGATCTCTTTCTTGGGTGATAGCACCTATTATGGAACCTAACATTGTGTAACTACAGCATGGGTTATTTTTCCCTATATACATCACCTTGCACTTATCCACATTAAATTTCATCTGCCATTTCGATGCCTAATTTTCCAGTCTCACAAGGTCTTCCTGCAATTTATCACCTCTGAACAATTTTGTATTATCTGCAAATTTGATTACCTCACTCGTCGTATTTCTTTTCCAGATCATTTATAAATATATTGAAAAGTAAGGGTCCCAATACAGATCCCTGAGGCACTCCACTGTCCACTCTCTTCCATGGAGAAAATTGTCCATTTAATCCTACTCTCTGTTTCCTGTCTTTTAGCCAGTTTGTAACCCACGAAGGACATCGCCACCTATACCATGACTTTTTACTTTTCCTAGAAGCCTCTCATGAGGAACTTTGTCAACGCCTTCTGAAAATCCATCTACCAGTTCACCTTATACACATGTTTATTAACTCCTTCAAAAAAGTGAAGCAGATTTGTGAGGCAAGACTTGCCTTGGGTAAAGCCTTGTTGACTTTATTCCATTAAACCATGTCTTTCTATATGTTCTGTGATTTTGATGCTTAGAACACTTTCCACTATTTTTCCTGGCACTGAAGTCAGGCTAACCGGTCTGTAGTTTCCCATATCGGCCCTGGAGCCCTTTTTAAAATATTGGGGTTACATTAGCTATCCTCCAGTCTTCAGGTACAATGGATGATTTTAATGATAGGTTACAAATTTTTACTAGTAGGTCTGAAATTTCATTTTTTATTTCCTTTAGAACCCGGGGGTGCATACCATTCGGTCCAGGTGATTTACTACTCTTCAGTTTATCAATCAGGCCTACCACATCTTCTAGGTTCAACGTGATTTGGTTCAGTCCATCTGAATCATTACCCATGAAAACCTTCTCCGGAACAAGTATCTCCCCAACATACTCTTTATAAACTCTGAAGCAAAGAAATCATTTAATCTTTTCCGCGATGGCCTTATCTTCTCTAAGTGCCCCTTTAACCCCTCGATCATCTAACGGTCCAACTGACTCCCTCACAGGCTTTCTGCTTCGGATATATTTTAAAAAGTTTTTACTGTGAGTTTTTGCCTCTATGGCCAACTTCTTTTCAAATTCTCTCTTAGCCTGTCTTATCAATGTCTTACATTTAACTTGCCAACACTTATGCATTATCCTATTTTCTTCTGTTGGATCCTTATTCCAATTTTTGAATGAAGATCTTTTGGCTAAAATAGCTTCTTTCACCTCCCCTTTTAACCATGCCGGTAATCGTTTTGCCTTCTTTCCACCTTTTTTAATGTATGGAATACATCTGGACTGTGCTTCTAGGATGGTATTTTTTTTTAACAATGATCACGCCTCTTGCACACTTTTTACCTTTGTTATCTGCTCCTTTCAGTTTTTTTCTTACAATTTTTCTCATTTTCTCAAAGTTTCCCTATTGAAAGTTTAGCACGAGAGCCGTGGATTTGCTTACTGTCCCCCTTCCAGTCATTAATTCAAATTTGATAATATGATCACTATTGCCAAGCGGCCCTACCACCATTACCTCTCTCACCAAATCCTGTCCTCAACTAAGAATTAAATCTAAAATTCCTCCCTCTCTTGTTGGTTCCTGGACCAATTGCTCCATAAAAAATGTAATTTATTCCATCCAGGAACTTTATATCTCTAGCATGTACCGATGATACATTTACCCAGTCAATATTGGGGTAATTGAAATCTCCCATTATTACCGCACTACCAATTTGGTTAGCTTCCCTAATTTCTCTTAGCATTTCACTATCAGTCTCACCATCTTGACCAGGTGGACGGTAGTATATCCCTATCACTATAGTCTTCCCCCGACACAAGGGATTTCTACCCATAAAGATTCAATTGTGCATTTATTTATTTATTTATTTGGAGTTTCTTCTATACCGATAGCCGTTTGCACATCGTATCGGTTTACATACAACTAAGAACTGATGGCTTGGCCCTTACATAGAACAATAGCAAACAATGAAACAAGATACATGGATAAGTATGTATAAATAACAGGGACTATATAATGGAGTATCATAAACAGCTATAAGAAAACAAATTAAATATAGATTTGAAGAGAGATATAATGCAGGGTATCATGCACGAAATAGCAAGACAATGTACAAGAAACTATAATACATGGTAAAGGGATGCCTTGAAAGCAATTATACACATATAGTGAAAGGATGTACCATAATACATGGTACAAGGTATGCAGTAAACAAATTCAATTATAAAACAGACAGCTGGAATTGGGGAACTGAGTACCTAAATAAGTTATAAGGGGGGTTCCGGGGAACATTATGGGAGAGAAAGGACAAATGAGGGCAAGGGAAAGCTACACAGAGGTACGCGACCCTATGGGGCGGTGGAGAGAAGAGGAGGAGAGAGGCAGGGGCGCCTTGGAAAGGAGAGGGGGGGTACTTAGTGGAGATACCAAAGTCAGCTGAAGGGGGGAGCTACAAATTATATAAAAGAATCCTTCTAGTTAGGTATACTTTGTGATGGGGGAAGTGAAATCGGGGTAGGCCTGAACGAACAACCAAGTTTTTAGTTTTTTTTTTTTAATTTGGGGGTGGAGGTTTCTGTGCGTATATCGGGTGGTAGAGCATTCCAAAGGGTAGGGGTAGCAAGGGAAAATGCTCTGCTTATAGTAGAGGTCAGTTTGATTGAATTGATGGAGGGTGCGTGGAGAGTTGCTTGGAGGGCAGTACGAGTAGGTCTTGAGGAAGTGCGGGGAACGATGGGAGGACTGAGCCAGTTGAGATTTTCATTTGTGAGACTTTTATGGATGATAGAGAGGGCTTTGTAGTGTATTCGTGCTTGTATTGGGAGCCAGTGGAGTTCAATGAGCGTAGGTGTGATGTGGTCCCTTTTTTTGCAGCCTGAGAGAACACGTGCAGTAGCGTTTTGTAATAGTTGTAAAGGTTTGATATGTGTTGAAGGGAGGCCAAGGAGGAGAGCGTTACAGTAGTCTATTTTAGAGAAAATAATAGACTGGAGGACAGTGCGAAGTCAGAAAAATGCAGTAAAGGTCTGTGTTTTTTAATCGTTTGAAGCTTAAAATAGCAGTCTCTAATGATGGAATTAATAAAGGGTTTGAAAGTGAGCTGATTGTCGATGAGAACACCTAGATTGCGGGTGTGTGAAAAGAAAGAAGTAGCTGAGTGTGAGGGGGGATAGAGGGAAAAGGAAGTTTGTTGGAAATGATTAGGAGTTCAGTTTTATTGGGGTTGAGGGCGAGATGCATGTCTGTGAGTAGTTGGTTGATGGAAGAGAGGCAGGATTGCCAGTTTTGGAGTGCAGTTTGTAGTGAGTCAGTGAAGGGGAAAAGAATTTGCATGTCATCTGCATATATGAAGTGCTTGATGTGAAGATTGGTGAGAAGGGTGGTGAGGGGGAGCATGTAAATGTTAAAGAGGGTGGAGGAGAGGGAGGAACCCTGGGGGACGCCCTGAGGGAGACTGATAGGTTCAGATTCAGTGTTATCAGCAAGGACAGTGAAGGAATGATTTTGTAGATAGGATTGTATCCAAGAGAGTGCGTTACCAGAGATCCCAATACTAGTGAGAATGTTGAGGAGGATAGAGTGATTGACAGTATCAAAAGCAGCTGAGATGTCAAGCATAGCAATTAGATAAGAAGTCTAATGCAGTCTAATGCAGGATGTAAATTATGTTAAATTAGCGCCTACCTTTGGGTAGGCGCTAATTTCTTAAAGTAAAATGTGCGGCTTGGCTGCACATTTTACTTACTATATTGCGCAGGAATGACTAATAGGGCCATCAACATGCATTTGCATGTTGCGGGCGCTATTAGTCTCGGGGGGGGGGGGGGTTGGACGTGCGTTTTCGACGCGCTATTACACCTTACTGAATAAGGGGTAAAGCTAGCACGTCGAAAACGCACGTCCAAATGAGGGTTAACAGTGCGCACTGTACTGTATCGGCCTGTACATGTCTGGTAGTGGCCTACACGGGAATGATCAAATTCTCAATAAGGTGGGTTTTTTTGGTTTTGTTTTTTTTAAAGTGGCACCTGCCTATAAATTAAAGGATGAGCTAGGGGTGGCTGGGGGATGGTTGGGAAATACAAACAGTCTAACTTCAGTTAGTCAGCCAGAGTGATTCACTGCTCTCTTGATTAACAAATGTTGGTACCTAATCAAACCAAATCACACTACCTCAACACTTTTCCAAGGTGAGTAACTGAACTGAACTTTTCAACCTTTTTACTTAGGTATACACTGCTCATAGCTTATTTCTAGCTTCTGGCTACTTTTTTTTTTTTAGTATACAAACACTCTAACTTCTGCTTATGAGCTGCCTTACAGACTTTTAAAAATAAACACACTAACTACTGCTTACTAGCTGCCTTACTGACTGACTATTAAAAGCACAAACACACAAACACACTAAATAATATTACCAAATAGTTAACTTTGCCCCAATACTTTTAAAAAAGACAATATCCCAAGCAAAACTTTACTGATTCCTTTCAGCCACCAGGAAGGTGATCCTCTCCTCTCAGTGCTCCCACTGATAAAGGATAAAGGAAATGTGCCTGTGATTGACTGGTCTAGCAGGACTCATGGAAAGAAAATTATCAGGTAAGAATCATTTGAGAAGTCACGTGATGTGGTGAGCCAGGAAGATGTTCTCAGAGCTCTGGGTTTTTCCCCTTCATATCACCGATAATTTTGTTTTAAAAGTCTAGAATCGCTAAAAAGGTAAGAGTGTACAAGTCTATAAACAAATATATGCAAAAATCACCTAACAACATGCACATTAAGGGGTGAATTTTAAAAGGGCTGCGTGGGCGTCCAAGTGCGCACGGTTCCTGGCGTGTGCACATGAACACACAGATTTTATAACATGCACTCGTTAACTGCACGTTATAAAATCACCTATCTGCGCGCCCAATTTCATATTGGCATGTGCGCACAAGTGACTATTCGCGCGGGGGAGTAATTTGTATTCCCTGTATGTACCCGGATCAGTCCAGACAGTGGGTTGAGCCTCCTTTCCAGCAGATGGAGACAGAGAAAAACTAAAAGGGTATCCTATATCAGGACAGTGCTCCCTGTGTCCCTTCAGTATTTCTCTGTCTCCAGTAGATGCAGATAGCAGAACCTGTGGTTCCCCTTCTTTGTAGCAGTTTCTAGTTTGCAGGAGTTCTTCTTTCTTCTTTATATATTTTCAGAGGATCAAGCAAGTAGTGGTTAATTTCAAGCATTTCAAAAGTTAAAAAAAAAAAAAAAAAGTTTAGTTTTTAGGAGCAGCTTGTTCTGACTCCACGCTCTTGCTTGGGCCTAGGGGGGGGTCCTATCCCCTTGATTTTTTCAGCCTAGGACCCTTTTTTCCCGGTGACCTCTTGCCTGGCTCTGGGGTGATACTGGTGGTCCAGTCCCTTCCCCATTGAGACCCGGGAGAAGTTTCATGCCTCAGGTCTTTGGCTGACAGAGAAGTAAAAACCCCTCTGTCCCTTTAAGCTACTTAAAAAAAAAAAAAAAAAAAAAAAAAAGGTTTGTACTTTTTATTGTTCAGTTCCGTGGACAAGGACCACCAGTTTATGGGAGAAAGGGTGGAGAGAAGTTTCTCACTCTCTCCTGCTCGCAGCCAGGCACGGTAGAATTTTGCTGTTCCCGCGGCAACTCCTCTCCCTCCCCCCCCACGATGCTTCGCTCTCTATTTTGTCTTGCATGCGGGGAGCCGGCCTCGCGCTCTCCCGCAACGGGGTTTGTTCGACTTGTTTACCCGGCGAGGAGGGGCCCTCCTCGGTGCGGGGGAAATCGGCTGCCCATGTTCGTGCCAGCAAGCGCATTTCTAGGCCGGCCCTGATCTCAAAACCATGGGAACGGTGGCCATTTTGTCTGCAGGCATCGAGCCTGTTTCTTTGCTTGATGGGAGAAGGGATGCTGATTTTCATCAATCCCCCCCTGATTTAAGCCCCGTGGACTCTCCGGTTTTGATCCCGGACCCTCAGGATGATATCCCCCCTCCCCCAATGCAGGAAAAGCCCTTTCTCATTTTTCCACTGATTTTGTGCTTTTAGTGCCAAAGCTTATGTGACCAGCCTGTTGCAGGAGGATGATCCCCCCAAAAGACCTCCCACCTGTGGAGGGTCCTACAGTCTCTCCACCTGCAAAGGTGCCTCGGTTATCTATGGACCAGGGACCCAAACCCCCAGATCCCCAGGGGATGAATCGGGTTTGGATCATACCAGGGGCGCAAAACCTTCCGGATCCTCCCACCCCACCTCCTCAGATTCCGGACCCTGATCCAGACGCAGATCTAGAAAACCAATCCAGAAAGAACAATCTAAGAATAATAGGTCTATTGGAGCATATAGCTGAAACCAAACTGGTGGACATTCTAGAGAGCTGGCTCCCGGAGGTTTTAAATATACCAGAGTTACAAGGAGAGTTAAATATTGAGTGAGCACACCATCTTGGCAGTAAACGAGAGGGAGAAGCTCAGCAATGAATAATGTTGGTGAAACTGCTAAACTTTGCTCGCAAGCAAGTAGTGATGCAGAAGTTTTAGAAAGTAAAAGAGTTGAGGTGTCAAGATAGCTTTATGGGGGTATTTCAAGATTACTCCCTTCTTGTTTCAGTAAAACGGAGAGAATTTAATTCATTAAGTGTAACCCTCGTGCGACAGCAAATTAGATTTGCTTTTCAATATCTCGTGAAACTCAGAATATGGTACGAAGGGAAATGTTGAGATTACTTACCTGATAATCTCCTTTTCCTTAGTGTAGACAGATGGACTCAGAACAAGTGGGTATAGTGTGCTCGTGCTAGCAGTTGGAGACTGATCTGACGTCAGCATGGGTACATATACCCCCACAGGAAGTGAAGCAACTCAGTAATCTTCCTTGCAAAAGATGTTATGGATATATGTGTACTGACGATCAATGAAATAGTGAAACAGGATTCCCCTGACCGATTGATAGGAGCTGGAGACCGCCAGCGCTTCCAACCCGAAGGCGTCGACACCTGGTAGAGTGGACACTCTTATGTAGGAAAATGACATGGCTTACCTTGAATTGGTGAAACCCATGTACACCGGCAGCCGGGCGGGATGCTGAGTCCATCTGTCTACACTAAGGAAAAGGTGATTATCAGGTAAGTCATCTCACATTTCCTAGCGTGTAGCCAGATGACTCAAAACAAGTGGATGTACAAAAGCTTTACTCCCGGGACGCCTGGGCGGGAGGCTGCCTGAGGACTGCGTAGGACTGCCCTTGCAAATGCTGTGTCCTCCCTGGCCCTGGACATCCAGACGGTAAAATCTGGAAAGGTATGGAGGGGAGGACCATGTCGCTGCTTACATATTTCTGCGGGGCGACCAGCATCCTAGATTCTGCCCAAGATGCTGCTTGCGCTCTGGTAGAATGAGCCTTGACCTGTAGAGGTGGTGACTTTCCGGCCTCTACGTAGGCCCGCTCTGATAACTTCTTTAATCCAGCGGGCGATGGTGGGCGAGAGGCCGCTTCCCCTTGTTTCTTCCCGCTGTGAAGGACGAAAAGATGGTCCGTCTTTCGTACTGCTTCTGTCTTTTCCAGGTATCTGGACAGCAATCTGCCGATGTCGAGATGGCGTAGTAAACGCCCTTCTTCTGATTTCTTCAAACCCGCCGTGGTTGGCAAAGATATGGTTTGGTTGAGGTGAAATTGTGAGACTACTTTAAGTAAGAAAGAGGGAACCGTGCGAAGATGGATAGCCTCTGGAGTGATTATGAGAAAGGGATCACGGCAGGCAGGACAGCGCTTGTAGCTCTGAGATGCGGCGTGCGAAACACACTGCCAGCAAGAACACCATCTTCAAAGTTAGCGAATGGAGAGACAGGCCCCGAAGGGGTCTGAAGGTGGATCCCGTGAGGAAATCCAAAACTATGTTGAGGTTCCACAGGGGCACTGGCCACTTCAGTGGCGGGACGAATGTGCTTGACTCCTTTCATGAAGCGGGAAACATCTGGGTGCGTGGCAATGGTCTTGCCATCCCTCCTGGGACCATAGCAAGGACAGCGCAGCCACCTGAACCTTGATGGAGCTTAGGGAAAGACCCTTCTGAAGCCCATCCTGCAGAAATTCAGACAATAGGGATTGTGGTCGCATGTGGATTGGTGCCATGAGTGTCGCACCATGCTTCAAATACTCTCCAGATCCTTATGTAGGTGAGGGATGTGGAAAACCTGCGAGCTCGGAGGAGTGTATCTATCACAGGTTCTGATGTAACCTCTTTTCTTCAGTCTAGCCCTCTCAATGGCCAGACCGTAAGAGAGAATTGGAGTCGGATCCTCGTGGAGGATGGGACCTTGACGTAGCAGGTCCCTGAGAGGAGGCAGGGGAAGAGGCTCCCCTGTCAGTAGTCTTCTCATGTCCACATACCATGGTCTTCTTGGCCAGTCTGGTGCCACTAGAAGAACTAGGCCTCTGTGCCTCTGAATCTTGTGTATAAGGGCGCCCAGCAGGGGCCACAGAGGAAAGGCATATAGCAGGGTCCCTGGAGGCCATGGCTGAACCAGGGCGTCGAATCCCGTGAGAGAACGGATCTCGCTTGCGGCTGAAGTATCTGGGTACTTGAGCATTGGACCTGTCCGTCAGTAAGTCCATGTCCGGAGTCCCCCACTGATCCACAATCATCTGGAAGGCTGTGGGGGACAGCTGCCATTCTCCCGGACTAGGCTTCCCTGCTGAGGAAGTCTGCCGCGGTGTTGTCCCTTCCGGCAATGTGGACGGCGGAGATGTCTTGGAGATTCGCCTCTGCCCAAGCCATCAGCGGGGCTATCTCTAGGGACACCTGTTGGCTTCTGGTTCCGCCCCTGTCGGTTTGATGTATTCCACTGTGGTGGCGTTGTCGGACATCACTCTGACTGCTCTGTTCCTCAGTCTGTGAGCAAATCGCAGGCAGGCTAATCGGACTGCCGTGCCTCTAGGCGGTTGATGTTTCCACCCCCGACTCTTCTCTGTTCCACCGCCCTTGGGCGGTGAGCTCTTCGCAGTGTGCTCCCCATCCACTCAGGCTGGCATCTGTGGTGAGCAGAGTCCATGAGGGGGAGGACATCTTCGACCCCCTGCTCAGGTGGTCGGACTGCAACCATCACCATAGCTGGGTCCGCACCCTGGCGGGTGGTAGAGGTAGATGCATGGTGTAGTTCTGTAAACGTGGGCTCCACCGAGAGAGGAGGAGTGTTGTAACGGTCTCATAGGGCCCTTGCCCATGGTACCACTTCCAGGGTGGATGCCATGAGACCGAGAACCTGCAGATAGTCCCAAGCTATGGGCCGGCTGGCTCCCATCAAGGACCGTTGACGCATCTGGAGTTTTAACCTTCTCTTGGTGGTGAGGCTGACTTTGTCTGCCCTGGGTGTCGAACTGGACTTCCAGCTATTCCAGTGATTGGGAAGGCTTGTAGGGAACTCTTGCTTAGGTTGACTACCCATCCAGGCTTTCCAGAAGGGCGATCACCCTGTTGGGTTGCCCGATGGCTCTCCTCTCGTGATTTCGCTCTGATCAGCCAATCGTCTAGGTAGGGATGGACAAGGATTTCCTTCCCGTCTGAGCGCCGCTGTTACTGCTACGATCACCTGGTGAAGGTCCGCGGCGCCGTGGCTAACCCGAAGGGCAAAGCCCGGAATTGGAAGTGTTTGTCCCAGAACCTTGAAGCGTAGGTAGCGCTGATGATCCCGATGGATCGGGATATGCAGGTAGGCTTCTGACAAGTCTAAGGCCGTGAGGAATTCCCCCCGGCCTGTACTGCGGGTCTTGACTGAGTGCAGAGTTTCCATGCAAAACTTCGGGATCCTTAAGTATCGGTTGACTGACTTGAGGTCCAATACGGGCCGGAAAGTGCCCCTCTTTCTTGGGTACCATGAAATAAATGGAATAGTGCCCAGAATCGTTTCCCATGCAGGTACTGGGATTATGGCTTTCAAGGACAGAAGCCTCGCCAGGGTAGCTTCCAATGCTGCCTTCTTATGGATTGGACACGGAGATTCCACAAACCTGTCCGGAGGGATGTGATGGAAGTCAGATAATTACCCCTCTCGGATGATGGCGAGGACCCACTGGTCCGACGTAATCTCGACCCATCTGGGGTAGAAGAGGGTTAACCTGCCCCCTGTGGCTTCGACCCCCCGGATGGATCGGCTGATTCTCATTGGGGGGTGCGGCCGGGGCCCGAACCCGAGCCGGCTCCCCTCTTGTGCTGCTTGGTCTGAAAGGACTGGTTCCTGGCCTGAGGACGAGGTGCCTGGTAGCGACTCCTATAAGGAATGAAGCGTTGGGAGCTTCTACCTCTGGAGGGCCTCGGAAAGGTGCGCTGGTTCCTCTTGGACCTGTCTTCCAGCAGTCGAGGTACTGGAGAGGCACCCCATGTGCTGGCCAGTCTATCTAGGTCGCTGCCGAACAGAAGAGACCCTTTGAACGGCATTCTAGTGAGACGTGTCTAGAAGGAGCGTCGGCTGACCAGTTCCGTATCCAGAGCTGCCGCCTGGCTGCTACTGAGGATGAGACCCCCTTGGCTGTCGTACGGACTAGGTCGGAGGCGGCATCCGTAAGGAACGAGAGAGCCGACTCCATGTCTGCTGCCGGAGCATTGTTCCTGAACTGTGACAAACAGGAACGCGTTACCACTGTGCAGCAGGTTGCGATACGCAAAGACAGAGCTGCCACCTCAAAGGTTTGTTTCAGGATGGCGTCCAGGCGTCGGTCATGAGCCTCCTTGAGGGCTGCCCCCCCCTCCACTGGAATGGTAGTGCGTTTGACCACAGCGCTAACCAAGGCGTCCACCTGAGGGCATGCCAGCATATCCTTGATTGCCGGGTCCAAGGGGTACATGCCGGAGAGGGCCCAACCCCCTTTGAATGAGGCCTCTGGCGCATTCCACTCCAGATCGATCAGCTGTTGCGCCGCTTGCAGGAAGGAAAAATGGCGGGCTGTGGGACGAAGACCCTCCAGCAGGGGGTTCTGCGTGGATGCCTCCATGGTGCTGGGACCCGGAATGGCCAACTCCGTCAGGTACTGAGAGACCAGGTCGGAGAGATCCTCCTTGGGAAAGAACCGCCTCATAGTTCGATATGGCTCTATCCCCGAGGGAAGTTCCCCCTCCTCGGGGGGTTCGGACTCGTCCTCCGAGACATCAGGGTCCGCAGGAGCCGGACTGCCCAGAGGCGGGTGCCCGCCGTAAGGGCGAGAGGGTCCAGGGACAGGGTCAGCCGGGGCAGCAGGGCCTGAACGGGAAGCAGACTGCATCTATACAAAGCGTGAATCCCCTTAAATAAGTCCACCCAGGAAATGGAAGCGGTCTCTAGCCGTCGGGGTACCAAATCCCCCGGAATTCCTGGCTGTTCAGGACGCCCCGCTAAATCCGGGGTGGCCCCTGGGGAACTGTCGGTAAACCTCGGTTGAGACTGGTCCTGGCCCGAGGCTCCCACGGCCTCCTCACATTGGGCACAAAGGGAGTCTGGCTCCTCGCTCTGCATGGCTCTAAGCTGGCACGCTGAGCATAGGCCAAGAGCTTTCACGCCGGAATCAGGAGGTGCCGCCCCTGGAAACGCTGGGGCATTCAAGTGTTCCATCGCGTCTTGCGAATGCAGGGCGCCGGCTTATACCAATAATATGCGCTTTATAATATACAATATGCGTGCAAATATACAATATGCGCTCAAGAATATGCGTTCAGCACTATGCGTTCAAATAACATACAATATGCGCTCAATATACAATATGCGCTCAAGCATATGCGTTCAGCATTATGCGTTGAATAATATCCAATATGCGCTCAAATATAACATATGCGCTCAAGGATACGCGTTCAGCACTACTCGCTCAATAATATACAACATGCGCTTAAGAATATGCATTCAGCTATATGCGCTCAAGAGCATACGATATGCGCTCAAATATACAGGATGCGCTCAAAATTATGCGTATAGCACTATGCGCTCAATAATATACAATATGTGCACAAGAACATACGCTTAGTAATGTATATGCTGCGTTGTGCGCCCCTCCACAGGCGCCTATCCGTGGGCGCTCAATACCTTAACAAGGCTGACAAAATGGCGACCTCCACGGCGTGTCGTCTACCGGCAACGCCGCTGATCCTCGTACCTTGGAGACCAAAAGTAAGAGATGTACGCCTTACCTGATCTTCGGCGCTTCCCGGCTGTAACCCGGGCGGTCTCCGGCTGCGGGGGGAGAGGGGAAATACCTTCACCGCCGCGCTCGAGGAAATGCACCCGCTGCCTCTAAGCCGCCGAATTCGTCATGCTCGGGGCGAAGTCCACGCCGGGACCGAGGCGCCTCTCAGCCAGGCCCGAGCCCTTCTCGCTCGGAGGCTAGATCCCTGCCGCGATTCGGCCACCGGACCGAGGCCTAAACCTCCGAGGGATCGCGGAAATCACCTCGGGAAACTCAACTGGGGGAGGGACCCAAGGGTATCACCGCAGGAGTGCGGGGCTCGTCGTCTGGTATCTTCTTAGAAATTTAGTAAGTCAAAAGTAGAAAGTAGAAAGTAGATTTGGAAAACACGCTCAGCGAGCGTGCAGGAGCTCCAAACTGCTTTGGAGACGGAAATTACTGAGTTGCTTCACTTCCTGAAGGGGTATATGTACCCGTGCTGACGTCAGATCCATCTCCAACTGCTAGCACGAGCACACTATACCCACTTGTTCTGAGTCCATCTGGCTACACGCTAGGAAATCTCAGTTGTTTGAGGACGTGGAGAAGGCACACCAATTCATAAACAAGTTGTAAGAAACCAAGTTTGATTGGAAGAGCTGCGACTGAAAATTTTTATGCTGTTTGAGAGTTGATATTCCCTGTTATAATAAAGTTTCTGAATTCAAGTTGCTAAACGGTTATGAAGATCATGCTGCAGCTCTGGATATTTACTTATAAGGCAAAAAAAAAGCCATAATATTTTGGTACATATGAGCAAAGATATCCTGAAAATCTTATTCAGAGCCTCATCTCATATTGGTTAACAGAAAACTAAAAATTCCATTTTGTTAATAAATAATTACCTGCGTTTCGATACATATAAGGGATTTTTTTTTCAGCTGGACAGTACTATGAGTGTCATCAGCGCGTGGAAAGGAACAGTATGGTAAAATAAAAAAAGTTTACACTGTTTGAAAGTTGAAGAGAGCATTGGAAACATAGTGCTGGAATTCAAATGCAGTGGATGCGGACTGCATGCAGATCATACCAGAGGTGATCGCTTGCATGGATAAGATTGACCTGGACTTGGAAAAAGATTCTGGGGAAAGGTTTTAATCTGTGCCAATGGGCGGGAAAAGAAAAGAAGAAAACAAATGGTCACAGGTCGTGCCGGAGATGGCCTTGATAGGCGATGAGACTGCATTTGGGAGATGAGACATTAGATCGCCGGACACGCAAAAATCTTGCTCTCAAAAATTTGAATGGGTGCATTATAAGTTGAGAAGCAGGGGGTAATAAAAGTTCATTTTGCCCTCTTTACTGGAAGCAGTAAGAGTCTGTATGCAGTAGAAAATGTTTAATTAATTGCTTTGATGTTTAGTGAATTATTAATAGGGCTAAGCAAACTGTTCAATGAAAAGGCTAAGGAAGAGACAGAGGCCTATACAAGAAACGGATAGAGGCTGGGGGGAAGGGGAGGCACTTGTCCACATGATTCACCAACCTCATGTTCTCAAATAGAGAACAGATGAGAGTAAGGATTAGGGAAAAAGGGAGAGGAGGTGGGGAGATTATAGTAAAGTTCAGAGGTCTAAGAATGGGGTTGGTTTACTGAGTTCTAGCAGAAGGTTAAATCTGAATCTGCGATCACATTGGTTCTTTGGAAAATAGCAGTTTTACTAGAGTAGCAGCCCCTTCTTTTTTCTCTTTTGCAGCCGAAAAGTAGCACTCGTTCACCCATTCCCTCTTGGGTTTTGTGCTTTTCACCTCTGATAGATGCATCTCTTGAATGCTTGCTACTGCCGCCCCATGTCTGTGCAGGGCTTGCAATATTTTCTTGCACTTTTATAGGAGATCCTATGCCATTTACAAATAAACAGATATGGATGGGCTGGGGGATGGTGGATTCAGGGTAGTGAGAGGCATGGCTGGGGGGAAGTCTCTCACTTTGGAACAGCAGTTACTGCTCCAATTCGATGAGACACGAGCTGACGGGGGGGGGTCATAGGATCAGGTTAATTTTCTTGTATTTATTTATTCTTTTTGTAATTTTAAGAGATTTTATTTTTTGATTTACTTCCTTGTACATCGTTTTGACTAAACTTTGTTTGTAAAGACAGTATAGAAACATTTTTAAATAAATAAATAGATAAATAAATGGCATAGGATCTCCTATAAAAGTGCAAGAAAATATTGCAAGCCCTGCACAGACATGGGGAGACAGTAGCAAGCATTCAAGAGATGCATCTATCAGAGGTGAAAAGCGCAAAACCCAAGAGGGAATGGGTGAACGAGTGCTACTTTTCGGCTGCAAAAGAGAAAAAAGAAGGGGCTGCTACTCTAACTAGTAAAACTGCTATTTTCCAAAGAACCAATGTGATCACAGATTCAGAGGGTAGGTTCATTATTCTTTTGGGAAAATTAAATGGGAAAGAAATCACATTATGTAATTTATATGCCCCAAATGAATATAACCATGCTTTTTTTTGCAGGTTTGGCAGGGAAATTAATGGAATTGGTACAAGGAACACTTATAGTAATGGGGAATTTTAACCATGTACATTATCCTCTACTTGAAAATCGATAGGAGGGCAAGGTTCAAGTAAAAGGAAACTAAAAGGAATTGCATATCTCTGCAAAATATTGCAATTAATAGATGTGTGGAGGGCTCTCAACCCTTCTGTTAGGGACTTCACACATGCACATGGATCCTTGTCCAGAATTGACTATATTCTAGTGTCTCAAAATGATTTCCCATGAGTAGTGTCTACTAAAATTGGCCCGCCTATGAAATCCGACCACTCTTTGATATGGGTAGACCTTAATATTAATTTGGAAGGAAAGAAGGAATGTTTGTGGAGATTCCCTAGTTACCTGGCAAATGATACAGAATGTAAGGAATATCTGAAGGAAAAAGTGGGAAAGTTATGAGATTAATAATATCCAACATGTGGATTCCCCTGATTTGTATTGGGAGGCTAGCAAATCACTCCTTCGAGGCAAAATAAATTTCATAATTACTAAGGAAAATAAATCTCTCTCTAGATATATATACTGCAATTAGAGGAGAAGATGCAATGGCTAAAAAGGAAATTAATCAGACAACATTGTAAGAAAACTGTTAGAATACAAAATAGCACTTGAAAGCCTAAATTCCCTTCTGCATATGAGGGCCCAAAAAATGTTGCAACATGAAGAATATAATTTCTTTCGCTTTGGTAACAAATCCAGCAAATTACCAGCCAGGACACTTAAAACTTGGAAGGGGAAAGCGTATATTGAGAAAATTGCAAACAAATAATGGCAATATAACGCCACAAGTAAAGAAGCCTTCAGTGACAAGTCCTTACTAGATGCCTGCTTTAGTGGATTGAGGGGTGGATTGACTAAGGCCCTTAGCACCAGACTAAGGTCCCACTGGGGAACCACGAAGCGGAATGGTGGCTTGATGTGTTTTACCCCTTTGAGAAAACGCCCGGGGCCCGATATTCAAAGTGCATTCAGTGCTACTTAGCCGGATAAGCGGGACTTATGCAGCTAAATTGCAGCTGCTGAATATGAACTTACATTCAGCGGCTGCCACTTAGTCATACAAGTCCCTTATACCGCTAAAAGTTGCACGCACAAAAAGTAAGCGTGTTCTGGGTGAAGCGTGGGCGGAACGGGTTAGCCGTATAACCTCTACACTAACTAATGATATTTGGAAGTAGCCACACAAGAAAACATGTAAGTTTAGACACGCCATAGAGCAGGTCTAAACTTAGCTGGATAGACTCATTCATCATGCTGCTAAATACACATTGTAACTTAGCCGAATAAGTTTTAATGGCTAAGTTATTTACACGGCCAACTTTGAGTATTTACCTCCCTACGTCCAAGTGCACCGCTACTAAGGTGTCTTTAATTTGGCTTCTATAAAATTCAACGGATGTAACCTGGACTTTCAAGGACCCAAGTACCAGCCCTTTATCCAGATCCATTTGCAGGAAATCTAATATTTGAGAGATATCTGCTTTCCAAGGAGCATGGTCCTGCTTGGTAAAAAAGTTCTTAAACATTCACCAACTCTGACATAGGCCAGGAAAGTAGAAAACTTCTGTGCCTTTAACATATGACATTATAGAGGCAGAGTACCCTCTTTTGCACAAGTGCGCCCTCTCAAGGGACAAACAGAAGAGAGAATGACGTTGGGTATTCCATCGGTTCTAGACCTTGCCAGAGAAGACCCCGCGCTCCTTGGTAAATCCAGCAGGGCTCTGTCCAGCAGCCTCACCAGATCCACATACCAAGGTCTTCTTGGCCAATCTGGGACTACTAGGATTCCAAGAATTGATGGTTTTCCATCTTCTTTATTGTCCTGCCCATTAATGCTCATGGTGGGAAGACATATAGCAAGCTGAGCCTTGGCCAATGGTATAAAAGTGCATCTATTCCCCTGGAACCTGGTTCTGCCCTGCGGCTGAAAAATACGTTGGCCTTGGCATTTGCATGTGTTACCATTAGGTCCATGCCTCCAGCAGCTCACTATACTTTGAAAGTCCTCTGGCCCCAGTGTCCATTCTCCTGGCTCCAATCTGTGTCTGCTGAGGTAGTCCATTTGTAGGTTCTTCCTTCCTGCTATGTAGGCTGCTGAGAGCTGGAGAAGATGCTTCTTTGCCCACTCGAGCATCCGTGCTGCCTTCTGCAATAACGAAGGGCTGCGGTGCTGCCTTGTGTGCTGATATATCTTACTGCCATGGCATTGTCTGGCTAAACCCTGACTGCCTTCCCTCTTTTTAGGGGAAGAAAGTGCCTGATGGCTCTCGTTTCCACTTAGTCCAGAAAGAGGAGCTGGTGGATCTTATTTCTAGCATGGTTGAGACACTGGCGATGACATATGTTCCCACTATTCTCCAGGGCATTAGAAAGCCAACAAGGGCATTCTTGTTGCACACTGCCTCAGGCATATGGGTCTGATGGAACAGAACACCCCACACAGGGGGTTAAAAGGAGGAAGAACGTCAAGTAAGATTTACCCCTGCTACTGGAGGAAGAGAACAGCTTCTTGAGAATCCCTCATGTCAATGCACTGGTTACAGCTGTCACGTGGAAGATGACTATTCCTGTAGAAGAGGAGGTCAGTGCTGAAAGACCTCCAAGACAGGAAAATAGAGGGACCTCTCAAACAAGTCTTTACAACAAATGCAAGGGCTCTGCAGGCCTCCCCTCCATTTGTGGCCCTAGCTGCCCTAAGTTGGATCTAGCAGCTTCCAGACAGCCCAGAATTAGCCCGTCTGGAATCAGCCATAGCAGTTTTGACTGATATGTACATCCTAGTAAGAATGTCTTCTAAGGCTCTGACATCCCCAGTGTCTCAACCACATTAGAAATAAGGGCCGCTAGCTCCTCTTTCTGGAATAATTGGATTATGGTGGAATCTTTTAGCTGTGAATTTTTTGGAGAGCCCTGGGGAGAGGTTCATCTCAAACCATGAAGCTTCCCTAGAGGCATGGATGCTCGAATACCCCATAGGGAGAGGTTCTGAGCCCTCCCTAGTCTCTTGGCTGCTGATCCTATGAGGTGAATGGTGTCCTTTGTGGATTCAGATGTCCCTGGTTCTGCAGGTCTGAGAGCCAACTGAGGAGGGATGTGATAAAGGTCTAAAAATCATGAAAGGACTTGAACGGGTAAATGTGAATCAGTTATTTACTCTCTCTCAGATAATAGAAAGAATAGGGGGCACTCCAAGCAGTTAGCAAGAAGCACATTTAAAACAAATCTGAGAAAATTCTTTTTCACACAACGCACAATTAAGCTCTGGAATTCATTGCCAGAGGATGTGGTTACAGCATTTAGTGTAACGGGGTTTACAAAAGGTTTGGAATAAATTCCTGGAGAAGTCCATAAACTGCTATTAATCAATAAGGAATAGTAGCTTGGGATCTATTTAATGTTGGGTACTGCCCAGGGTCCTGTGTCTTGAACTGGCCACTGTTGGAAACAGGATGCAGAGTTTGATGGACCCTTGGTCTTACCCAGTATGGCAACTTATGTTCTTAGGTCTGTGCATGGCCATATATATACAGTCTGTAAAAAATGTTTCCTGTCAGGCAGTGGTGTAGCCACGGGTGGCCATGGTCCACCCACTTTGGGCTACCCGACACCAAATGGAGCTTGAAGAATGGCAGTTGCGGACTCCTTCATACCAGTGGCTGAAGAAGAAGATTGCCCGCTGAAGCAAGGCTACCATGGGAGCCCCATCCCTGTGGTGGCAAAGAAGAACCCCCCCCCGCCGAAACAAGGCTGTCATAGGAGCCTGTCGCCGTGGCAGTGAAGAAAGCGGCCCCGCTGAAGCAAGGCCGCCTTGGGAGCCTGTCCCCATGGCGATAAAGAAGAATGCCCGTCAATGTCAGGGTATGGTGGGAGCCCAGCCCCACGGCAGTGAAAGCGAGGATCTGCTGGAGCAAGGCCACTAGGGGAGCCCATCTCCGTGTGGTGAAGAAGGCCCGCCAGAGCAAGACCACTATGGGAGCCCATCCTTGCAGAGGAAGAAAGGGTTTGGCAGTGAGGCCCAGTGTGTGCATGTGAGAATGGAAGTCTGATTATGTGGATGTGTGTGAGAATGGAAACCAAAGTGTGGGTATTTGTGTGTGAGAGAATAGGAGCTTGTGTGTATGTGCATATGGGAGAATGGGAACCTGGGTTGTTTGTGTGTGAAAGAATGGGAGCCTGGGTGTCGTGTGTGTGTGTGTGTGTTTGTGTGTGTAAGAATGGGAACTTGTCTGTATGTGTGTGTGTGAGAATAGTAGCCTGGGTGTGTGTATGTGTGGGTCAGAATGGCAGCCTGGGTTGTTTGTGTGAGAACAGGAGCATAGGTGTTTTGTGTGTGTGAAAATGGGAGCCTGGGTGTGTGAGTGAGAGAGTGAGCACGTGTGTGTGGTAGAGCATGTGAGAGTGAGAGCTTGTATATGTAAGAGAGTCTGTGTGTATCTGTGAGAGAGGAAGGGAAGAAGATTGGAAAGAGAAGAAACAGAAAGGAGCGACCCTGGAGAAAATATTAGGAAATGACTGATAAGGAGAAAATGGAAAAAAAAGAGACTGGGACCAACCGATTACAAAAATAAAAAGATCAGATAACAAAGGTAAAAAAAAAAACTATTTTGATTTTTTTAGCAATTGGAATATGCCTTCTTTGGGTATCTGCATTTCTTATATTTTTGTATTTTGCTCTTTACTGTTCCACTGTTCAGAGTCTGGTTTCTCAGGCTATTTCAGTTTTGTCTGCATGTTTCTATTTCTAAATTGTAGTCCCTTATATTACGTAAGGGTCAGTTTGTGCTCTACCTGTATGTGTATCTGTTAGTGTGTAGAGATTTGTAGCAGTCCAGCTTGTTCTATTAGCCCAGTAGGTGGTGTAGAACCTGGTAGTATTTGCATTGCTTCTTATTCATAAGGTTGCTGTTATTTGAGTCCTGAGGGTCAGTGCTGTTATGATATGGTAATGCAAGGTTCTAGGTGGGTTTTTTGGGGGGTTTTTTGGAGGGGTATGTGTTACTTCACAAAATGTTTAGCAGTGAATGTTTTTGGTGAGGTGACTCCAGAATTAAATACAGTTTTTTTCATGGAGGGCTGCAATGTGAGCTGTCGTAGTTTTGCTCTGTACCCCTCTTATGATTATTGCTATTTCATTGTAGTTATGATAATCTCTGCCTTTCTGGAAAGAGGATTCATAAAATAATACATTGATATTTGTTTTATGACATGACTGATTTGATCTGTTTGTGTTCTTTGCTCTTTACATGATATTCTTGTGTATTTATAAACTGCAATAAATATAAAATGAATTAATACAGATTAATAAGGAATTTTTAATGTTGGAAGTGCTTGCAATAATTGAGTTAAAATATTCTAAAAAGTTTCATTCATGATTGTAGGGTGCTTGCTAAGGCATTATTTATCAATAAAAATACAAGTAGCGTTCAGACCTGTATGCCTAGAGCCCACCCATGTTAACCCCTTGGCCCACCCAAAAAATCAGTTCTGCCTACACCACTGCTGCCAGGGTCCCTTAGACTCTTCAAGGGTCCAAGCCCCCTCTCCTGCCTCCGGGGCTACCACCCAACATGGCTTCAGAAGGAAGAGGGTGCCCAACTCACCCCTCACTCCCCAAGAAAGGACCAGAGTTCCCTTGATCTAACAGCAGCAGTCCTGGCTCAATCTTTTTTTTTTTTTTTTTTATCAAAAACGGTTAAAACTAACAAAGGTCTGATCAGACAACATTGAAAATATTCCACTGGGCCCTAAAACACAAATACATCTCCTATTTGGAAAACAGAATAAGCTGGATTGCTACAGATTCCTACATGCTAGTGTAAGATCTGAGCTCCGTCACATATGCAGAACACAGATCATCACCAAATACAGACTAAGTGACCACAAATTAGAAATAGAAACATGCAGACAAAAATTGGATTCTTCTTTGCTCTTCTGTCCAATCTTTCACCCTTCCCATTCTGTTCCCTGTAAACAGGGAAAGAGATAAGATGAAAAGAAGGCACTGGATTAGAGAGCAGAGTGGCTGCTCTGCTCTAGGCTGCCAGGGAGGGGAAACCTGGAGCAGGAAACAATGGATTAAAATCATCCATTGTACCTGAAGACTGGAGGGTAGCTAATGTAACCCCAATATTTAAAAAGGGCTCCAGGGGTGATCCGGGAAACTACAGACCGGTTAGCCTGACTTCAGTGCCAGGACAAATAGTGGAAAGTGTTCTAAACATCAAAATCACAGAACATATAGAAAGACATGGTTTAATGGAACAAAGTCAGCATGGCTTTACCCAGGGCAAGTCTTGCCTCACAAATCTGCTTCACTTTTTTGAAGGAGTTAATAAACATGTGGATAAAGGTGAACCGGTAGATGTAGTATACTTGGACTTTCAGAATGCGTTTGACAAAGTTCCTCATGAGAGGCTTCTAGGAAAAGTAAAAAGTCATGGTATAGGTGGCGATGTCCTTTCGTGGATTGCAAACTGGCTAAAAGACAGGAAACAGAGAGTAGGATTAAATGGACAACTTTCTCAGTGGAAGGGAGTGGGCAGTGGAGTGCCTCAGGGATCTTTATTGGGACCCTTACTTTTCAATATATTTATAAATGATCTGGAAAGAAATACAACGAATGAGGTAATCAAATTTGCAGATGATACAAAATTGTTCAGAGTAGTTAAATCACAAGCAGATTGTGATAAATTGCAGGAAGACCTTGTGAGACTGGAAAATTGGGCATCGAAATGGCAGATGAAATTTAATGTGGATAAGTGCAAGCTGATGCATATAGGGAAAAATAACCCATGATATAGTTACACAACGTTAGGTTCCATATTAGGAGCTATCACCCAAGAAAGAGATCTAGGTGTCATAGTGGATAACACATTGAAATCGTCGGTACAGTGTGCTGCGGCAGTCACAAAAGCAAAAGGAATGTTGGGAATTATTAGAAAGGGAATGGTGAATAAAACGGAAAATGTCATAGTGCCTGTGCATCGCTCCATGGTGAGACCGCACCTTGAATACTGTGTACAATTCTGGTCGCCGCATCTCAAAAAAGATATAATTGCGATGGAGAAGGTATAGAGAAGGGCTACCAAAATGATAAGGGGAATGGAACAGCTCCCCTATGAGGAAAGACTAAAGAGGTTAGGACATTTCAGCTTGGAGAAGAGAAGGCTGAGGGGGGACATGATAGAGGTGTTTAAAATCATGAGAGGTCTAGAACGGGTAAAAGTGAATTGGTTATTTATCTTTCAGATAATAGAAGGACCAGGGGGCACTCCATGAAGTTAGCATGTGGCACATTTTAAAACTAATCGGAGAAAGTTCTTTTTCACTCAACACACAATTAAACTCTGGAATTTGTTGCCAGAGGATGTGGTTAGTGCAGTCAGTGTAGCGGTGTTTAAAAAAGGATTGGATAAGTTCTTGGAGGAGAAGTCCATTACCTGCTATTAATTAGGCTGACTGAGAAAATAGCCACCGCTATTATTAGCAACAGTAACATGGAATAGACTTAGTTTTTGGGTACTTGTCAGGTTCTTATGGCCTGGATTGGCCACTGTTGGAAACAGGATGCTGGGCTTGATGGACCCTTGGTCTGACCCAGTATGGCATGTTCTTATGCCTGAAATTCTGGTTCTGGCCTATGTGCTCCTGCAATGGACTTCCCTGCAGTAAAGGGCCAGCTCAGCTGCCCTTTTTACCTATAAGGTAGAGTGGCCTTGAATTACAGCATGACAAGCTACTGATGCTGAAGGGCTTTTTCAGCATGCAGAAACTCATATACTTGGAAATATAACAAGAACTTTCTCAAGAAAATATAACAAGGATGTTGCACTGTATCTCAATTAAAAGCAAAAGTGACATTTCAGGGTTAAAAAAGTGTATAACATATGCCTTTACTTTATAAATTATTATTGTACTTGATAAATTTTGTATTTGTATATAATTTAAAAAAAATTGTGCAAAAACAACAGTCAGTGATCTGAATCTTGTTGCAAAATTACACAAATTTGCCACATAATGGCTACAGCATTTTTAAAAATCTGCCACAGAATTTGGTAACTCTTGCTACAAAATCTTGAAAAGTCTGCCATAGGAAAGCAGGGGTTCTGCACTATGCGTGGTAGATAACAGAAAAGGCATATTTACCCCTTGACATGAGGATGCCATGAATCTCCTTGATGACTTTCTTGTACAGCTCCTTCTGCCATTCTCCCAGAATGCTCCACTCCACTTCCCAGAAATAAGCAGCGACATCGCTGAATGTGACCGATGCCTGGAACAGCAAACAGGACACCCTCAGTCCCTCTCTCCCCAGCTGCATTATAATATGTGTGTAATACACTGTTTGATAGGGCCTCTTGTCAGTAAGAGCAGCTCTCCAGCAGATTATAGCATCTGTGCTCTTAAATATCCAGGATTTTGTAGAGATTGCCTGGTCTCCAGAAAAACACTGGAAATCTCAGGTGCTGACTCATTCAGTAGTTGGAAGGAGAAGGAGGCCAGCAACACTTGTGGGCCAGAGGCATCAGTCTGTGTGGTTTGGATAAAAGAGAAGTAGCAACTGCAGAAGTTGAACATTTGGGAGACATAAAGAGAATCTTTAAAATATAATAAAAGCTTCAGTCAAAAAGACGTATGCACAGGCGTACATTTGTGCGCGCAACCCGGCGCGCACAAGAGTACCCCCGATTTTATAACATGTGTGCGCAGCCGCGCGCATGTTATAAAATCCGAGGTTGGCGTGCACAAGGGGGTGCACGCTAGTGCACCTTGCGTGCGCCGAGCCCTAGGGGAACCCAGATGGTATCTGGAAATCAAAAGATCCCATGTATGGAAAGCAGGGAATTTTTAAAAATCCTTATTAGTTTTAATTATTGAGTGATATTTGATGTTTCTGTTTTGAAATAATTTATTGGTGTTGGGAAAATGTTTCTATGAGTTTTTAATTATTGGAGGTTATTCTATTTGATAGCTGTTTTGAATTATACTTTGTATTGGTGTGGTTTTAATACTATTGATGAAATTTATTTTCCTTGATTTTATTGTTTTATGAGGAATGGTAATATTTCTTTTTTTATACCGTTGAACTACATACAGAATTTGGCTTGTTGCAATTTCCAGTTCAGTTTCTATGTGTATGTTTCAATTTATATTTTATTGTCTCTTTATTCTGTTTTTTGAAGGTCTGTCTATGTTCTGTATGTGTGACTGAAGTGAGATATTCCCCGTGGGGCGGATTTTAAGAGCCCTGCTCGCGAAAATCCGCCCGGATTTAATCGAGCAGGGCCCTGCGCGCCGCTGCGCCTATGTTCAATAGGCCTACCGGCGCGCGCAGAGCCCCGGGACTCGCGTAAGTCCCGGGGTTTTCCGAGGGGGGCGTGTCGGGGCGGAGCCGAGCGGCGCGCCGTTTTCGGGGCGGGGCGCGGCGTTTCGGGGGCGGGCCCGGGGGTGTGGTTTCGGCCCGGGGCGGTCCGGGGGCATGGCCGCGCCCTCCGGAACCGCCCCTGGGTTGTGTCTAGGCGCGCCAGCGGGCCGCTGGCGTGCGGGGATTTACTTCTCCCTCTGGGAGGCGTAAATCCCCCAACAAAGGTAAGGGGGGGTTTAGACAGGGCCGGGGGGGTGGGTTAGGTAGAGGAAGGGAGGGGAAGGGGAGGGGAGGGCGTTAGCGAAGTCCCTCCGAGGCTGCTCCGATTTCGGAGCGGCCTTGGAGGGAACGGCGGCAGGCTGCGCGGCTCGGCGCGCGCCGGCTACACGGATTAGGCAGCCTTGTGCGCGCCGATCCAGGATTTTAGCGGCTACGCGCGTATCTACTAAAATCCCGCGTACTTTTGTTTGCGCCTGGAGCGCCAACAAAAGTACACTAACGCGCCGTTTTTGAAAATCTACCCCCTAGAGTGTAGTTTCTGCGTAGAGATCTATAGCAGCTTGGTTTGTTCTCTTTTCTTAATAGGGTGAATTGGTGTAATATAGGAAAATTGGTTCTTACCTGCTAATTTCCGTTCCTGTAGTACCACAGATCAATCCAGACTCCTGGGTTTATTCATCCGTGCCAGCAGATGGAGACAGAGAAAGTGAAAACTGACACTGCTTCAAATACCTTGATGCCACCTGCAGTTCCTCAGTATTGACCTGTACCCAAGCTAAGTGCCATACCAAAACAGGCAATCAAAACCTTGTATAACAAAACTTGTATAGAACTAGTATAAAAAAACTTGGTAATGAACTCTTCTGCTATACCAAAAATACAACAGATGAGTGGTCGACTCTCCACCTCCATAAAATGGGAGGGCTCTGGACTGATCTGTGGTACTACAGGAACGGAAATTAGCAGGTAAGAACCAATTTTCCTTTCCCTGTACGTACCCGGATCAGTCCAGACTCCTGGAATGTACCAAAGCTCCCTACCAGGGTGGGACCTGGAGAGTCCCACTCACAAGACACTCTCACCAAAAGACTGAGCCTCTGGATCCCCCATATCTAGCCGATAGTGTCTCACAAAAGTATGCAGCGACTTCCAAGTCGCCGCTTTATAAATTTCCTGAGGAGAAACCAACTGAGTTTCTGCCCAAGAGGTCACCTGCGACTGAGTAGAGTGAGCTCTCAAACCTTCCGGCACTTGTTGATCCTTGAGAATGTATGTAGACCCAATGGCTTCCTTAAGCCACCTTGCAATGGAAGTTTTGGAAGCCTGGGTACCCTTCTTCGGACCACTCCACAAAATAAAAAGGTGATCAGACCTCCTAAAATCATTTGTGACCTTGAGATATTGCAACAAGGCTCTATGGACATCTAACTTCCGAAGTTCCCATGCATTAGGCTCAGAACTACTCAAGTCCAGAAAGGCCAGCAGCTCCACTGTCTGATTGAGATGAAAAGCGGAAACCACCTTCAGAAGAAAAGATGGCACTGTACGCAACGAGACACCTGCTTCCGAAATTTGAAGAAATGGATCGCGACATGATAAAGCTTGTAACTCAGAAATTCTCCTCGCAGAGCAGACAGCTACCAGGAAAACAACCTTCAAAGTCAGATCCTTGAGGGTCGCTCTGCGAATAGGTTCGAAGGGAGCCTCACACAAAACCCTAAGAATGAGATTGAGATTCCAAAGAGGACAAATCCTCTGCACAGGAGGATGCAGATTCTTGACTCCTTGAATAAATCTGACCACATCAGGGTGAGAAGATATTTGGTACCCATCCACCTTCCCTCATAGGGAAGCCAAGGCCTCCACTTGCACTCTTAGCGAGTTGAAAGTGAGGCCCTTGACTAATCCATCCTGGAGGAACAACAAGACGTGAGACAGAGAAGAATGGAATGCTTGAGCTCCTTTAGACACATACCGTGACTCAAAAACCTTCCAGTCTTGTACATAGGATAAGGAGGTGGGCTTCTGTCTCGCTTGATGAAGGGTAGTAATCACCACTTCCAGAAAACCCCTGCTCCTCAAACGCTTCCTCTCAAAAGCCATGCTGCTAGACAAAAGCGATCTACCTGGTCGAAAAATATGGGACCCTGCCGCAGAAGACAAGGGAGATGACCGAACTGCAACAGGCCCTTGACTGTTAGGTTGACCAGATCCGTGAACCACGGCCGGAGAGACCACTCTGGGGCCACCAGTACCACCTCCCCCGGATGTCTGTCTATGCGCCGCAAAACGTTGCCTATCAGTGGCCACGGCGGGAAAACGTATAGAACAACTTCTCGAGGCCAAGGCACCACTAAAGCGTCTACGCTCTCGTCCCCGTGTTCCCTCCATCTGCTGAAGAAGCGGGGAGCTTTCGTATTGTGTCGAGTCACCATCAGATCTATGTGTGAATGTCCCCACTTCCTGCAAATGAGCCGCATTGCCGCATCTGACAATTCCCATTCTCTATGATCAAGAAAACTGCGACTGAGAAAATCTACTTGGACATTTTTGACCCTTGCAATATGCGAAGCAGCTATCTGAATCAGCTGTTGTTCTGCCCAGAAGATCAACACGTGAGCTTCCTGTGCTTCTGCTTGACTCTTGGTGCCGCCTTGTCTATTGATGTAAGCTACAGTCGTCGCATTGTCCGATAGAACCCTTAGGGACCGGCCCCGAACCAAAGGCAGAAAGGCAAGTAAAGTTAAACGTACAGCCCTGGTCTCCAAGCGATTGACAGACCAAGAGGCCTCCTTTGCCGACCAGGCGCCCTGGGCCGCTTGACCCTGACACCCCCCCCCCCCCCAACCAGACAGACTGGTGTCGGTAGTAAGTATGACCCAGTCCGGAACCTCCAATGCGACTCCCCGCACCAGGTTGGGAGTGTGAAACCATCAGGATAGGTTGTCCCTAGCAAGAGGAGTGAGAGACACAGATTGGTGGAATGCCTCTGATAACAGGCTCCACTGTGCTAGAAGAGCCTTCTGAAGTGGCCTCATATGAGCGAAGGCCCACGGTACCAGCTCTAAAGGTCGAAGTCACTGAGCCGAGGCCCTGCAGGAAGTCCCAGGCTCTGGGGGTGCGCAACCTTGACAAGCGCCGAACTTGAGTTTGCAACTTGATCACTCTCTCCTCCATCAGGAACACCCTGCCCTGAAGTATGTCGAAACATACTCCCAAGTACTCTAGAGTTTGAGATGGGATTAAGTAGCTCTTGGCTAGATTCACTACCCAGCCTAGAGATTGCAGAGTCTGGAGCACTGTCTGTACGGCGGAGCGACAACTGCTCTCTGACTTTGCCCGAATGAGCCAATCGTCAAGATAAGGATGTACCAGGACTCCCTGACGCCGTAAGGTTGCTGCCATGACCATCATGACTTTGGTGAATGTACGAGGTGCTGTTGCCAGTCCAAAAGGGAGCGCTTGAAATTGGAAATGCTGCCCTAAGACCATAAACTGCAGGTAGCGCTGATGACCTCGCCGAATCGGAATGTGCAGGTATGCTTCCGTCAAGTCTTGAGACGCCAGGAACTCCTGAGCACATACGGCTGCAATCACCGACCGCAAAGTTTCCATGCAAAAATGGGGGATCTTCAATACCGCATTCACTCGCTTCAAGTCCAGAATGGGGCGAAACAACGAAGTAAATGGAATATCGACCCATGCGGATCTCATCCTGCGGCACTGGGACCACAGCCCCCAAGCGCTACAACCTGTCTAGGGTCCCCCGTACCACCTGGTACTTTTGCAATGAGCTGCAGGGGGTGACAAGATACAGGTCACACACGAAATGAGCAAACTCTAATGCGTAACCGTCTCTTATTAGATTGAGGACCCACTGATCCTGGGAGAGTCAAATGACCCCCTATAAAAGGCATGATGGAGTGGACCGGCCTCGCGGAAACCGCAGCCCCCATAAAACGGGAAGAGGTACGTACCAAATCATACAAGGCATCTGCCACATAAGCTACCAAAGCTTCCAAGCAATCCACCTGCCCACCTTGGAGATCAACGGTCAGATGTCCATCCTGGAGACGCTGCACCCAGGACAAAACTGGAGCAAATGGCCATCCATAGACTCAGAGCTGCAACCTCAAAAATTTGCTTGAGGTGGACCTCCAGCTTATGGTCCTGAACATCCTTCGATGACGCCGCTCCCGCTACAGGAATAGTCGTTTTTTTTTGTGACCACCAAGACTGCCGCGTCCACCATGGGGAGTGCAAAGAGGTCCAAAGTGTCTTCCGGCAAGAAATAAAGCTTCGCCGTTGCCCTGCTGACGCGCAAACCAGCATCTGGGGTGCCTCACTCTTGAGCTACCATTTTCTTAATGGATGCATGATAGGGAAACCTGGCGGGAGGGCTTCGCATACCCTCCAGTACCGGATCTGCCCCATCTTTGATAGACTCGTCTCGCAGGGGCTAGAGTCCCAGCTCCTCCAGCACCTGGGGGATGAGCGGGGCAAGTTCCTCCCTGTGGAACAAAACGGAGGATTTTGGGGTCATCCCCCTCCGGCACAGGGACAAGATCCGAATCATCTCCTTGGGCGGCGTCCGTAGCCCCTGGATCCAACCCTGGCTTTCCTGAGAGTGTTGCCCCCAGGTCCGAGCCCTCGTGCCGAGGAGCGGGACAGGCTGAACGTACTACCCTGGGACCTGAGAAGTCCTGCGAAGTCCCAGGCCCGACTGGTTCCGTGGCCGGCTCAGGGGTCAAAATGGGGGGATTTGACCCCCTGCTGTAAAGAAAGGCCTTCCTGCTGCGCCAAAAAAGCCTGGGTAACAGCAGGATAAACTCCAGGGAAAAAGGCCAAGGAGCTGCAGGAAAAACCTGCCGGTGTGCATCCACCCCGCCTGTTAGCGGGGGAGCCTGATCCAAGGCACCTTCTGAGTCCCCCTAACCCTTAACAGAACCCAGTGGGACTGGGGAAAACAGGGGAGGGAAATCCCCATCCGGCCCTGAAAGTGGGAACAGCCTGCAATGGATCCCAAAATGGCTGCTGTTCCTGTAGTTAAAGGCACGGGAGGCTGCACGTGGCCCACAGAGTGTACAGGCTGCAAAATCTGCCCAGCTGAGCTCGCACCGGCTCTCCTCCTTTTTGCAGGCAGTGGGAGCTCAGATGCCCCCCCCCCCCCCCCGAGATACACGCTGCACACTGACTGCAGCGATTTAGCCGGCCCAAAGCTGCACCACACGCACGACAAGCAGACCCGCGCACCATTACACTGGCAGGAAAAAGAAAACAAAAGAGAAGAGAACCCCAAAGCACCACGCAGGGGGGTGGGGGGGGGGGGGGCGGGCAGGAGGAGAGAGAGCTGACCTTACCGCTGTGCTGACAACCGTCCCCGGTCCTGACTCTTTTTTTTTTTTTTTTTAACTTTAACAAAGGTCCCCTCTCCTAAAACTGAAGAGAGCTGTCCAGCTAAATTCAGCAATTACGGAACGGAGAGGGGAAAGAAAAAAATAACTAATAGAGCCAAAAAACCCCAAAAGTCACCGAAGTGACCTCGTGAGGGGAGGGATCTGGACTACCAGATGTGCACCCCACTGCTACTCTGAGACCAGGTGTACAAAAGGGTCACCAACCCCCAGCCCGTCCGCCTCAACCAAACAGGGTAGGGATCCTTGATTAGGAACCCCGACCCCTGGGAGAAAGGGTCAAAAAGCTAGAAAAAAATACTGGACACACTGAAAGAAACTGCAGGTCTATTCACCAGCCACCATCTGCTGGAGACCGAGAAATACTGAGGAACTGCATGTGGCACCAGGGTATTTGAAGCAGTGTCAGTTTTCACTTTCTCTGTCTCCATCTGCTGGCAGGGATGAATAAACCCAGGAGTCTGGACTGATCCAGGTACGTACAGGGAAATTGCAGTTACTTTTTCATAGGTAGGGTTGTTGCTGTTGAATGCTGGCAGTTAGTGCTGTTTTGATATTAAAATTTTATTGTATTGTAATTCTGTTTTCTCCTGGCTTTCTGGGAGCTAAGCCCATGCCTATGGCACTTTACAGTACGTCTAATTCCATACAGAACATAAGAACATGCCATACTGGGTCAGACCAAGGTCCATCAAGCCCAGCATCCTGTCTCCACCAGTGGCCAATCCAGGCTAAAAGTACCTGGCAAGTACCCAAAAACTAAGTCTATCCCATGCTTCTGATGCTAGTAATAGCAGTGGCTATTTTCTAAGTCAACTTAATAGTAGGTAATGGACTTCTCCTCCAAGAACTTGTCCAATCCTTTTTTAAACCCAGCTTCACCAACTGCACTAACCACATCCCCTGGGAACATGTATGAGAGAGTGTCATATGTGTCTGTTAATGTGTGAAATTGAGTCCTTCTATTATCCAAAATAAGCTTTCTTAGCCATACTCAGCAGGATTTGAACCTGCACAGGGAAACCCCCAAAGAATTGCCTTAACCACTCGGCCAAGTGTCTGTTTTGCTTTTTTGCAGAGTTTTCTGGTTGGCGCTACAGCACTGCATGTAAATAAATATATTGTAAGTGATATTTTTCCTCAAAAGACTGTAGCTTGAATATCTTTTTTCAAGTTAAATCTGTTATTATAAATGCATAACTTTTAACTGTGTGAACAGAGGGCACATCAACGTGGAAGGGGGGTGCAAGGCTGTAAGGTTTGCCTGGGGCGCCTAATATCCTTGTACTGGCCTTCAGCATTGCTGTACAAATATTTAACAGAGTCTCCCAACTCCGCTGTCATGTGTTCTGTAATGGGTGAGGGCACAATTTTTCACTTGGCCATTGGCACCAAAATACATGGCTACAGCTCTGGGGTATATGCATGCAAATGTGCACATATTTGAGATGTACACATTTGTACATGTGTGTGAATGTGCATGAATGAGACAGTGTGTCATACGTGTGTCTGTTAAATGTGTGAAATTGAGTGGGTTCTTATAAGAGACTGCTGGAACAGACAGACAGTCAGGATGACAGACTTCAAAACTTCCCAGGTAGGTAAAGATCTTTATACTGTGCTGTGAGGAGGGAAGGTTGCAAGAGATGCCCAGGGAAAGGTTTTCCTTTAAGTGCTGGTAACCTGCTTATAAAAGGCTAGAGAAGAATTTCTCACCTGATGAGAAACCAGGGCAGACATTTCTCTCTGAATTCTGCAGCTGCAAGGATGGATTCAGACTGGAGATTTCCCTGTTCCTGGTCAGATGCTGAGAAAGATAAATATGAGAGGAGGAGGCAGGGTTGATTCCTGAAGGTTTCAGGTAAAGCCCGGCCTTTCTCCTTCTGCAGAGCGGAGGGGACAGATCTGAGGCTTGCATGGATTTCGAGTCCTGGAAAAGCAGAAAGTTTTGCTTTTATTCTGTCTTTTCTGCTCTTCCCAGGTGCTAGACTAGAGGAAAAGGAATGAGCAGTCAAGCATGCTCAGAACGCCCCCGCTGATGTCATGCTGCTTCCCCCAGTGCATGCTGGGGGATGTCGCCTCCTTAAGGTGGCTCTATAGAGATAGCAGGTAGCTTGCACGGTGTCCACTAGTGCTGGAGAGATACAGGCATGGTAGCAGGAAACGCAGGCTCTGAACATACCAAGACTAAAGGCCGTGAGGTCACAATGTATACATAAATAAATACAGCACAAAAGAAGATGACTGAAAGGAAGTTCATACCTTTTAATATACTGAAAGAAAAACAATTTGAACACCTATTGAAAATGGTGTTGAAAAAAACTGACTAGACATTCAACTAAATTAAGATCACAAGCGCTGTAAAGTTTCAGTCATCTACAACTAGCAGGTGAGATGCCATCTGTGGGTCATTAGGATCTTTAGGATTAAGGCTAAATCCATAGTCTCCAGTTAAGGGTACTCAGCGGAATTAGTAAGAGACAAAACAAGAGCTGTGACACGTAATTTCCCTGAATTATTCCTCCCTGGATCTTATTTAGGTATGACAAATTGGCTTCTGAATGCAAAGTATAGTCTGTCACATTTTCATAGTAAACTTAATGTATTCATTCACTTTCAGGTGCATTTTAAAAGGAATTACATGCGTAAATAACATACTATTTTAGTAATTCCAAAAAAGTAATTTACTCGTGTAAAGAGCACTTATACTAGTAAATCCTATGGACAATTCAATGGTATATATTCTAGCAATTTTCAAAAGCCCACTTACTCTAGTAAAGTGCATTTACATGTGTAAAACCCAATTTTAAGTGAGCAAATGCTTTTTAAAATCAGGTCCTCTATGTATTTCAAGGCAAATTTATTGTAACGTTTACTATTGTAGGGAACATCCCGCGATTGGCACTGTTCATCCAGGACACGAGAAGTCTCTGGCATAGCTTGGAAGCCATCATCTCTGTCTTCAGCAGCAGGAATGCCGCCATAACGCTTCCATTGCCGCTTGTCCCTGGGCTCTCCTAGGTGTGCACATGTGTGTAGCATGTTACCCTTTGAAGAGCCCACGGCTGAGTATAAGAGCCCCAACTGCACTCCCTACCTTGCCTCAGCAACATGTCCTCTTACTTCCAGCAGTGCGTATTGCTTCAGCATTCCTGATCCTGCCTTGTTCTTCTGTTCCTGTGCTTGCCTTGCCTTGTTTAGCCTACCTTGCCTCATCCAGCCTGCCCTGTCCTGTCCTGTCTCCAGCCTTGTCTTGTCTTGGTCCTTTGCTTCTCTGCCTGGTATTGACCCCTGCCACAGACCTGGTCTCCTCTCTTGCCTTCCACTGACCTCTGCTTCGGACCTCAACTACACTTTTCTTGCTACCTGCCCTGACCCTTGGCCTGACTTAGGTATCTGCCTGACCACTGACTGCCCTGACCTTGGCCTGGCCCTGGACTCTCATCCCGACTGCCCTGTGGGACTCTTGCCCAAGTCCTACCAGCCCTGGAACCCAAGGGCTCAATCTGAAGGGAATAGGACTGGTATAAGTGAAGGTCCAGTCTTGTCCCAGCCTAGGGCGGGTTCATCAGCTGTCGGCATGGGCCTAGTAGGTTCACCTACTAGGCTGCCACAATCACACCACAGCACAAGGGTCCACGACCATTACAAGGTTGATGAGGCCAATGACTCGTCCGCATTTCAGGCCATACCAGGATTGGCTCAGCATATTCAGGAGCCACAAGACATCTTGAACCAGGTGACTGGTCTGCTCGAAAGATTGGCGGCACGAATGGACACAATGCAAGCCCAGCTACCAACACTAGCTCCAGTCCCAGTTCCGGTGGTTCTGTCTCCACCCATACCTGCTCAACTCCCAGGACCCGTGCTGCACTTTCCACTGCTTCCAAGGTATCTCGGAGACCCCGAGGAATGCAGGGGCTTTATACAGTGCTTTCAGAAAGTATTCAGACCCCTTAACATTTTCCACATTTGTGTTATGTTGCAGCCTAAATTGGATAATATGCATTTTTTTCCCTCCAGAATTTGGATCATTTCCTACAGTAGTTTCATCTGCTATTTGACGAACCAGGTTGGGCCTCATCTGCATTTATGGAATTTCTGAGAATATGTTAAGGGTCTCGCACTGTGGGCAAGTTTGCTGGGCAATTCCAAACCTTGGCCTCTGAGCTCGGTTGGGGAGAATTCAGCCAGATGGCCATTGTCTGGAAAGCATTATCTGGGCAAATCAAAGCTTCTATGTAGCTGGGTTGCTCCAAGTTCACAGAGGAGGAAAAACACAGGCGGAGACAGTTAAATCTCTGCCTCTACTGTGCCAGTCGGGCATTTTGCCGGCCACTGCCCCGAGAAGTCGGGAAACTCTCACACCTAGGGTTAGTCAGAGAGGCAACCCTAAGCCAAATCCCTCCCTCTCCACAATTAGTGGTCCCTGTTTGCCTTACTATCGGAGAGACCATGATCCACACAAAGCCCTTCCTGGACTCCAGGTCAAGAGGTAACTTTATTGAAGAAGCACTAGTTCAGCAGTATAACCTGCCCACAACCACCTTGTCAAGTGTTCTTACCATCTCTTCCATTTATGGCAAGCCTCTGCCCGGTAACTTAACTCTGGTCTCTGCCCCCCCTCATGATGCAGACAGTCCTCCTTTACACCAAATGCATTGATTTCTATGTGTAACCGATCCCCCGTTTCGATGCTTTATCCTAGACTGGGGTGCTATGGGTACGAGTTCAGGTCTGGACAGGAAGGAAAATTTTTCTTCCGGGGGCCCCTGACACTAACCACCATGATCTCTGTGATCACTTCACTCTCTATGTCCAAAATCTCCAGGAGGTGCCAGATTGTGAAAAATAACAGCAGGGAAGCCAAAATTACCAAACAGGGAAAAACCAGGAATCACAAAAGGATCCATCCATCCCATTAGGCCAACACTTGGGTAAAACTCAATGAAAACACAGGAGTCTGTAGTTTGTGTTCAAATAAAAAATAGTCTTTACCAGGGATGGATTGACCTATCGGGGCTTTGGGCATGCCCTGGTAGGCCGGACTTCCCAATCACATGGTCGGTATTGGTTGCAGGGGCCCCATGCCTGGGAGCCGCTGCAACCAACACCAGGTCCCCAGCACTTCTGGCACAGTAGGAGCTTCCTACTCACTATATTTATATTTGGCCCATTCTGCTGCATTACTAGTGAGCCCCATGGCCTCCTGTAACCAGCAAGAACCCTGACGGCCACAAACGTAATTACAGCGGCACTTAGTCCCCTTCCAACATCTGCGCAATTTTCACCCAGTTCCCTATCCTCTTCCTCAACTTCGTCTGCCTCTGATTGATCATATGTGCATCAGCATCTGAGAGTATATGTGCGATCATGTGTGTGTCAGCATGTGAATATATGTGTGACTCGTCATGTGTTTGTCAGTGTGGGAATATATATGAGATTTATTGTATGTGTGTCAGTGTGTGAAAGTATGTATGACTGATTGAATGTGACAGAGTGTATGTGTGAACGAGTGTATGTGTCAGCATCTGAGAGTGTATGTGTGATCCTATGTGAGTCAGAATATGAGTATATGTATGACTCACATACATATGTGTGTGAGTGTGTGGGTTAGATAATGCATGTACATTTATTTATTTATTTAAATTTTTTTTATACCTGTATTAGTGGTTACATCATACCGGTTTACATCAGCCTGAAGGTGGAAAATACATCGAACAGGGACAGGGGATGGGACTACAGAAAACAGGGGAGAAAAATAGAAGGAAACTGTCAATTTTAACTGTAGAAGATAACATGTTAAACAATTTAACATAACTTAACAGATAATATCTAAGCAACATACTGATGCAGCAATGGGGTTAAGATGCAGAGGATATGAAAGCAAAAAGCCCCTGAGGAACCCTGGACCCACTTGGCCACTAACGCTATCACTGACCTACCCCTCTCTAATTGCCACACCACTGTATGGGTAGTGCTGAATCTCTTTTCCAAGATGGCTCACTTCACACCTCTACCTGGCCTGCCGGCTGCACCAGAGTGGGCCTGCCTGTTTGTGCGCATATCTTTCATCTACATGGACTTCCCTCTCATATCCCCTCAGACCAAGGTATCCAGTTCACTGCCCTGTTTTGGAAAGCTCCCTGTAAGAGGTTTGGCATCATTCTGGACTTCACCTTTTTGTACCATCTGTAAAGTAATGGGCAGAGGGAAAAGGTCAACCAGAACCTCAAAAGCTTCCTGTTGTGTTTGTGGCATTGTGGACCCTTGGTCTCTGTGGAGATGACTCCGCCCATGGGGAGGGGCCCCGTGGGGAACCACAGCGATAGGCTAAACTCAGATAGCAGACAGAATGAATGGAAGGCTTTATTGTACTGCTGTAGATAGATGGTATGAAGCAGAAAGGTAAGGCACTGAGGTCTGCGAGGTGCCAATACGTTCAACAGTCTCAGATGTAGAATCTCACCCAGATGTTCAAGAGAGGTGGGGACCCGCGGTGCCTGGTGGGTGGAGTTGGAGCACCGGATCGTAGAGGTACTCACAGGAGTGTAAGCGTCTTCCTGGTAGTGGGATGGTGGAATCGAAGGTCCGTGGTACAAGATACATAGACTGGTAGGCCCTCGAGGAGCAAGTACCTGATAGTCCAGAGATCCTGAAAAGAATAAGAGAGAGAGACCCCCAAGGAGCGGTTGTCTCAGTTAGTAGAGGCCCCCGAAGGGAGATGGAAGCAAGAGACTCCTGAGGAGCAGGTGCCTTGAGCTTCTAAAGGAGCGAGGCCCTGGAAGTGTAGAACGGCTTCTAAGTGTGCAGCTTAGAGCGGTCAGAGTAGCTTAAACTGAAGTCCTTGCTAACTCAAAGGTGGTAGCGAAGCGGAGGCTTTAAATATCCGGAGGTATTGACGTCATGTGATGGGGACGCCCCCGAGGTTCCCACCATGACGTGTATTTGAGCGTAGGAGATGTGCGCGCGCGTGCCCTAGGAGGCCATGGGAGTGAGCATGGCAGACTGGAACGCCCATGCTAAGCTGGAGACGCCGAGGCACTTGGCACCAGAGGCAGCCATCTTGCCCAAGGAGGAGGAAAAGGGAAGAAAAGAGGTAAGGCAGAGCAGTCACAGCCGTCTGCGACCGACGGACACAACACTTCCTAAGGGCATATATCAATGAACACCCAGATGGCTGAGTTTCCCTCCTCCTGTGGGCAGAGTTCTATCATGTGGGGAGTTCTTTTGGATTTTCACTATTCCAGATAGTCTTTGGCCACTAGAATACCACTCCCAGAACCAATCTCACTCTCCTGTCCAGCAGCTAATACCATGGGTCGCAATCTCAGAAACCTATGGCACAGAATACATCAACTGCTTAACGCAGCTGCCAGCTAGTTAAAAAAAACAAGCTGACAAGAGGTGCCAGCTGGCACCACAATTCAAGCCTGGAGAACTGGTGTGGCTAAGCATCTGAAACCTACATCTCAAGATGTCCTCGACCAAGTTCGCACCTAGGGTTATTGGACTGTTCTCCATTCTACAGCAGATAGGGGAGACGCCTATCAGCTAAAACTGCCATCCATGCTGAAAATTCATAATGCATTTCATGTTTCCCTTTTGAAACGCTGCTTCTATCCAGGCCTTCACATCAACCTCCCAAGCCAGCTGAAGCAATGTCTGAAACAGATACTGAATTTGAAGTCCAGGAGATTCTTGATTCTAGGAGGCATTGAAATCAACTTACATATCTTACCTCTTGGATGGACTTTGGTCTCGAGGAAAACTTGTGGGAACTTGCATCCAATCTCTAAGTCCCCTAAATGGTAAGGGACCCCACCAACAGTTTCTCCAGAAACCTAAGCCTAAAAGCTTTGGGAGGGGGATTAGAAAGGGGGTACTGTATCGTTTGCCAGATGTGGGGTCATTCTGTGACTGGCAGCGCTCACTCCAAGACACTAGCAGTCACCGGTGCAGCCTGGATACCATTGTCTCTAGCTTCAGCGGCAGGAACACTGCTATAATGCTGCCAACGCTACTGGTCCCTGAGTTCTCCTAGGTATGTGCTTGGCATAGCATGCTTTGAAGATCCTGCGGTGGGAAACAGATATACTGGCGCACCCCCTGCCTTATTCTTCTGTTCCTGTGCCTGCCTTGCCTCATCCAACCTGCTCTGCCTCATCCAGTCCTTCATACCCTGTCCTGGCTCCAGACTTGCCTTGTCCCAGTCTTTTGCTTGTCTGCCTGGTATTGACCCCTGCTATGGACCTGGACTACTCTCTTGCCTGCCACCTGCCACTGACCTCTACTTCAGACCTCAACTATGCCTTGCTCACTGCCTGTCTTGACCCTTGGCCTGACTATGTTATTTGCCTGACCGCTGTCTGCCCTTACCTTGTTCTGGCCCCAGACTCTTTCATCCTAACTGCCCTATGGGACTCTCGCCTAAGTTCTGCTGGCTTAACCTGTGAAGAATGGGGCTGGTATAGGTGAAGTTCCAGCCTAAGGTGCATTTGTCAGCTGTTGGCATGGTTCTAATAGGTTTTCCTACTAGGCTGTGTCAATCATGCCACAACATAGGGATCCACTTTCATTACATCTATTATGCAAAAGTTTGGAATGCTATCAATCTAGGTAGTTTAATTTCTCCATGGTCTATTTTCTAATCCACTTTCTAGGAATTATATTATTTTCCAGTTTGTTTAGCTTATATTATGGGCTGTGAGAATATGATGGTCAAATGTTGCTTATTTATGGCTACACTTAGTCAAAGGCTGGCAATGTGACTGTACTTTAAATAATTTGTGTAAGAGCCAATTTTTAAATACAATTGGGGTGCTGAATCCAACACAAGTTACAGTGCCCCCAACAACAACAAAAAAATAAACAGAACACAGTGGATTGTGAGTGAAACTGACCAGCCTGTATTTAAATGTCCAGAGAGAAGCAGGTAATGTGGAGAGGTGTGAATCGTGTGATCAATCGTCTTAACGATCGATCTTGGCTGGGGGGGAGGGAAATCTTATCGTCGGGCTTTTTTGTTTTAAAAAATCGTTAAAAATCGTAAATCGGGGGAGGGCGGGAAAACCAGCACACCAAAATAACCCTAAAACCCACCCGAACCTTTAAAAGAAATCCCCCACCCTCCCGAACCCCCCCAAAATGTTTTAAATTACCTGGGGTCCAGTGGGGGGGGTCCCGACGCGATCTCCCTCTCTCTCTCTCTCTCTCTGGCCACGGCTGCGTTGAGAAATGGCGCCGGTGGCCCTTTGCCCTTATCATGTGACAGGGCAAAGGTAGCGCCGGCGCCATTTTGTTTCCTGGCTCCCGACATCACACCTGCTGGAGATCGCCCCCGGACCCCCGCTGGACCCCCAGGGACTTTTGGCCAGCTTGGGGGGGCCTCCTGACCCCCACAAGACTTGCCAAAAGTCCAGCGGGGGTCCGGGAGCGACCTCCTGCACGCGGGCCCTATTGCCAATCTTCAAAATGGCGCTGGCGCTACCTTTGCCCTCACTATGTCATACGGGCGACTGCCTCCATAACATGCAAATTTTCTCTCATGCATATTCATTGTGGATATCCTGAAAACCCGACTGGCTGGGGGGGTCCCCAGGACAGGGTTGAGAACCACTGTCCTAAGCCATCCAATCCCGATGCTTTTGCCAAAGATAAACGGCTAATTGCATATGATAATTCCAATGTAGTGATGGGATGTTTGAGGTAGTTGTAAGTTCTCAAAAAATTTTGTTTAGGCTTTTTCATCTTTTCCTGTTTTTGAATATAGTGTTTGGTAAAACTTGAGCATCATTTCAGTGATTTTTGCTTGGGAGGTTTGAATATGTCCATTAGAGTCTACCATATTTGTAATGAAGTGCTTAGATTTGATATTTTTAATCAATCTTGCTAGAAGTTTGCTGACTTTATTACCCTGTCTAAAAGATTGGGTTTTAAATTGGAGAATATGCTGTACTTCTCTTTGATATAGCAAGTGATTAAGAGGTTTTGTAACCAAATTTATTTCATCTTGTAACGAGTTGGCCAAGTTAGAGATATGTTGGTTTTTTTAAGGCTCTAAGTTGATTTTGTAATGAGAGTATCTCTTGATCTCTGAGCTTTTTTTTTAAATTTTTTTATAATTTATTTTTGTATTAATTTCAAAATAATAATAAAGCATTTAACATTTTTGTATAGAAGCAAAAGAAACAAAAAGTATATTAAGGGAAATTGAACAAATAGGAAATACATATATAATATTCACTCCCCATGTTTTTAGAAGGGGGAGGGGTACTAAGGAGCCCAACAAAGGAAACTTTAGTCTTGAAAAAAGGAAAAAGGACAATAGCAAGTCAATCCTGCCTTTAAATTGCCTAAGACATAGCACTCTTTAGGGGAGAGGAGATAGGTAGCAGCCTTTTCCTAGAATCAAGAAACAATTTAAGTTGTTCAGGAACAAAAAATATAAATGTATCATTATTTAACATAATGATACAGCTACATGGATATCTTAATTGAAAGGATGCTCCCAGATTTTGGGCTTCCCGTCGCAAAGACAGAAAGCCTTTCCTCCTCTCTTGAGTGGCCTTTGCTAAGTCAGGAAAAATTTGAATTGACCCATGAAATTAACTCCCATATTTTGAAAGTAATTACGCATTACTGAGCAAATGTCTTTCTCATAAATAAATGAGAAGTGTTGATCTTTCAAGAATCTCCATAGTAGAGTATTCCAGGAACTGCGTTAAGTTTTCAAATTCCACTTGCTGTTGCGCCTGAACTTCTCTTGATATCGGTGGGAAATAAACCTTATTAAATGTGGGGTAGATTTTCAAACCGTGCGATTTGGCGTACTTTTGCTGGCGCATTAGGCGCAAGCAAAAGTACGCTGGATTTTAGTAGATACGCGCGGAGCCGCGCATATCCGCTAAAATCCGGGATTGGCGCGCGCAAGGCTATCGATTCTGTATAGCCGGCGTGCGCCGAGCCGCGCAGCCTACCTCCGTTCCCTCCGAGGCCGCTCCAAAATCGGAGCGGCCTCGGAGGGAACTTTCTTTTGCCCTCCCCTCACCTTCCCCTCCCTTCCCCTACCTAACCCACCCGCCCGGCCCTGACTAAACCCCCCCCCCTTACCTTTGTCAGGGGATTTACGCCTCCCTCTGGGAGGCGTAAATCCCCGCGCGCCAGCGGGCCACTAGCGTGCCGGGACGCGACCTGGGGGTGGGTCCGGAGGGTGCGGCCACGCCCCCGGACCGCCCCGGGCCGTAACCACGCCCCCGGGCCCGCCCCCGAAACGCTCCCGACACGCCCCGAAAACGCCACGCGAATCGGGCCCGCCCCCGACACACCCCCCTTAGAAAACCCCGGGACTTACGCGAGTCCCGGGGCTCTGCGCGCGCCGGTAGGCCTATGTAAAATAGGCCCACCGGCGCGCAGAGCCCTGCTCGCCTAAATCCGCCCGGATTTAGGCGGATTTAGGCGAGCAGGGCTCTTAAAATCCGCCCCTAAAGGAATATCCTCTGTAGAAATTTTTAATATCTCAGTCATGTATTTACAAAGTGTAACACGAGGCTATTCTCCCATTATCCTTGGAAAGTTTAGTAATCTTAAATTTAAACACCTAAGACGGTTGTCCACAAATTCAACTTTCCTGTTTATAACCAAGTGTTCCTGAATTATTTATGACTGAACCTTCTGGACATTTTCTACTTTTTCTTCCAAACTTTGAATCCTACTTGTATAATCAGTATACTGAGAGTTATGTTCCAAAGACATAGCGTCCGACTTTAAAGATAGCTGATTAATCTGAGAAGAGCCCTGAAATGCAGGGGCCAATGGCGCCACAATTTCCCAGAGAGAGTCTAAGGTTACCACAGGTGGCTTTGGAGGTGTGGATGCCAAAGGTATGCGGCCCAAAGTTGCTGGAGTTATGGAGGTCTGCTCATTTAAAATAAAGTTCAAAGTAGGCTCACCTCCAGGAAGACCAAGATCAGGAGCAATGCAGCCTCTGAACCTCCACTTAGAGCCATCAAAATTGAATGCCCAGCCGTACTCTCCAGGACAACTCCCTCGATAGCAGGTCCCGTGTTATGTAAAATCAAGCCTGCTAGCACTGATTCCGGAGACAGCACGGGAGAAAACACCAGCGGTGTTTTTAGGGCGGGAGGGCATAAAGAGATCTCCCCCAGGTGAAGTGGAGGCTCCTGTCCTGCATTCATCAGCAGGGTTCGCCGCTCCCAACAGCAGGGATGTAGTCAGCTTCGGGATAGTTCTCTGCCCAGGAGGAAGAAAAGGTGGCGAGGGAAAAACTTGCACCTTCCCCTTATGCCTCCTAAGAACATTGGAAGAGGAAGCAAAATCAAAACGCAGGGCGAGGTGAGCTTGACTAATGACTTGCTGATATCTTAACTCCTCCCCCCTCCCCCGAGCTTATTTTTATAAGCTACGTATGCTATTATCTGCCCCCGCAATATAGCTTTAGCAGCATTCCAATAGGTATCACTTGAAATATCTTCTATGTGATTAAATTGGGCATATTCTTCCCATTTATTTTTTAAGTATGTGACAAACACTGCATCATGGTAAAGTGTAGGGGAAAGCCTCCATTAGTATGGAGTTTTTGGGCATATATTTATAGCTACGTCTATAGATATATGTGCATGATCTTTCAAGAACCTCTATAGTAGAGTATTCCAGGAACTGCGTTAAGTTTTCAAATTCCACTTGCTGTTGTGCCTGAACTTCTCTTGATCTTGACATTGGTGGGAAATAAACCTTATTAAATAAAGGAATATCCTCTGTGGAAATTTTTAATATCTCAGACATGTATTTACAAAGTGTAACACGAGGCTATTCTCCCATTATCCTTGGAAAGTTTAGTAATCTTAAATTTAAACACCTAAGATGGTTCTCCACAAATTCAACTTTTCTGTTTATAACCAAGCGTTCCTGAATTATTGATGACTGAACCTTCTGGACACATATCAGTGGAAATAAAAAAAAAAAAAAGTATTCTTGAACAGGAGTTATGGACCTTTGAATAATATGTGAAGTCTAGCTCCGTTGGATGTAGTACTCGCCAAGCATCTATCAGTTGGAGCTCTTTCATCAAAAAGTAGATCCCCTCTGTATCCCTGCTAAAAGTTCCGGTTCTAACTGGTTTAGTATCTAATTTCAGATCAATGGGCAAATTTAAGTCCCCTCCTGATATTAATTTATGCTGGAGGTGGCGATGGGATAGGTGGCGATGTCCTTTCATGGACTGCAAACTGGCTAAAAGACAGGAAACAGAGAGTAGGATTAAATGGACAATTTTCTCAGTGGAAGGGAGTGGACAGTGGAGTGCCTCAGGGATCTGTATTGGGACCCTTACTTTTCAATATATTTATAAATGATCTGGAAAGAAATACGACGAGTGAGATAATCAAATTTGCAGATTACACAAAATTGTTCAGAGTAGTTAAATCACAAGCAGATTGTGATAAATTGCAGGAAGACCTTGTGAGACTGGAAAATTGGGCATCCAATTGGCAGATGAAATTTAATGTGGATAAGTGCAAGGTGATGCATATAGGGAAAAATAACCCATGCTATAATTACACAATGTTGGGTTCCATATTAGGTGCTACAACCCAAGAAAGAGATCTAGGTGTCATAGTGGATAACACATTGAAATCGTCGGTTCAGTGTGCTGCGGCAGTCAAAAAAGCAAACAGAATGTTGGGAATTATTAGAAAGGGAATGGTGAATAAAACGGAAAATGTCATAATGCCTCTGTATCACTCCATGGTGAGACCGCACCTTGAATACTGTGTACAATTCTGGTCGCCGCATCTCAAAAAAGATATAATTGCGATGGAGAAGGTACAGAGAAGGGCTACCAAAATGATAAGGGGAATGGAACAACTCCCCTATGAGGAAAGACTAAAGAGGTTAGGACTTTTCAGCTTGGAGAAGAGACGACTGAGGGGGGATATGATAGAGGTGTTTAAAATCATGAGAGGTCTAGAACGGTAGATGTGAATCAGTTATTTACTCTTTCAGATAGTAGAAAGACTAGGGGGCACTCCATGAAGTTAGCATGGGGCACATTTAAAACTAATCGGAGAAAGTTCTTTTTTACTCAACGCACAATTAAACTCTGGAATTTGTTGCCAGAGGATGTGGTTAGTGCAGTTAGTATAGCTGTGTTTAAAAAAGGATTGGATAAGTTCTTGGAGGAGAAGTCCATTACCTGCTATTAAGTTCACCTAGAGAATAGCCACTGCCATTAGCAATGGTAACATGGAATAGACTTGGTTTTTGGGTACTTGCCAGGTTCTTGTGGCCTGGATTGGCCACTGTTGAAGGCAGGATGCTGGGCTTGATGGACCCTTGGTCTGACCCAGTATGGCATTTTCTTATGTTCTTATGGAGATGTTGTCCTATTTCAGAGGTCAGACCCACAAAAAACTCATGGCTATAAATATTAGGGGCATAAATATTGCACAGCAGAATTTTTTGTTGATCAATAGTGCCACATATGATGAGGAATCTGCCATCTTTATCTTTACTCTGCTTGTCCATGACAAAGGGACAATCTTTATGTATCAGGATGGCAACTCCACCACGTTTTGTGGAATAAGATGCATTATAGCACTGGCCCACCCAATCTTGTTTTAACTGTCCGTGGTCCTTGTCAGATAAATGGGTCTCTTGTAAAAACCCTATTTGCGCTCTTGCCCTATTTAGATGGCTCAAAATCTTTTTACGCTTAATGATCCAAGTCCCATATACTTTATTAGTTGTATTTAGACTATTTTTCCTAAAGTAAGAAATCACAGTCAGCAGAACACCACATTTACCCCTCCGGGTATTTCTTATTCCATGCTTCACACCATTCATTCTTTCAGGCATCCTCATAACACTAACCATTCATATAATTATCACCCAACACATCCATATAAAAACACTTGCTCCTAATGGGCACATCTTCCCCAATTTGTTTCTGTTCTTCCTTCTTCTAGGGGAAGACATATCCTTTGGGCTTGACCATCATAGTACAATTTGAAGCAGACTAATAGACAGGGGAGATTCACCATCTTGATCAGGGGTCATAACATTCCATAGTGTGGGAAAGATAACCTTCCAGATTTGAGTTGTTTCACAAAAGTCACCTCCTAAGAGAGCTCTCCCTAAGATATCCATTAGTCTTCTTATCAATGTTAGTATTCAGAAACCAAAAGGACAATAGGAAGATCTGGTGCTGTTTAGTAGGGAGAGCTGTATGGCTTGACAAGCAGAAAATGAGAATGTTATAATTTGCCAATTTGATCAGTCCTTAATTTTTCTTGATCTTCCTTCTTTCCACTAGAATTCTTCTCTGATGCATTCACTGAATATCAGGAAGGGCAGTCTTTGCTGCGATGATTAAGTCTTATTCCGCAGCGTTCCAGTTTTTCACTTCTTAATGGCGTAGTAGGTTTAAGAGTCCTGTTGGACATCGTTCTCTAAATGAAGAAATGCAATGAATTTTTGTGCGTTTTCCCAGCATATGTGATTTTTAATTTGGCTGGATATTGAAGCGTGAATCTGATTCCTTTTTTGTATAGTTCAGCACATATTCCTGAGAATGCATGTTTGTCCTCTGAGACCTTTGCTGAGTAATCATTGAACAGGAGGATGAAGGAATCTTCATATTTTAGTGGTTGTGCTGCTCCCTCTTTTTTTCTTTTTTTTATAAGCCATGGGAAGTTTTTGTTTGTCAGCAAAATTCAATATCCTAGCTATCACTGGTCTCGGTTTAACAGCATTTTGGTTAGTAGCACCCAGTCAATGAGCTCTTTCCACTACCACCAGCTCTGTCATCAGATCTAGGCCCAAGGTTTCTGGTAGCCACACCTGCACTAGTGGCAATAAATCAGAATCTCTCACTGATTTTGGGACACCAATAACACGTAGATTATTTTGACGCCCTTTGTTCTCTTGATCTTCAAGCCGATCTTTCTAAACGGCATTTTCTATCTCCATGCGGTCCATATTTAACTCCTGCATCACCATACAGGACTAGAGTTCCATGATCCTATGGTTCTGCTATTCAAAGGATTCTTTTATTTCATCTATTGATGATTGCAATTTAATTTGTCTCCCAAGAGCGCCGACCCATTTTTTGAGATTTCTCTTATTAAATCAGCTTTAAGTTCCTGCATCGACTTTTCGAACTCCGATGCCATTTGTATTCTCCAGCCTTTACCTTATCCCACATTTGTTGTTGTGGGCAAGCTGTCATTCCTTCCCACACCTCTCATTAGTCGCTCCACTTGTCACTTGTCGCTTAAACTCTGTGGTAGGAGCTTTTTTCCCCCAAAGAACAACACATTTGAGGTGTATAAGGGGCAGCCCAAATGGAGCTCTTCAGACACATGACTTCACAGCTGCATGATGGCACTGGACCCTTTTCTTTTCAACGGTAAAAAAAAACAAACCCCTATATAACCAGCAATAACTTAATCACTTTAAATATCTATCTACCAACAGCAGAACTCTCTTTAGCCAGTTTAAACCTACCACTCTCTGGCTGTCCCTGCAACCAGACCCACTCACAGTTTCCTTTCTACCTGAAACTTTTTTTTCTTCTGTGCAGGTTCTGAGCCACACCCTTTCACAAGCCACCATGCTGTGCACTCTTGCACTCTGTTGTTTGTTTTAGAGCCACAGGTGCCCTGTGTTCTGTACTTCATTTTAGAACCCCAGGTCCTTTTCACAACTCTCTGTACTCCAAATAGACAATTTTCTTCTCTCTTCTGCAAATATTTGGCTTCCAAAATGCTTCTGGCAAGCTACACATACACCAAACTTTTCTTTGGTGACTGGGGGTATTTTACTATGCAATGCTTTAGAAAAATCCCATGCATGACATCATATGTAAGATTGAGTGGTGATCTTCTAGGCCTGGAGACAAACATAGCCTGACTCCAGCCTTTCTTAAAACACTATATCTTTATTCACAGCTTAAACATGGACACATCAGTTACCACCTTCACCTTCAGACAGTGTACTCTCTTTACTCACAGTTCAGTACTGCTTCCCTCAGTACTAACACAGCTTTGTCAAAGTTGTGTTTGACAGAATTATTCTGCAGGAGTTGCCTTCCTCCTGGAGACCTGGGCCTGGTCTGACTAACCCACCTGGGACCCAGCTCTTATTGCTCCCCTGTTGGACCCAATCTCTCTCTCACAATGGGAATTAAAGGTAATCAGGCATCTAGCCTGGTCCTGAATCTGTTTAAGGTGGAAAATAATGGCACTGCCTCACAAGGGGGTAGCAAAGCAGCTTCCTCAGAAGCAGCTAGATGCCCTCCAGTCCTGGTGGACAAGGGAATTGAGTGTGGAAGACACACAGATCACTTGATCGTTGATGTTTTCAAGATGGAATTGAGAGTTTCTGCTATGGGAATTGATACCCACAGACTCTCCTAGCTGCAAGTCTCAGACCTTCGCCTAAAGGTCCAGGAAAAATTCATGGACATGCCATGCCTGGAGAGAATATCTTCAGAGAGAAGGTGAAAGTTATAGTGGTACAAATCCATGAACAATGTACAGTGCTGCATCACCTCCCCACTCCCACTCCAAATACATTCTCCACTTCCAGGAGATATCTGAGACTAAGACAGAGGAGGCACATTTTCCAACCAAGGTAGTACCCTCTACTCTCTGTGGCTTAGGAGACCATCTGAGGCAGCAGTGGGACCCCTAGCCACAGTCAGCATCCCAGCCAACTCTATGGACAGGGTTTTAACTAGATCTCAGAGAGTTTAGCTTGTATCCTGATACCTGTGCCAAAGGACCTTCTGGTCAGAGGCAGGCTGAGGTTTTATGTAAACCAATGACCCATTATAACTTTGAGCCAGTGGGTCCTTGGCATCATAAAGAGAGGGTACAAAGTGAATCTATTAGGCATCCCGCCAAATCAGCCCCTGGACCCATCAAATCAAAAACTGCTTTGAAAAACATTCTCCTCCCTCTTGGACCAGAGTGGTTGAACCTGTTTCACCAAGAGAAAGAAGGTGGGGATTTTATTACAAGTATTTTATGATTCCCAAGAAAACAGGAAGATTCCATCCCATCCTAGAACTAACGAACAACTTTATCAAAAAGGAAAAGTTCAAGATGCTTTCCTATGTCACCTTAATTCCCTTTCTTTGAAAAGGGGGACTGGTTATGCTCTCTTGATTTCAAGCAATCTCAAGGATGCTTACACACACAGAAATATTCCCTCATCACAGCAAATATCTCAGATTTGTGGAGGGGAGCCATCAACTCCAGTATTGTTTACTTCCCTTTAGCTTAGAGTCAGCCCCCGTGTCTTTACCAACCCTTGCCTGGTAGCGGTGAACCTACACAAGCTGGGGGTGCACATGTTTATCCCTACTTGGATGATTAGCTAGTCAAGAGTAAATCACAGCCGAGTGCCACAGAATTAATGCACAAAACTATGCCAAATCACATGAGCCCATCATCTCAATTGGAGTTCATTGGGGCTCTGCTAGACATGATTCAGGCAAAAGCCTTCCTTCCACACCAGAGGGCTATCATCTTGATGTCCACTGTGGAAAGGATTCAAATGAGTCAGCAGATATCAGCATGGAACATATTGAGGATGTTGGGCCATTTGGCATCCATCATACAATCGCTCCCTTGGCACATTTCCACATGAGAATAGCCCAACAGCTCCTCAGTTCTCTGTGGCTGCAGGCTACTCAGGATCTCAGCGACAGCATTGAAGTCACAGAACTGCTCAAGGACTCCATCACCTAGTAGTGGGACAAATCCAATCTGACCAGATGTATACACTTCCTAATCTCTCTTGTTCAAACTATCCTTACCATGGATGCATCCAACCTGGGATGGGGAACTAATGTAGAGGGGATTTGCATCCATGGTCTTTGATTTACTCAGAAAAAAGTTAAATCAGATAATCTTCCTGGAGCACAGGGTGATCTGGTATGTACTAAAGGCTTTCAGGATCATACTTCCTGTGTCAGTGTTGCAACCGTCCCTTCCCGACAGCTTCACTCCGCCTACCTTTCTTTCTTTGCACCTCCTCTCGCTATGGATGGATATCTGGCTGCTGCGGCGTCTGCCTGCTGTCCTCTCAGGCATCTCCGGACCGGCTTGGGCACTGCCTCTCACCATGCTCCGCTGGTACCTTAGGGTGCGTGCGCGGCGTGGCCCTCACTCTTATTTCCTATTTGGCGCGAACCTCAGGGGCGTCCCCCTGTGATGACGTCATGCTGCCCGGATATTTAAAGCCTACAATGTTTGCTAGCCTTTGAGTTAGCAAGGGGGTATCTTACGGATGGGATTCGCTCTCCGGACCCAGCTACTCTGCATCTCCAATCATCCATTGGACTCTTAATGCTAACAGGGTACCCATTCCTCGGGGGCCTCACTTGCTTTTCAGGTCGCTATCAGGAAACCGGTACTCGCTCCTCGATGGCCCATGTTCCCTGACTCGCTGCCTGCTCCTACCTTCTCTTCTGCCTGGAAGGATTCGCTATCTTCAACACCAGTGAGTACTACCATCTTTACCTCAGAGCTGTTCCCTGGAACCAGGTACTCGCTCCTCGAGGGCCTGCCTCCGTTCCAGCCCTAGTGCCATCTCCTACGTGGAACCGCTGTGTGAGTATATTACCTTCAAGCCTCTCAGCTCTCAGGTACTCGCTCCTCGAGGGTCTGCTCTCCCTATCCTGGGGTTCTCCATACTGGGGCTTTGTGCATATTCCACTGTACTCATTATTCTCAGTTCTTTCCACTATAGCACTGCTACCGGAGGAGTCGCTGTTCCAGCGCCTGAGGGATACTAGCCCAGCCAGGCTACCTCTGCTGCTCACCACTGCCACCTCTGGTGGCTTCATCACATTGTTTAATAAAAGATCAATCTCTGTGTTTGTGTGTCCTAAGCTGAGCCTGACCTGTGTCCCTCACGTGACTTCCCCCCGTGGGCGTGGTCAGCTGCCACAATGTCCAAGGGTCCACCCAAACCTCACTAATTATAACAGTCAGGAAACTGTCCAGTTGGGCAATCTCTCAAGGGATAGTTCTCAGGGCCACATATCTGGCAGGCATGAAGGATGACCTGGTAGACATTGAGTTGAATCCTGGCACCACACAAGTGGTCACTGGACTGTAGGATAGCAAGACAGATTTTCAGCCAATGGGCGAACCTGGTGGTGGATCGGTTTGCATCCCTTTTGAAGAGGAAGGCTCGGCTCTTCTGTTCCATAAAATGGACACAAGACAAACTAGACTCATAAGCCTTCACCCTGAATTAGGGCAGAGGGCTTTTTCCTGCTAGTTATACCTCTCTAGCTTTAGTCATTGACTAGTCACATAGCTTTGCCACCTTCAGATCATCAGACACTATCCCAAGAAAGAGACCTCTGGGTCATAGTGTCTGTGAAGCATTGTGAAAAAGCAGTGGCTAAGGCTAGAGGGATGTTGGGCTGCATAGAGAGAGGCATGACTAGCAGGAAAAAGGAGGTGATAATGCCCTATACAGGTCCTTGGTGAGGCCTCACTGGGAGTACTGTATTCAGTTCTAGAGATCGTATCTCAAAAAGTAAAAGAGACAGAATGGATGCAGTTCAGAGAAAGGCAACCAATATGGTGTGGGTTCTGCACCGGAAGACTTAAGAGATAAGACTGAAGGACCTAAATATGTATACCCTGAGGAGTGGAGGGACAGGGGAGACAGGATACAGACTTTTAAATACCTGTAGGGTATGAATGATGTACAAGAATCAAACCTTTTCCAATGGAAAGAAAGCTGTAGAACGAGGGGGACATAATTTAGTTATAAGGGATAGACTCAGGAACAACATCAGGAAATATTTCTTCACTGAAAGAGTGGTGGTTGTATGGAATGCCCTTCTGGAAGATGTAATAAATACAAGAACGGTAATGGAATTCAGATGATCACTACTGTCTGAAGGATGTAAATGAAGAAAAGGGGTAACCTGTGTTAAATGGGGTAACCTGCATGGTGCGGTATTTACTGTAACCCTTAATAGAAGGTATGGAGGTAACGTACCAAATGATAGTTACTACACTAGGTAGCTTGCTGGGCAGGCTGAGATAGATTTGGTTTCCACTCCTCAGGAAGATGTCCATCAGGAAACAAAACAGGCTGGGGACTTCCCCAGACTGAGGAAGGTTGCACCATCCCAACATCAGGTCCTGGCTCTCACTGCCTAAATATTGTGAGGCTGACCTTGCAACCTCTCAATCTCTCTGACAATGTGACTCGAGTTCTGCTAATTTCAAGAAAGGATTTCACTACAAAGTCCTATGGATTTAAATGAAAGAAGTTTGCCCAGTGGTATGAGCAGAAGGTCCTAGATCCTTTCTCCTGCTCCACACAAAAACTGCTTAAACATGTTCTACATATGTCCAAGTCTGGTCTCAAAACCAGCTCAGTAATGGTTCAACTTAGTGCAATTGGTAAATTCATCTCTCAACAGTCTTTGGTAGTCTGATTCGTGTAGAGTCTGCTTTATTTGAAGCTTCCCATCGTGTCTTGGGACCTTAACATGATTTTGACCCAGGTAATGAAAGCCCCTTTTTAGCCAATTGCGCTCCTGTGACCTGACGAATCTGATCTAGAAGATCATGTTTTTGATGGCACCCAAGGTCAGTAAGCACCAGGTTCTAGTAACTTATCCTAAATCCTAAACTCATCCTAAATTCTTGCCTAAGGAGGTGGCATAATTCCATCTTAACCAGTCAATTGTCCTTCCAACATTCTTTCCACCAAAGTGAACAAGCACAGGTATTCTCTGAGGATAGCAAGATATCAGTCATCACAAAACCTGCCCACCTTCCCTTGGAGTTGGCTTCAGTTTTAACTGCTAAAGTACAAGACTGAAGGGCCTCCACATGGATACGTAGCTTGTTAGCCTGCATGGGCATGCTCAGTGAGGGATGGTCATACTTCTAGAAACTTTAACATAAAAGCTATGTGCCAGGCCTATCGGATAATGTCACCCATGTGTGAGGACAGACATCCTGCTGTCCTTGAAGAACACCATTTATAGGTAAGCAATTCTGCTTTCACCGTGGAAGGGTCAGAAGCAGGACCACATAAAATGAGCACAAATAAAATTGGAAGTGCGGTAAACCTTGATTTTCAGAAAAGCATATTCATGTGGAACTAACTAAACTTAATGTAGATAAAGTCCATAGAAAGTTCACTCAGCTATTTGTTTCTTTTGACACCAACAAACCAGAAATTGCCATTGCCAAATCGACTTTTTCCAATTGGCTAACAGATTACATTCCCTTCTGTTAAGCCCAGTTAGGCCTGAATCTGGTGGGTCATGCCAAGGCTTATTCTGTCTGAGCCATAGTGTGTCAGTGGCGGAGGAGGAGATCTGCAAAGATATAACGTAGAGTTCTCTCCACACATTCACATCACACTATTATTTGGACAGGGATTCATGACACGACAGTAGGTTTGGCCATTCTGTCCTGCAGAATCTCTTTGAGAGGTAGAAGCGAACTCCACTCCCTACTAGGGCTCATTGTTTTTGTTCTATGCTGCCCCTCATAAGAAAAGAAAAAAGGTCCATTCCCATCAAAAACAGTTGTGCCCATTGGCACTGTTTTTGGTTTTTCCCTTTTTCATTCGGAGCAGTCTGTACCTAGGGATTCCACACTTATGAGGACTGCCGTCCTGCTTGACCTCAATAAAGCAAAATTGCTTACCTGTAACAGGTGTTCTCAGAGGACAGCAGGATGTCAATCTTCTCAAAACCCTCCTGCCTTCTCCATATTTTTGGTAAGACAACTGATATGGCCCTGAGCATGCTCAGTGAAGCACAGTCAAAATTCTGGAAACTTTGACATAAAAGTTCCAGACTGGTTTGCATTGTGAGTCACCCACTTGTGAGAACTGACATTCTGATGTCCTCAGAGAATATCTGTTACAGGTAAGGACTTCTTTGTTATCAACAGTGTCTGTATGAAGCAGCATCCTTGGCAAGTGTGTGCAATGCTGAAAAGCCACTTTCCTGTTATTCTCTTGTTTACTAAAACAATTTCAGACATGTTTCTTAATGAACCACACAACTTCGATGTGGAAAGTAACAGTGATTGTCCACACTAGAGCACACAAATTAACCCATGAATGAAGAGACACTTTGCCAAAAAGGTATATGACCAAATCAGGATAAAGAAACTTCAGAGTTGTCGTTATCCTAAAAGAAGCAAGCTTTGGTTGCAGACTTATCTAACCTTCCAACTCTTCCGATTTACAAGAAGCTATTTTGACCAAGAGCCAGTAACTCCTATTACAAAGACAATACAAATAACTAAATTTCTGAATATATATACACTATAATCTGATTGTATTGTAATTGTAGTAATTATAATATTAACTTGTCTGACTTTCTAGTCTCCAAGAATTATTTGCAGGTCTTATTGTTTATTTTGGCATCAACACCACTGCTGTTGCTAATTCCCCTCTCAAACTGGTAACAAGTGTTACTGTGGCAATCCCTTTTCTTTTTATCTGCCTATTACATTTAATCTTTTTGCATTCACTGTACATCTTTGTTGTTAATAAATTGTAGTTCATTAGCTCTGACTTTGTGACTGGTCAATGATCCAGGTAAGTCTCAATATGTTCCCAGTATTTTTGGGTGTGTGATCTGCAAGTACTTTTTCTGGGAGTTTTGTGATATTCAGGTATGTAAAATTGCAGCATCCCCAGAAACCACCAGAGAATAGCTTGTGGGTAGGGTATTTGTCCTGAGGCAAGCTGGAATGCAGGTGAGAAGTTACCAGGAGAGGGACACAAGTACACATGTGCTTCTTGGGACCCTCAAGTGATCAAGGATTGATCTCTGGTGAGTCTAGCGGGTAACACGGAGGTGTTACATGATATATATAGGAATTTGAATAGGAAAGTATAACAGTCTTCAGTCAGAGAGCTATTCAGTTTTGTTTTCCTCTAAGGAAGATCATCTTAGCACATTTTTCTAGGGCAAATAATCTGAGAAACTCTTCACTGCTCAGAGTTGTTTCATAAAATGATGATCACAGGAGCTGTAAAGCTTCACATCATTCACAAATAGTAGGTGCAATGTTATCTATGGATCATTAGAATCTTGGTGATTAAATCCATAACACAAGGAGTTAATAAGAATATTCAGTGAAATCAGTGCCAGACAAAACAAGAGAATAGTGAGAGAAAGTTTCCATGATAAATACTTCATTGGATCTTGACGTTAGCAATGACAAATTGTCCATCTACATAATTCAGGAGAGTAGTCTACCACATTTTCTTGAACTTGATCAATGCATGATTTATTTTGGACATTTCAAGACAATTAATTATCCAGCAGTGTAGGATGTAATCAAAAGCTGTTTAATAGTCAATTCATGGTATATAGAGATTTCATATTTTCTTACAGGAGACCAGGTATGCTATAGCATTAATTGGCCCTTGGTTCTATATGCTGTTCTGTCTTGATACGTTTCAATTCTATCTGAATGAAGTAATTAGAGTCAATAAGATTATCTATTCTCTCTGTTACCTATTGTACTTAGATTGTTAGCTCTTTTGGGGAGGAACTTATATCTGAATATTTATTACCATTGAACAGCACAGCATACATCCAGTAGTGCTATAAAAATCGTAAGAATGGCTTGTAGATTTTAAGAAGGGCCTCCCCTTCAAAGGAGGAGTGTTCTTCCTGTTATTAGCCATTGTGCTTTTCGCTCTGCAAAAATCAATTGATCAGATAGCCAATTTACCAGGTCTTGGTGAAGAGATTTTACATTTTTGAGTCAAAAGTTGGCCATCCTGTAACTGGGTGGCAGCTCTTTTGTTGAAACTTGAGGTTGTTCCATAGATTTAATATTTGCTTTTTCTATATTCTTCTGTATGCTGGGTAGCAATTTTGCTTCTTTGTTGTCCTCTATGAAATCCTCACATAAATTTCTTCAAATTTTTCTATTTCAGACTTTGTTGGTGGTGCTCTTGCCCATTTCCCTGGATTCTCTCTGTTTTATTTTGATGTCTTGGTTTCGGTTTTCTTTATGCCTGTGCAGCTTTTGTGCTTCTGCTGTTATTTTCCATTTATTATTGAAGGATATGAATTGAATGTGGTCTTCTGCTAGTGCAGCATGTTTTAGCTTATGCCATGGATTTTTTACAATGATTTTTGGTCTCCTCGATCCTTTGAGGTACTCCTCTACCAGCGACAGCTCTACACACAATATTTTCATTTTTCCTTTATACATTTTATCCAAGGAGGAGTTATCTTTATCTTTTCTTTCTGACTTTGTGTCCTTGTTGATAGGGCTCTCTGTCATTAGTTATTGTTGATTCACAATATTATATCTGATTTATTTCTGTGACATCAATAGATGGCCTCTTTTTTGCAAGATCATGGACTTATTGATCTTACTTATGCTTTTTACTTTGGTTGTCAAATTTAACTTAGGCAGTCTTTCCCTCTCCTGAACCCCAGCATGTGTGTCCACCTCCATATAAGCCAAGAGCTCAACCACCAGTTCCTCTACCTCTTGCTCTCGCTCCTTTCCTCTTTGCTCTGCTTTCTGGCCTGTTATCCTCCTGTGTTGCACCCCCATCATTCACTGGGGTTTCACCTGTTACCTCCTCCAATTACTCTGGTTGTTTTTGGAACCTTTCCTCAGGTGCTCTTGAGCTGTTTTGATGCCTGCCTTCTGGCATCTCTCTTCTGGGGCTCCTCTGTCGATCTCCTTTTTCTCTTACCTTATTACAGCAGGGTTGGAGGAGAGATAAGAAATGCAAGGAGACCTTCCTCAGGTGTTCTCTAATCAATATACATCAGAGCTAAGGTCCATAAAAAATTCCAGAATTTGAAGGAGAAAAGGCAACATGGAACAGCTCCCTCATGTGCAAACATACTTGCTATGAACTGTGACTGGGATGTCTTTTCTCCCCCACTTCTTGCTCCATACTACTTTTGTTCACCCCAGATTTATAGACAGGTCTCTGTCTCAGAACCAGTCACCGCTGATGTTGATGGACTGGAGATCCGCCACTTGCATGACATTGATGACGCTGTTGGCCAGGCATTTGATGCCCTCTGGGGAGAGGGCCTCCATGGCCATCATGTCAGTGGTTGTGATGAAAGCTTGGGACTTGGAGGTTGTGATGTCATCTGAGCCAGACTCAGTATTCATGATCACAGTGGTTCTGGGATTTCCCTTCTTATTTTGGTGAGTCTTGATGTGTTTGGACAGGTGGTCACTCCTCATGAAGCATTTAGAGCACTTTGGGCAGGAAAACTTTTTCTCACCAGTGTGTGTACGCTTGTGCCGCTGCAGTTCATCACTTCGTATGAAGCGTTTCCCACAGTACACCCAGTTGCATACAAAAGGTTTTTCACCTGTATGCCACCGGAGGTGGGCTCGCAAGTGGCAGGTCTTCCTGTATATCTTGCCACAGCCTTGAATATGGCATATGTGCTGCTTCCTTTTCCCTGGGTCTCCAGAGCCTCTCCCTTTATTGTCTTTACAGTAGGGGCAGGTGCAGGCTTCCCTCTTCACCTTCCGACCCTGCTGTCGCTGTGGCTCTAGGCTGATCTCAGCTTCATCCATAGTATCATTGTCCTCATGTTTCTCTCCTCCTGTGTGGATTCTTTCATGTCTTCTTAAGCCAGATTTTTGACTGAAGCTTTTATCACATTCTGAACATTTGAATGGCTCTTGTCCTTTGTGGAACATCTCATGAATTTTAAGCTCCGATCTGTGTGTAAAACATTTTTCACATTCAGTACACTTAAAAGACTTGTCTCGTCTGTGAATTTTTTTATGTTCTGTCAGGTTTGACTTCCTAGTAAACCTTTTCTCACATTCAGAACACTGAAATGGTTTTCCTCCTGAGTGAATTCTCACATGCTTTTCCAGCTCAGCTCTGCTGGCAAAGTATTTTTCACAATGAGTACATTTTAATGGTTTCTTTTGCATGTGAATTTTTCTATGTGCTATAAGTTTTGCTTTCTTAGGAATTCTTTTCTCACCTTCAGTACCTGTACATTTTTTCACCCTTCTATGATACTGTTGGATACATGTGTAATTTGACCTCTCAATGAGCTTGTTCTCACATTCACTCTTTTCTTGGTGCTCAGCAGAATGTGAGCTGGTGGTGACGTTTTCCCAAATATTAACACTTTTAAATGGTTTCTCTTCTTCCTTGAGTCTCTGAGTTTGTACAAGAATTGGGCAGTGGTTAGAATTTCCCTCATATTTAGCATTTGAGTTTGATCTCTCTCCGTTTTGGTCTTTTTCTTTCATGCTGGGTGATGTTACTCTGCTGATACCTCCTTTACAGTCAGCTGAAAGATCTGGGCTGTGTCTGGAGGGGTCTCTGTGTGTCCATTCCTCACCTTGCTGCCCATCACATATTCTCATTATCTTACTATTGTTCCTGACTTCATCGTCTGTTGGATAAAAATAAGAGTATGTTCATTAATTTTACAGCTATGGAACAGAACATCTTTTGCAGAATCTCTCATATGATAACTTAAACGCATTTACTTGGCTATGGATTCATATGACACATAACATGGAGTGTTGTTGCTTGTTGACAGGCACAGATGGGCAACACAAGAAAAGAGGTAACCAGACAATGTTAGATCTTATCCTGCTGGTTCTGTGCACCTCATCTTCACCTCCTCTCTCTGCAGGTTCCCTTTACTCTGATTAGTCATTAACCTCTATAATGCCCTGCTACAGTCCTGGTATTTATTCAGGACCTGGGGCCCCGAACCTTAGAATCGTCAGCTTAAAGCAACTGAATTCTAATAGCTTAGTTGTACAAATTTAATTGAAAGCCAGTAATAAGATTCAATCTGTATGTGTGAAGTCTGAGATACTCCACAGCTTGTATTTTATTATAGAAAAGTGAGGTTAAGCCATCTGGACCCGTGGACTTAAAATTTTGTAAACTAGAAATAACTGACCCAATCTATATGACAGTGAATGGGGTATTAAGAAACTCCAGGTGCTGGCTAGACAACTGGGGTAGTTTCACACTATCTAGAAAAGCATGCAGTTTGTCCAAATCAACCTTGTTAGCAATATACAGTATAGAACTTGATAATGTTCTTTAAATCATTCACAAATATCCTTGGCAGATGCTAAATTGTCCCCTCCTTATTGCTGAGCCTCACAATAAATGCAGAACCAATTTTCACTCTGACCACACCGGCCAACATTTTACTGTATTTGTTCCCATATAGAAACAACCTGTGCCTTGTGAGTACAGTGACACAGCGGCCCTCTGGTGTAACTTGTCATTTGAAAGTCAGTGTGTGGATAAAATCTTTTCAGCCACAGTACCAGTGCTGGACCCCCATCATGCCCTTTTTATATATTTCCAAAGTTTTTCATCAATCATAAAATATCTTGTTTTAGCTCTCATGTTTGGCTGAGACAGAGCTGATTATCTCCTCCTTAGAACTATCTTGGCAGATTCCCCAAAAAACAGTTGAGGTGTCTTTATGAGCCACATTGTAGGCTGCAAATTCTAACCACTTTTTTCTAGAACCCCTGGGAATGGAGAAATTACTTACCTGATAATTTTGTTTTCCTTAGTGTAGACAGATGGACTCAGATTTCAAAGCTGACGTCACCCTAGATATTCCCCTGCCATGACCTCAGCTCCTCAGTATACTCTTTGAAAAGCCATTGTGGACATTTATATTGGTTAATTAAAACAGACCGTCAGTGCACTCAATCAACATAACGCCGACTCCCATCATAATGTGGGTGCCCTGAACTGGGGGTAGGGTAACGGCTTATCCGTATTTGTATAGCATTGAGGTTCACTTTCCAGGCTCTTCTTTGGCCCTTCTCCTCGGCAGCCATGGGCGGGATGCTGAGTCCATCGGTCTACACTAAGGAAAAAGAAATTATCAGGTAAGTAATTTCTCCATTTCCTAGCATGTAGCCAGATGGACTCAGGACCAGTGGGATGTACAAAAGCTACTCTCGGACAGGGCAGGAGGCTGCCCGTGGCCCACTTAGCACTGCCCTTGCAAAGGCTGCATATTCTCGAGCCTTTACATCCAGGTGGTAGAACCCGGAGAAGGTGTGTAGGGAAGACCACGTCGCCGCTCAACAGATGTCGGCTGGTGACAGTAGTTTGGCCTCTGCCCAGGATACTGCCTGGGCCCTAGTAGAATGAGCTTTAACCTGCAGGGGTAAAGGCTTCCCTGCCTCTATATAAGCTGCCTTGATTACTTCCTTGATCCAGCGAGCTATAGTCGCTTCGCCTTGTTTCTTCCTGCTGTGAAGAACAAACAAGCGATCCATTTTGTGCACCGGTTCTGATTGTTCTAGGTATCATACTAGGAGTTTGCCAATGTTTAGATGGCGAAGAAGTCGAGAGTCTTCCAAATCCTAATGTCCCTTCGGTGATGGTAGGGAGATGAATTGATTCAAGTGAAACCCCGAGATCACTTTTGGTAGGAAGGAGGGGACCTCCTGGAGTAAAGCGGAGGAATGGATCCCGACAGGATAGTTCCTGTAGTACCGAGATGAGACGGGCCGAGCCGAGCATATTGCCACCAAGAAGACTGTCTTTAGCGTTAAAAGGCGTAGTGACAGCCTGCGCATTGGACTGAAGGAAGGCCCTGCTAGAAAGTCCAATATCAGGTTGAGATTCCATAGGGGGACCGGCCACTTTAGGGGTGGTCAAGTTGCTTAACCCCTTTTAGGAAACGGGCCAAGTCCGGGTGTGCAGACAGACTGTTTCCGTTTACTTTGTCTCTAAAGCAGGAGAGAGCTGCTACCTGAACCTTGAGGGAGTTGAGTGGCAACCCTTTTTTCATACCGTCCTGTAGGAATTCCAGAATCATGGGGATCTTGGCCGTTCACGGGGGCACCCCGCGGTCCTTGCACTAGGCTTCGAATATTCTCCAGATCCGTATGTATGCCAGGGATGTTGAGAACTTCCGTGTGTGGAGCAAGGTGGCGATCACGGCCTTCATGTAACCACGCTTCTTCAGGTGAGTCCTCTCAAGGGCCAGACCATAAGAGAGAATCGAGACAGATCTTTGTGAAGGATAGGGTCCTGCTGGAGAAGGTCCCTGTGTGGAGGGAGGTACAGAGGGCTCCCCGCAAGGAGTCCCTGCATGTCTGTGTACCATAGGCATCTGAGCCAATCCAGAGCCACTAGTAGGACTAGCCCTCTGTGGTGTTCTACCTTGCGGATGATATTGCCCAGTAGAGGCCATGGAGAGAAGGCGTACAGTAAGTCGGTCCTCTGGCCAGCTCTGGACGAGGGCGTCAATCCCTTGGGAATGCTGCTCTCATCTGTGGCTGAAGAACCAGGGGACTTTGGCATTGTGAGATGTGGCCAGTAAGTAAATCGCTGGGGCCTCCCGGCCATGGACCATCAGCTGGAAGCCTCTGGTCGACAGCGCCCACTCTCCCGGGTCCCGTATTTCCCTGCTGAGGAAGTCCGCTGAGATGTTGTCTTTCACTGTGATGTGGGAGGACGAGATCCCTTGTAGGTTGACCTCTGCCCATTCCATGAGGGGATCTATCTCCAGAGACACCTGCTGGCTCCTGGTTCCTCCCTGGCGGTTGATGTAGGCAACCTTTGTTGCGTTATCCAACATCACTCGAATCGCTTGACCTTGGAGTCTGTAGCTGAACTGCAGGCATGCTAGTCTGACCGCTCGAGCTTCCAGGCAGTTAATGTTCCATTTCGTCTCTTCCTAGGTCCATTGTCCCTGGGTTGTCAGTTCCTGGCAGTGGGCTCCCCATCCTCGGATGCTCATGTCTGTAGTGAGTACGATCCAGTTCCAGTTCGGTGAGCATAGGCTTACGCCTCTGCTTAGGTGGTTTTCCTGCAGCCACCACTGGAGCCGACAGCATATCTCCATTGGTAGGTGGAGACGAATCACGTAATCTTAGGACAGTGGGTTCCAGCGGGACAGTAAGGCGCGTTGGAGTGGCTGCATGTGAGCCCTTGCCCACGGTACTACTTCCAGAGTTGATGGCATGAGGCCTAGGACCTGAAGGTAATCCCATACCTTGGGGCGTGTCCTGGTCATCAATCGGCCTACTTGTTCCATCAGTTTCCTCCTCCTCGGGGGGGGGGGGGGGGGGGGGAGAGGAAGACTTTGTTCTGCTTGGTGTCAAACCAGGCCCCCAGGTACTCTAAGGTCTGACAGAGCTGTAGACTGCTCTTGTCCATGTTCACGACCCAACCGAGTTCCTGAAGGAGGGTCCTGACTCTGTTGGTCACCTGAAGGCTTTCTTCCGATGACTTCGCCTGAATCAGCCAGTCGTCCAAGTAGGGGTGTAACAGGATCCCTTCTTTTCTCAGTGTTGCCGCCACGACCACCATAATTTTGAAGAATGTTCTGGGAGGGTTGCCAGGCCGAAGAGAAGCGCCCGGAACTAGTAATGGTGACCCAGTACCGCAAAACGTAGAAAACGCTGGTGGTCTTGATGGACTGGAATGTAAAAGTAGGCTTTGGAGAGGTCCAGGGAGGTTAGGAACTCTCCCGGTTGCACTGCCATTACGGAATGGATAGTTTCCATGCGGAAGTGTAATATCCATAGATGACGGTTGACGTTCTTGAGGTCCAGAATGGGTCGGAATGACCCTTCTTTCTTGAGCACGATAAAATAGATGGAATAGCACACCATATTTAGCTGGGGTGTAGGCACCGGCGATATAGCCTTCAGACTAAGTAGTCTTGTCAGTGTGGATTCCACTGCCAGTCTCGAGGTGGGAGTGACAGGTTGATATCATAAGCTTGTCTCGAGGGACGCTGTGAAACTCCAGAGTGTAGCCTTCTTGTATGATGTTTAGTACCCATTTGGTAGAAGAGGGAAAGTCTACCCCCTATTTCCTCTTCCTGTGGAAAGGTCTGCCCATTCTCATTGGGAAGTTCGGGTTGAGCCTGCACCCGGACCTGTTCCTCTTTTGGGTTGTCGGTTCCGAAAGGACTGAGACCTCCTGGAAGGTCGTGCTGTCTGGAAGGACAGGTTTCTGTAGAGCCGGAAGCGTTGGGAGCCTCTGCCCCGGACTCTCCTGAGAAAGGGACGCTGGGATCTCTTTCCTCTGTCTTCCGGTAGACGAGGCACTGGAGATTTGCCCCACTTACTGGCTAGTTTCTCCAATTCGCTTCCGAATAGGAGAGATCCTTTAAAGGGCATTCTTGTGAGATTCGCCTTAGAGGTCATGTCTGCTGACCAGTTGCGCAACCATAATTGAATTCTGGCCGCCACTACCGAGGCTACTCCTCTGGCTGAGGTATGCACTAGGTCTAAGCTTACATCTGCCAGGAAGGCTGCGGCAGGCTCAACTGCATCTCCGGCGTATGCTCTGGAACTGTCTCTCGAGAGAAGCACGCAGGAGCGAGCCACCAGAGTGCAGCAGGAAGCAATTTGCAGTGTCACTGCTGTCGCTTCGAAGACTTGTTTAAGGATGGATTCTAATCGTCTATCTTGAGCATCCTTCAATGCTGCCACTCCCTCAATGGGAATGGTTGTTCGCTTCGAGACGGCACAGACCATGGTGTCCACTTTTGGGAAACACAGGAGTTCCTTGGTCGCGGGTTCCAGAGGGTACAAGGCTTCCAAGGCCCACCCTCCTTTAAAGTTTGCCTCCAGGGCGTCCCATTCCAGGTCAATCAGTTCCTGGATGGCTTCCAGCATTGGGAAATAGCAAGAGGCCTTACAAAGAGACACCAGTATGGGCTTCTTCTTTGGTTCCACCATAGGGTTCATCCTGAAATCCCCAGAGTCTTCAGAGTCTGGGAGACAAGGGCTGGCAATTCATCCCTGTGGAAGAAGCGAAGCATGGTTCTGTATGGTTCCAGAACTGGAGGGATTTCCCCTTCCTCCAGTGAGCTCTCATTGTCATCTGTGGTGTCTGGGTCCCTGTAATGGGATATTCTTGGTGAGGCGAGGCATGTCTCAAGGTCCCCAGACTGGGCCAGGGGGATCAGTTGCCCCCAGGCTGGGGTTCCATCCGGATCGTGGCCAGGGCTGACTGCGCCTGAACAAAGGCTTGTAGGTTGGAATTTTTCCAGGGACAAGAGAAGGCCTCTGGGTCCATGTTTATCCCTTGGGGAGCCAAAGTAGGGGTTACTGAAGTGCCCTCTTGTGATGAGGACACCATCTCGAAATTGCTCAGTTCCGGGGAGCTGTCTGATAAAGTCATTGCTGACCCATCCTCCGATTGGGATGGACCAGACTTGGAAAAATTTTGAGAATCTAGTCCTCCCTGGGCTTCCTCACAGTGTTGACATAGGTAGGACTCCAGGTTGGGCTGTGCCGCTCTGATGTGGCAGGCCGCGCAAAGGGAGTGCCGTCTGAGCTTCTTTGCTGCCGGGGCCATTGTCTCCGTGTATGTGCATTTGGTGTCCAGTACGCACAGGTAATGTGCCTGGATATGAGTCTATGCAGCTATGCGTGCAGTTATGCATGTGGCTATGCACTTGTAAAAGCGCACGTTGTGCACCCAAGAGGCCAGCCTGACCCGCGCATACCGACGGCCGAAGGGGGGAAGATGGCGCCGCACCCCAACGCGCACAAGATGGCGCTGCCGTGGGTCGCCACGTGGCTGACTCACCGAGCCAAAAACGGGGCCTAGCCCATCGAAGGCTGCTCAACCCACTCGGAGCCCCCCCCCCCCTTATTATCTCGCTGGGATCGAGAACGGAGTCGATACGGCGCGCCGAGCAAGGAACCAGAGAAGAGTCGCCGGAGCCCTTCTTCTCTGGACTGAAGATTTTTCTAAACTTACCTGGTCTCAGTGCTTACTGGCCGAGTGCAGAGACGGTCTCCAGCTGCGGGAGGAGAGGGCTGTGGCCTTCACCCCTTGCTCGGCTTTGCACCCGCTGCCTTTCAGCCACTTCAGCGGCTAAGTCCATGCCGGGAGCCGGCTACCGGACCAAGGCACACCTCTGTGGGATCAGAAATTACCTCAGGAATTCTCGAATGAGGGAGGGATCCTTAGGTATCGCGGGGCTAAATCTTCTTAAAGATAAATGCTTCTCTTTCCTTTTTTTTTTTTTTGTAATCCTGCTAGCCCATGCTAGCGAAGGGATAGTGTCCACATCTGCTAGGGAGACGGAGAGATACTGAGGAGCTGAGGTCACAGCAGGGGTATATCTAGGATGACGGCAGCTTTGAAATCTGACTCTGTCTCCTATCTGCTAGCAGTGGAGCACATAACCCACTGGTCCTGAGTCCATCTGACTACATGCTAGGAAATTGTTTATTAAAATACAATCAGGCAGGCATTCTCCACCTCTCTCCCAACATGCCTTCCATTCTCCATCCAACAATATACTATACTGGGCAGTGATCAGATATTACCTGAGGATTCAATGTCTGAGCTATGAGTCTTGGGAAAGAGGCATTCAGACAAACATAACTAGTCTATTCAAGATTACCGACCTGCCATGTTCCATGTAATAACTTTAAGCTATGCTCCCATCCCATATGTCTGGTGTGAAATTTAGCTCATTATTTCTAACTATGACCCACGGGTTCCCACTGTGTCCCAACATAAGCAGTGGCTCCTGCACATAGCTAACTTTAGTGTGGATGTCCATCCAACTAACTCCCAAAAGTTCCTGTATATTTCCCCCCTCTCCCCAACCAAGCCTTGCCCATCAAAGCATCTCATGACACCACCAGAATAGCCTTCATCAAATGGAAGCAAGAGCCATTCTATGTATTTTATTATAAAGGAATTTTTTGCTCACTGTTCTTGGTGTCCATATTTTCTTCCCCTCCATCCAGCTGGTCACTGATGTGAAACTCTTCCATTTTCAAGATCGGTGTTGTGGGATTAGGACTGTAACCTCGGCTGCCTGATAGCAAGATGGGAAAATATCTTCAGTTTTTACATTGTTTGGGATATTGACTTAAGAAAAGCAGTACTTGAGTAAAAGGAAGATAATGGAAGTTTTTTGAACTCTGAAAATGTAAGTATCCTAACGGAAAAAGTTAAGGACCCTCTGTTGCTATGATAAGGAACAAAACAGGGAACACACACACAACTTCATATCATGAGATCTAGCAAAATAAGTAAAATCTTTCTGCGGGGTATAGGACTCTCCAGATATCCAGAAGCTGAAAAGGAGTGCAAAAATAATTCACCCCTTGCTTTCCCCCCAAGGCCTTAATCCCTTTCAATGATTTGCCTATCCAGCCGTGGGTCTCTAATGTTTAGCTGGACCCAAGGCAATCGTTTGGGATACTACTTGTGCAAAAATGTTGTGATTGTACTAGGGGCAAAAACTGAAGCCAAAATGAAATCCTCACCATACAATTTGCCTAATACAATTATGTACAATATCTACCATTGAGATCTACAATTGTCTCTTCCATCCGAAAACAAACATTTCTATGGAGTAAAATTGCAATCCGCAACTCTGTTCTCCCTCGCACAATAAACACCTGAGCTACCCATCTTTTCCTCATATTAGCAGGCTCTTTTGTCATATGCATTTCCTGTAAGAAAGCCACATTGTACCACAATTTGTTCAAGTGAGACAAGACATTTTCCTTCTTAATCAGTGTACCAAAGCCTGCTATGTTCCATGTAATACCTTTAAGCTAGGTCCTCATCCTGTATGTCAGGTGTGAAATTTAGTTCATTATTTCTAACCATGACCCATGGGTTCCACTGTGTCTCAACATGAGCAGTGGCTCCTACACATAGCTAACCTTAGTGTGTATGTCCAATCAATTAGCCCTCAAACGTTCCTGTACATGTCCCTGCTCCCACTCCATCCTCTTCCCTCTTCTCCCCAACCAAGCTCTACCATCAAAGCATCCCATATCACCACCAGAATAGCCCTCATCAAATGGAAGAAAAAACCATTTTATGTATTTTAATATAAAGGAATTTTTTTCTCACTGTTCTTGGTATCCGTATTTTCCTCTCCTCCATCCAGCTGTTGGCTGACGTGAGACTCTTCCATTTTCATGATTGGTGTTGTGGAGTCAGGATTGTAACCTCGGCTGCCTGATAGAAAAATGAGAAAATATATCTTCAGCTTTTACATTGTTTTGGATATTGACTTGTGATGGAGCACCCTTATTTTTCTCCTTTAAACCTGTGTGGGACCAGGCATGCAGCCTGGTCCACTTTAAATCCCATAGGAGAAAGCTGGGCAGGAAGAGCTCTGTGGGTGGGACCCTGCTGGGATGTTAAGAGTGTGAGCCCATCTCCAGGAGAGGCAGCTCCTGTAAGTCTATTCTGACCATACCAGAAGGTTGTAAGTACACTGTGATAAGGTAAGGCAGTCTACAATAGTGTTGAATACTGTATGTGGTAACAAAGTTGTAATTGCATTAGAATAAAGTTGGAGTGAGTCAGTGTGGTTTCTATCTCCAGAGAGGGATAGTTTGTTTGCCCATCCTCACAGATGGTATCAGAAGTGAGATTTTTTTCTCTAAGCCTCGCACAGAGAAAAACCCAAACCTCCAGAAGAACAGAGAAAGAGAACATAACAGTTTACAGTTTATAAATATAACCATAACACTAAATTATAATGTGTTTACTGAAGAGGATATTGGAAAGATACTCGTTCCAGAGAAGGTTTTCATGGGTGATTCAGATCAACTGAACCAAATCACAGTGAACCTGGAAGATGTGGAACGCCTCATTGACAAACTGAAGAGTAGTAAGTCACCTGGACTGGATGGTATACACCCCAGGGTTCAGAAAGAACTAAAAAAAATTAAATTTCAGACCTATTAGTAGAAATTTGTTACCTATCATTAAAATCATTCAATGTACCTGAAGATTAGAAGATGGCCAATGTAACTCCTATATTTAAAAAGTGATCCGGGGGTGATCCGGAGAACTATAGACCAGTGAGTCTGACTTCAGTGCCAGGAAAAATCATAGAAACTGTTATAAAGAATAAAATCACAAAACATTTAGATAGCATGGTTTGATGGGACACAACCAGCATGGATTTACCCAAGGGAAGTCTTGCCTCAAATCTCCTACATTTTTTTGAAGGAGTGAATATTTACTTACTTTTATATACCGGTGTTCGATTTTACATATCACATCGGTTTACATTTAAACATGTGGACAAAGGTGAACCGGTAGATGTGGTGTATTTGGATTTTCAGAAGGCGTTCGACAAAAGTCCTGCATGAGAGACTTCTAAGAAAACTAAAAAGTCATGGAATAGGAGATGATGTCCTTTTGTGGACTGCAAGTTGGTTAAAAGACAGGAAACAGAGTAGGATTAAATGGTCAGTCTTCACAGTGGAAAAAGGTAAACAGTGGAGTGCCTCAGGGATTTGTACTTGGACCGGTGCTTTTTAATATATTTAGAAAAATAATCTGGAAAGGGGTACAACGAGTTAGGTGATCAAATTTGCGGATGAAACAAAATTATGCAGAGTAGTTAAATCCCAAGCGGATTGTGATGAATTGCAGGAGAACCTTGCGAGACTGAAGGATTGGGCTTCCAAATGGCAGATGAAATTTAACGTGGACAAGTGCAAAGTGATGCATATAGGGAAAAATAATCCTTGATGTAGTTATACAATGTTAGGTTGTATTTTAGGAGTTACCACCCAGGAAAGAGATCTAGGAGTCATAGTGGATAATACATTGAAATAGTCAGCCCAGTGTGCTGTGGCGATCAAAAAAGCAAACAGAATGTTAGGAATTATTAAGAAGGGAATGGAAAATAAAATGGAGGATGTCATAATGCCTCTGTATCGCTCCATAGTGAGACCGCATCTTGAAGATTATGTGCAGTTCTGGTCACCGCATCTTTAAAAAAGATAGAGTTCCACAGGAGAAAGTGCAGAGAAGGGTGACCAAAATATAAGGAGCATGGAACGGCTGCCCTACGAGGGAAGGCTAAAGAAGGAAAGGCTGTTCAGTTTTGGGAAGAGACAACTGAGGGGAGATATGATAGAAGTCTACAAAATCATGAAAGGACTTGAATAAGTTAATGTAAATCAGTTATTTACCCTTTCCGATAACAGAAGGACTGGAGGGCGCTCCATGAACTTAGCAAGTATCTCATTTAGAAGAAATTGAAGAAAATTCTTTTTTACTCAGCGCATCGTTAAGCTCTTGAATTCACTGCCAGAGAATATAGTTACAGCAGTTAGTGTAACTGGGTTTAAAAAAGGTTTGGATAAGTTCCTAGAAGATAAAGCCACAAAATGCTATGACAGTAATTAATAAGCAATAGTAGCTTGTGATCTATCTAATGTTTGGGTTCTTGCCAGGTACTTGTGACTTGGATTGACTAGTATTGGAAACAGGATACTGGGCTTGACGGACCCTTGGTCTCACCCAGTATGGTATATCTTATGTTCTTATGTTATGTTCGTAATAATTAAAATAGTAAAATAAAAAATAAGACAGCTTGAAATAAGATAAAATAGAATGCAATTACATAATAAAACATGAATAATTTGAATAATGAAAGTGTAAAATAGAATAAGCCATATAGAATAAACAAAATAAATTAGGATGAAAATAAAAGAATGAAGATAAAATATGCCTCATCCCTTTTCGTTTGCATTGATGTAAGTAACCAATGAACTCTCATACGCTTGCCTGAATAACTATGTTTTAAGATCTTTTTTGAAGGCTGCAAAATCTCTGTGTTCTTAAATCAGTCAGCAAAGAGTTCCATAATTTCGGGCCTGCTACAGATAATGCTCTATCTCTAACCTCAATCAAATGTGCTGATTTAATTGATGGCACATTTAGTAAACCTTTGTTTGATGAGCTCAAATTTCTTTGTGGAATGTAGAGATGAAGGGATGCATTTAACCATTCAGTGTTTTCCTTATTAATAGATTTATGTAAGAAACATAGAATTTTATACTGCATCTGAAATTTCACTAGTAGCCTTTGTAAGGAAGTTAATGTTGGAGTGATGTGGTCAAATTTACTTCCTCCTGCCAGTACCCTAGCAGTGGCATTTTGTAATAGTTGTAAAGGCCTAATAGAATATAAAGGTAACCCAAAAAGCAGTGCATTACAATAGTCCAGACTGGAAACGATCATAGTTTGAAAGACAGTACGGAAATTGTCATACTGGAGTAAAGGCTTTAAACGTTTAAGAATATGAAACTTATTGTAACCCTCTCTAATTTTAGTATTGATATGTTTCTTCATATTCAGTCCCCCCCGTAAATAAATCACTCCCAAGTCACATGCATGAACAGTCAACGCAATATTCATGTTGGTCATTCTTTATGTAAATTGGTGTTAAGATTTGATTTACAATTCAGCAGTATGATTTCAGTTTTCCGATTATTCAGAACTAATTTAATTGGTATTAAACGTTTCTGAATCGTAGCGAGAGAGTTTAACAAGCTTCAAACCTTTTTCAATAGTGTCTTCAATGGGTACTAAAAACTGTACGTCATCTGCTTACATGTAATAGTTGATATCGAGCTCGGCTAGTAATTTACACAGAAAGGTAACATGTATACATTGAAAAGGGTAACTGATAAGGCTGATCCCTGTAGAATGCCGATACCATCTTTATTTTGTCTGAGATGGAATTACCAATTATAACCTGACAGGTTCGATTTTTTAAATAAGAGGTAAACCATTTTAAGGTTTTATCACCTAAACCAGCAGTAAAAAGGTGTCTGGCTCAAAGAGGAGTACACAAGAAAGGAAAAAAAAAAAAAACGCCCAACTGAAACTGCCTTTAGAACAGAGAGTGGCTTGGGGGGGAGGGGCCTGGCAGGAAAGTAGGTTTTTTGGGGGGAGACTAAGGAGACAAGCTCCAGCTGAAGATAGAATTGTAATACTCAGTGAAGTCAGTGCCGGTGAGGCGGGGTTTGTTTTTCTTTAGAGGGGGAAAAGAAAAGAAAACAAAAAACTAAAGACAGAGAGAAAAGCAGTTGTATACCGGGGTTATAACAGGGCATGACCTAGGCAGAAAGTGAAACTGCTAAGTGCACAGGCTGTTGCCTGCAGCAGTAAGCAGGCTTTGCACTAAGTGCCAGAGTGTAGTAGAGTGGAAGCATGGTGGGAGCTATGGCATGTAGCCTGGTCCACCTTAAATCCAATAAAGGGAGAAAGCTCTGGGGACAGGACCCTGCTGGGACATTAAGAGTGTGAGCAAATCTATTCTGACCACACCAGAAGGTTGTAAATACACTTCATAAGGTATGCAGTCTACAATAGTGTTAAATGCTGTATGTGCTAATAAAAGTTATATTTGCATTAGAAAAAAGCTGGAGTCAACATGGTTTCTAATTCCAGAGAGAGGTGGTTTGCTCGGCCATCCTCACATAACTGAAGAGCAATACTTGAGTGAAAGGGAGATAATGGGAATTTTGTGAGCTCTGAAAATGTAAGTATCCTAAGTACTGTAAGTTAAGGACCCTCTGTAACTATGATAAGGGACAACAGGGAGCACACACATCTTCCCACGATATTTTAATAATGAAAACTGCTGAAGGAGATGCTGTTTGCTGTGCAACCCCACCTCCCTCCCTTCTGCTGCTAACACGAGACATCCTGCCTTTTTTCCTCCAGACAGGACCGTTCTGTCTACCTCTCTGGCTGCCAGCACTGCCCGGCTCACAGAAATTAATCCACAAGCTGCTGGGTGGGAGGAAGAGCTGGCATCTTGGAACAGCAATGCGAGAGGTCAGAAATAGCAAGGGATGGAAAGGATGAAAAAATGATAGGGGAGGAGAGAACAGGTGATGAAAGAAAAGAAAGGGAAGGGAGAGAACAAAGGAGAGAAAAAAATGAGAGACTTCATAAGGGCGAAATAATGGAAAGAGGAGAAAAAGAGGTGCCTATGGGAAGAAAGACAGGCTGAAGTGAGATGGTGGGGGGCAGAATGAGAGGGAGAAGAAAAGTATGAAAATCAAAACCAAAGAGAGACCGGAAAATGAAAGAACAAAAAGCAAAAGTCATGGGAATAGAAAAACAAATCAATAAAAGTTACAAGTCAGGGTTCTTGATTATAAATGCCTCATTCTTGCTGTGCCTGGTCCAGAGCAGCTGTCTTTCATGTAAGAAATACTTGGATCAGCCATTACCAGCTTTAAACCAAGCTGCGTCACCTGCTTCATGCAGCTCCTCACATGCGCCTGTGTTGGAGAAGTTTCCTCCTTCTTCATATTCCTGGGGCTCAATCTTGAATTCCTTGCACTTAAATCGGATTAAAATGTCAGGTTTGACATTGGAGGGGCCTGTTAAGGGAAAAGATTATTACAATATGAAGGCAACTTTCAAAACTGCTCACGTGCGCTCATTTACGCATGCATATGGGTGGACACACAGTTGTTACCTTATAACCTGTGCGGAAAGGATATGCGCAGGTTATAAAATATGAGTACATATGCCCGCGCAAATGAGGATGGATGTAAAAACCATGAGACGCGTAAGTTCAGACTTACTCGCATAAAAGCCGATTTATTCAGCTAAGTAGCAGCATGTAGCCGGATAAGTCTGAAATGCGCTATTTAGATGGACAAGTAGCACTTTTCAGACTTATCTGGCTATGGATGTCTGCTACTACTTGAGCAGATAAATCAAAATATTACTGGATAAGTGCCACTACTTATCCAAATAAGTTTAACTTTGTCTGCCTAATTAGCGGGAAAGGCGCTACTTAGTCGAATAAGGGCCTAATTCACCAAGGCTTTTTTCCCATTCTGTGTCTATGGGAAAAATGGTTCGTGAATCAGGCCCCAAGTTGGAAATTGCTGGATAAGTGTGTGCAAATCATATACCTAAGTGAATGTTATGCTTTTACATGCGGTAATGAAATAACTTGTTTTACCAATTAGTTTACCAGTTCACCCAGTCCATCTGCTTCTCATGAAGAGCCTCCTGGCTCTTCAGACTGAAGTACCCCCATTGCACCCAGACCCTCCCTACCCAGTCATTTTTTCACTTTAATGATGTTGACAATCACTTACACCAGATATTAAAGCAGAAGTAAGCATACAAAAGTAAAAGATGTACGCACGTCACTTTGGCAGGTTTTAAAATAGCAACTTATTTGTGTAAATGTTGGCCCCGCCTCGGAACGCCCCCTCTGACACATGCCAAGTTACTCATGGACCCCGATTTCTGCGTGTAGGTTGCGGTTTTCAAAATAGCATGTGTTCGCATATGTGCTATTTTGGCCTGATTTTAAAAAGCATTTACACGCTTAAAATTGGGTTTTATACGTGTAAGTGCACTTAACTCATGTAAGTGGGCTTTTGAAAATTGCTACAATATATCCCATTGAATTGTCCATAGGATTTACTCACATAAGTGCACTTTAGACAGGTAAAGTAAAATTGGTTCTTACCTGCTAATTTTCATTCCTGTAGTACCACGGATCAGTCCAGACTCCTGGGTTTTGCCTCCCCTCCAGCAGATGGAGACAGAGAAGTTTTGACAGACTCTGTCCTATACCCTGAGGTGCCACTTACAGTCCATCAGTATTTCATTGTATCAAAGCAGAATGACCCAAAACCCAATTCAACTAGCTACCCACTATAACTGGGGTTTACTTTCATAGAAACCAGGCTAACTAACCCAAACGGCAGCAGAGTCCATAACAAGTTAGAATAACATCAGTAAAAATTCCAAATTCTGTAAATTACTTATCTGTAGAGCAAACTAACCAAGAACTGAACGAGCTGACTCTCCGTTATCCCTATGCTGAAAAGGGTGGGACTCTGGACTGATTCGTGGTGCTACAGGAACGAAAATTAGCAGGTAAGAACCAATTTTCCTTTCCCTGTACGTACCCAGATCAGTCCAGACTCCTGGGATGTACCAGAGCTCTCCTACCTGGTGTGGGACCCTGAGAGCCCGCTCGGATCACACCTTCCCCAAAACTCCCAGAGTCTGGGGCTCGCACATCCAATCGATAATGGCGAGGAAAGATGTGCAAAGACTTCCAAGTGGCCGCTCTACAAATCTCCTGCGGCGAAATTTGTTGCCACTCAGCCCACGGGGCTGCCTGTGAACATGTAGAATGTGCTCGGAGACCCTCCGGGAGGTACGCTGAGCCAATGGCCTATTTTAACCAACAGGCTATTGTAGCCCTAAATGCTTCATGATCTCTTCTGGGACCACTCCACAGTACAAATAGATGGTCTAACATGCGGAAACTATTTGTAACCTCCAAATAGGGCAACAGGATCCGGCGGACATCTAACTTCCGTAAATCATTAGAGTGGGGATCAGAACGATCCAAGTCAGAGAAGGATGGGAGTCCCACAGACTGATCAAATGGAAAGAGGATACCATCTTTGGAATAAAGGAAGGAACTGTCTGTAAGGATACTCCCGAATCCATAATCCGTAAAAATGGCTACCTGCAGGATAAAGCTTGAAGCTCCGACACTCTGCGTGCCAAAGAAATGGCCATGAGAAATGACACCTTTAAAGTAAGGTCCTTCAAAGTAGCCCTCTTTATGGGCTCAAACAGCGCATTGCACAGAGCTTTAAGAACCAAGTTTAAGTTCCACAACAGATAAGACCTCTTGATTGGAGGACACAGATGTATATACTCTTACCCTACTCCCTTTACTTGTATAGCCAACCCATTACCTGCAAACTCCTAACATATTGCGAATAACTATATATCATGTAGATAGTTTACCCAACCTCCTCCCTGTTAATCCCCCTGTAGCCACAACTCCTTGTTTTTAATTTCCCTTGTTTTCGTGAAAGCAAATTTTTGCTATTGTTTTCGTATAATGTAAACCGATGTGATGTATCTAACGAATGTCGGTATATAGAAAAAACTTTAAATAAATAACGATGTTTCGTCCCTTAAGAAAACGCACCACGTCTGGATGAGCGGCCAAGGAGACCCCTCATAACTTACCACGGTAACATCCAAGGGCCGCTACCTGCACACATAGCAAGTTACAGGACAAGCCCTTAACTAGGCCCGCCTGCAGAAAGGACAGGATATCCGACACCGAGTTGGATCTATCTTGTGTTGAATGCACCAGGACTCAAAGATTCCCCACACTCTGACATAAGCTAGTGAGGTAGATGTCTTTCGTGACCGCAAGAGAGTCACTATCACCACATCTGAGTATCCTTTGCTCCTCAGACGTTGCCTCTCAAAAGCCATGCCACGAGACAAAAGCGATCCACCTCGTCCAAACAAACGGGCCCCTGATGAAGAAGATTCGGCAACTCTCGGAACCTTAGAGGGCTGTCCACGACCAGATCCGCAAACCAAGGATGTCTCGGCCATTCCGGTGCAATTAGTACCACTTCTGCCGGATGAGCCTCTATTCTTCGAAGTACTCTACGGATCAGTGGCTAGGGTGGAAATACATACAGTAGGACTTTCGTTGGCCAAGGAAGAACCAGGGCATCCACTCCTTTCGCTCCTGGCTCCCTGCGCTGATTGAAGAAACGAGGAGCCTTGGCATTCCGGAATGTGGCCATGAGATCTATGCTCGGTCTGGATCACATGTCGCATATCATCTGGAATGCTTCTGCAGAGAGTTCCCACTCTCTGGGATCAAGATGGTGGCGACTGAGAAAATCAGCTTGAATGTTGTCGACTCCGGCAATGTGAGAGGCAGCGATGCTGACTAGATGCTGCTCTGCCCAATGAATCAGGTGCTGAGCTTCCATCGCCACCGGTTGGCTCTTGGTCCCTCCTTGGCGATTGATATAAGCCAGCATTGTCAGACGGAACTCTGACCGATTTTCCCCTGGCAGAAGCAGCAGAAAGGCTGTGCAACGTAACCTCACCACTCTGGTCTCCAGACAATTGATTGACCACCTGGATTCTATAGTGACAGTGACCCTGCACCGATCTTTCTTGACAAACCGCTTCACCCATTCGGAAAGGCTGGCATACATGGTAACTACCATCCAAATGGACACTTCCAGGTGCCACACCCTGGTTTCAAGTTGTTCCGACGAGGACCACCAGTCAAGACTGGACCGTGCAGAATCTATAAGATGAAGCAGGAGATGAAATTGTTCGGAAACCAGGTTCCAACGGGGAAAACAATGCTGACTGTAGAGGTCTCAAATGAGCAAATGCCCATGGCACTAATTCTAGAGTGGAGGCCATGGAGCCAAGGACCCGCAAGTAATCCCATACTCTTGGAGGATTTTTGGACAACAAATCTTGAACCTTGTCCTTTGCAGCTTGACAATGCCGGTCGTCGGTAAGAAAGCCGTTGTACGTCCGGTCTTCAACGGCTTCGCCCACTTGCCTCACCTTAATCTCGGCTCCTCCCGCTTACCTGGGCAAGATGGCTATCGCAGCGTCTACAAGCCGATTCTCTGGCGTTCCCCAGAACGACTATGGTGCAGCCTCCTGCTAGTTGCTCTTCCCAGGTACCTACAGGTGCGCGTGCACGCACAACCCACGTCTTTATACAACCTTTGGCGCGAACCTTGAGGGCATTCCCTCTTGCTGACGTCACGCCATCCGGGTATATCACCCTCATTGATTTGCTAGCTCCCCGAGTTAGCAAGGACTCAAATCCATTCCTGTACCTACTACTACTCTGCCGCTTCCGTGCTCCGGGCTGGAAGCTTTCACTCAGCTTTTTTGTGTGTGGTATCACCTAACTTGAGTACACGCTCCTCGGGGGCCCTCCTGCACTTTATTCGGTGCCTTTCAGGGAACGGTACTACTCGTCCCTCGAGGGCCTGCTCTCCCTGCCTTGGTGGGCCTGTACCTTCATCTATTATCCGGTGGGGAATCGCATACCAACAGCTATTCTCAGTGAGTACTCTATCCTCTCAGTCTGTCTCACCCAGAGTATCTCCTCGCTGGGATATCTGCTGTGGAACCTCCTGACATCATCGTGGAGAGAAGGGCTCTCTCTGCCGAGGTCCCTGGGACTACAACTACAGACTACCTCACTACTGCCACCTGGTGGCTACCATCTAGCTGTTTTAATAAAAAACATTTCCCTGTGTTTTGTATAGCACGAGTCTAGCCCCAGTGCTGTGGCTCCTCACGGGGCTCTTCCCAATGGGTGTAGTCACCCTCCACAGCACCCAAGGATCCACCGAAACACACATAACCACAACAGAAAGACTCTCCCCTGCCGCGTGCTTGTACAAAGCTCCCAGGAATTCCAAGGACTGGGAGGGAATTAGGTGGCTCTTTGTAGGTTGACTACCCAGCCGAGGGACGTAGTAGTTGAAGCACTCTGCTCACCGCCGAATGACTGATATCCTCCGACTTGCCTGAGTCAACCAGTTTGTCCAATGTTGCGTTCGTGCCTATTCTCGCCCTCGTTCCACCCTCTCTACCTTTGTGGCAACCTCTCTTCGGGTCTGACGGACAGATGCTGCTGTGGCTTCTCCTCTCCACTTCTCCCTGGAATCCACGGGCTGACCTGAAGCTGCGGATCCGCCATGTTCCTGATGATGTAAGGGGCACGCGCTCCAGAGTTTGTACCAGCTAGGGTGCGAAACCTCCGGGGGCGTTCCCCCGTAGTGAAGTCATCCACTTCCAACTTAAAAGGTCATTGTTTGCAACTACGAATCAAGTTAGCAAAGGGAATTCTTTCTCTGCTACTCTGCCTCCACAAACTTACCAAGGGGTACCCGCTCCTCGGGGGCCCCGCTCTCTCTTCTGATTTCAGATTGCTAAGACGGGAATCCGGTACTCGCTCTTCGAGGGCCTACGTCCTGAATGCTCAGAAGGCTCCTCGTACTGCCTGGAAGCATCGCAGACGTGAACACTGTGAGCGCTATTACAGATAGGAACCGGTACTCGCTCCACAAGGGCCCATGTTCCTAAAACCCTTCACCAGACTCTCTTCTGTCTCAGAAGCTATCGCATACCTAATCTTGTGAATTACTATTACAGATACAGATAGGAACTGGTACTCATTCCACGACGGCCTATGTTCCTAAATCCCTCCAAAGACTCTTCTATTCCAGAAAGCCATCTCATACACAGATACTGTGGAGTTCTTATTCCAGACTGCATACAGGAACCAGTAACTCGCCCACGGCTCCTGTTCCTGAATATACTGAAGACTCTCTGTTGCATAGAAGCCATTACAGATATCTACAATTGTGAGTGTATCATCTACTACTGGTTATGTATCCAGCATACCCTGTTCTACTCACTATCTATAGTCTCTCTCTACAGCTCAGCAACTAAGAGATTGCAATTCCAGTATCGGAGGAACTTCAGCCCTGCCGGGCACATCAGCTCACTACTGCTACCTCTGGTGGTTTACTTCCTGTCTAATAAAGAACTATCTGTGTTTGTCTCCATACTCCAGCCAAGCCGGTGGTCCCCTCTCAGGATAATCCTCCTGGGGGCGCTGTCATCTGCCATCGGCCCAAGGATTCACCAATTTCCATTAAGTGTTTATTACTTACACTACTAGAGCGGTATCATAACAGACTGCCACTCTGTGGGAGCCATCCCACAACAGATCATTAACTCCGCCTATGGAGTATTACAAATTGTTAACTCCTTCCCTCTGGGGAGCAGATCCACAACAGATTGCCAACTCCGCCTCCCTGGTGGGGTAATCGCTAACAGATTGTTAACTCCACCTCCCTGGTGGCCAGATCTATAACAGAGTGCTAACTCCTCCTTTCTTGAGGAGCTAGATCTCTAACATCCAGGTATGGATGTACAAAAAGCCCTTCCTTTCTCAGGTTTCGCCGCCACCACGACCATGATTTTGGTAAAAGTCCTGGGTGCCTGTTATAGTTTCGAGGTGTTTTGAGTGGATTCTTGGGTGCTGCGGAGATGGAGGAGCCCCGTGAGGAACCGCAGTACTAGGCTAGACTCTATACACGCAGACACAGAGAATTCGTGTTTATTATACAGCTTGATGGTACTGCCCAGGGGGTGGCAGCAGTGAGGTAACCCAGTAGAGTATTCCAGGGGTCCTTGGCAGAGGAGACCCGACCCACACTCCAATGATGGTAGGCTGCGATGGGTAGAAGAGAGAGTCCCGGGTGTAGACTCGCAGCGCTGAAGCTGGAGGTTGAGACAAGCTGACAAGGTTAGTTTACTCACTGAATAGATAGCTGTATTGTTTGAAGATCCTGGCAGGCAGAAGTATTGGTTCGCAGGCACCAAAGCAGGGAGAGCAGGCCCTCGAGGAGTGAGTACCCAGTATCCCAGATAGGCACCTGAAAGAAAGCATAGGGCCCACAAGGAGCGGGGTACCCCGGTTAGAGGTGAATGGCCCCGGAGGGCAGAGAGAACTTCCAGCGATAGGCAAGGAAGTGGCAGAGTAGCTTAGACCAGAGGCATTCCAATCCTTGCTAACTCAGTTTGTTAGAAAACGAAGGGCAGGCTAAATACCGGATGGTCGTGACATCACTCGGAGGGGGGCCACCCCCGAGGTTTCCCGCCATGACGTGGATAAAGACGTGGTGGCGTGCCGCGCGTGTATCCCTAGGAGGCCCTCAAGAGAAACATGGCAAACACAGTCGCCGTAGCCGTTCCGGGGGATGACCGGAGAGAGCCGCACGATGATGCGGCATCAGGCCATCTTCCCAAGGCTAGTGGAGAGAGAAGGAAGAAAGGCGAGGCACAGAGGTCAAAGCATTCTGAGACCGACAGACGCAACCACAGTGCCGTAGCCAGGCAGAAGGGTTAGCAGTTGCAAAATTGAAAATCATCTCCCAGAACGGAGAACCTCTTGAATTTCTGGTGGGTCGGGACGGATACCGATGTGTAAATACGTTTTCTGTCAGATCCAGGGACGCTAGGAACTCGCCCTTGTGAACCGAGGCGATGACCAATCGCAGAGTCTCTATGAACACAAAGGCATCTGTTGACTCGCTTTAGGTCGAGGATGGGCCGGAAGGTGCCGTCTTTCTTTGGAAACAACAAAATAAATGGAGTAGCAGCCCTTCCGCAGTTCCGTGGGAGGAACTGGAACAATTGCTCCCAGATCGATAAGGCATCGTATGGTGTCCCGGACCGCCTGACGCTTCTCTTCGTACGAGCAAGGGAAGATCAGGAAGCAATCCCGAAGATGCCGAGCAAAATGTAAAGCGTAGCCTTGACTCATCACCGTGAGGACCCCACTGATCCGACGTTAACATGGCCCATTCCTCGTAAAACAGACAGTCCTGCCTCCTACAAACCGGAAAAGAGGAATGGACCAGCCTCAACTTCATTGAGAGGTTTTTAACCCCTCCTGTAGACGTGAGGGGCCCCGGATCTTCCGAATCGACAACCACGAAAGGACTGAGACCACAAACTGCTGTCTGCAAGCAGCCTGCCGAGAGGAGGAACCTAACGAACGAGAAGCCCAGAATCTTCGATTCCCCCAGAAACGAGAACTGGAAGGGAAAGGGCCCTTTGCTCTAGGCTTATCCTCAGGCAGGCAGTTGGACCTTGTTCTCTCCAAGGATTGGATGATATCTTCCAGTTATTTTCCAAATAGTAATTTGCCTTTAAACGGCAACCGATCCAAACTGAGCTTTGACGAGATGTCGGCCGACCAGTTCCTCAACCATAGTAGGAAGCGGGCCGTGACAGCAGCCACCATGGACCGGGCCGAAGTATGGAGCAGGTCATACAAGGCATCAGCATTGTACGCCACCACGGAGAAAGAGATGCAAAGTTCTGCAGCTGTTGGATCCAACGAAGCCCCGCATGCAAAGAGAAGCTGCTGTACCTAGCTGCTCGGACTCCCAGCGCAGGAACCTCAAAAATGCGCTTGAGTTGTGCTTAAAGCTTATGGTCCTGAAGGTCTCAAAGTGCCTTTGCGCCTGTCACCGGGATGGTGGTTATTTTGGATACAGCAGACACCACCGCGTCAACCTTGGGCACTCTCAAAAGATCCAGAGCCTCCTCAGGCAGGGGATACAGTTTATCCATTGCTTTGCTGACCTTCAGTCCCAATTCCAGAGTGTCCCATTCACGGAACAGCAAATCAGTAATGGACAAATGAAAGGGAAAGGATTTTGACGGTTCATGGAGACCCACCATGACCGGGTAAATGTTCCCTAACCAGGAATCTTCCTTAGGTACCTCAATACCTAATTCCTCCAAAACAGCAGGGATGAGTGGGTCCAACTCATCTCTTCTAAAGAGAAGGTCCACCTTAGGGTCATCACCCTCCATGCCATGCGGCTTGGCCTGATCCAAGTCGCAGTCAGGATCCGCCCCTAGCGGGGACTTGTCTCCCAACTCCAGGTCCTCCATGTTAGAATCCAGCGATGAAAAACCACCCACCGGATGGGATGGAGCGGAACGACGGAGGGAGTGTGGCATCGGACCATCCTCTTTTTCTGGAAGCCTAGGCCGCTTTGGACCACACGCCCCAGAGACCAGCGAGGCAGCTCCTGCCCTCTCTTAGCAGCTTTGCGGGCTCTGAACGCCTTATGCAGAAGCATAATGAACTCAGAGGAAAATGACGAAGAGGAGGAGTCAGAATCCCCCTCAGGGCGGCTTTGATGCGCTGTTGCTGGAGGCACCGGAGGTTCCCTCCTCCCCGGGGAGGCAGGCAGAGCAAAGGCCGTCTCCAGACGCTTTGCAGGCCGCTCGCCGCGGCATGAAGAGAAACGGCGGCTGAACGTCCAAAAAAGGAAAGCAGACTGTGGAGATCCCCCTCCCCCAGTGTAGCCGATAATGGAGCGAGAACCCGGTCAGTGAGGCACTCTGCCTCGGTGACAGAAAAATCAAAAGCCAAAGGGATAGATTTTCAAAGGGATACGCACGTAACCCCCGAAAACCTACCCCTGCGCGTGCCCAGCCTATTTTGCATAGGCTCGGCAGCACGCACAAGCCCCGGGTCGCGAGTATGTCCCAGGGTTTTCAAAAATGGGCGGTCCGGTGGCTCGGGCTTGGTCAGGGGCATGCCCGGGGGCGTGACAGCGGTCCATGGGTGTGGCCAGGGGCGTGGAGGTGGTCCCGAGTCCTCTGGCACAGCGGCCTGTGCTGTGGGTTGGCGCGCCGGCAACTGGCCGGTGCACGCAAGAGGCAGAAATAAGGGGTGGGGGGATTTAGGTAGGGCTGGGGGTTGGGTTAGATAGGGGAAGGAAGGGAAAGGTGGGGGGGGGAGCTAAAAAAAAAGTTCCCTCCAAGGCCGCTCCGAACGGGGAAAGCCATCGGGGCTCCTCTTGGGCTCGGCACGCACAAGTGACACGTCAGGTGTGCACCCCCTTGCGCGCGCCGACCCGGATTTTATAACATGCACGCATGTTATAAAATCGGGTGTACATTTGTGCGCGCCGGGTAGTGCACAGAAATCTACCCCGTGCGCGTAGGAATTAAAATCGGCCCCAAAACTTACTTTTTTTTTTTTTCAAAAACCTGTGTGATGCCTTCCTGGGTCCTTTGCCTCAGAGGATGAGTGAGCCGGGCTCCCCAGTATCACCCCAAATGCTAGGGGAATGGAGCAGATGAGGGGGTCCTCAACCCTCCACTCCAGCTGCCTCAAATACCAGGGTAGTCCCCTCAGGACCTGTCAACCCCCTGGGAGGCTCTGAAGGCTGTGTAAAAAACAAATAAATTCTTCTGTCTTTTTCAGTTTTTCTTTTCTTTTTTTTTTTAAACTACTTACTATCGCTACAATCTTCTATATATATATATTTTTTTACAATTAACTGACTAAGAACAGACTGTAGGTTTTGCACCTCCACCATGTGCTGGAGACAGAGAAATACTGATGGACTGTAGGTGGCACCTCAGGTTTTCGGACAGAGTCCGTCAAAATTTCTCTGTCTCCATCTGCTGGAGGGAAGGCAAAACCCAGGAGTCTGGACTGATCGGGTACGTACAAGGAAATGGCTTTTGAAAATTGCTACAAAGTAGTAACATTTACATATGTAAATCCTTTTGAAAATTACCCCCTTTAAGTGTGCAAGTGCTAATTTTTATGTATGCAATGTTTGAAAATGTAAGGCAGCTTAGGCCTTACTGTAAGGATGTATTATGTGCTATGTTATAACATGAGGAATTTTCAAAGTTTTGGGACGTTCTAGGGTATGAGTGAAAGAAAGGTCCTTCCTTCAAAGCAGATGGAAGAAATTATTTAAGGTGCTTACACAAGCACTGGAGATGAGTTGTTGGTTGTAGTTAAGGAATTCAAGCAGTTAAAGGAGAGAGAGCAGAGGCTCTCACAAGACGTCTGCAGCCTGGGGCTGAGGCTTGCAGCCTTGGTGACAGGGACAGATTTAGGATTTTGTCGCCCAAGCACTTTCGGCTGTTCTCTGCTAAATGAGATTCAGCAGAGCTGGAAGGCAGCGTCTTAGCCAGCCTGTTTGCCGCCCTAGGAACAGGTATAAAGGAAAATTGGTTCTTACCTGCTAATTTTCATTCCTGTAGTACCACGGATCAGTCCAGACACCTGGGTTCATCTCCCCCTATCAGCAGATGGAGACAGAGAAAAAAACCCTCGCTGACACTGTATCTAAGCAACCGTGCCACCTGCAGTTTGTCAGTATATATCTTTATCAAAGCAGATAATAGCAAAAAATATGGAACCATTAAACAACAATTAACAAGAACATGGAATGCAACAGAGAACAATCTTACAGCTGAGCGGACGACTCTCCCCTTAATATAACCTCCTTCTAATTGGGCGGTCTCTGGACTGATCCATGGTACTACAGGAACGAGAATTAGCAGGTAAGAACCAATTTTCCTTTCCCTGTACGTACCCGGATCAGTCCAGACACCTGGGATGTACCAAAGCTCCCTACCAGGGTGGGACCTGAAGAGTCCCACTCACAAAACACTCTCGCCAAAGGAAGGGTTTGCCTGAGCCCCAACATCTAAGCGATAGTGCCTTGCTAAAGTATGCAGCGACTTCCAAGTCGCCGCCCTGCAAATTTCCTGTGGGGAAACATGTTGAGATTCTGTCCACGAGGCCACTTGCGAATGTGTGGAGTGAGCACGCAAGTCTTCCGGAATTGGACAACCCCGTGTAATATATGCGGAAGAAATAGCCTCCTTCAACCATCGTGCAATAGAGGCTTTAGAAGCCTTGGAACCTCTCTTAGGACCACTCCACAGCACGAGAAGGTGATCGGACCTCCTAAAGTCATTGGTAATCTCGAGGTAATGCAATAAATATTCGTAAATATTTGTAAATATTTCACCCCTGTTTGACATATTATATTGTTATCACCTTTTTTCCCTCCCTGCTCTTATTTTAAGTTCTACCGGTTCAATGTAATTCTCTCACTTTGTTAATCTATTCTGTGTAAACCGATATGATGTGAAAACAAATATCGGTATAGAAAAATCTCTAAATAAATAAAAATAAATAAAGCTCTCCGAACATCTAGACATTTGAGCTCCCTCGCATTAGGATCAGATGCCGGTAAGTTAGGAAAAGCCGGAAGTTTCACTGACTGATTGACATGGAACGCTGAAACCACCTTTGGTAAAAAGGAAGGTACCGTCCGTAAAGAAACTCCGGATTCCGAAATCTGAAGGAAAGGATCTCGACAAGATAACGCCTCTAATTCAGAAATTCTTCTAGCCGAACAAATGGGACGAGAAAAATTACCTTAAGTGTCAAATTCTTTAACGTAGCCCATCCTGTAAGAAAAATAATATTTCAGGAATTAAGGCCCTAAGAGGGCAAATTCCCCTGATGGAACACCAGGACTAAAAAATCTTCCATACCTGAATATAAGAGAGGTTAGTAGACTTCCTTCTAGACTGTAACAATGTGGTGACTACCGAGTCCTTTTCAAAACCCTCCTCTCAAAAGCCATGCCGCTAGACAAAAGCGAGCAGCCTGTTCAAAAAAATAGGACCCTGTCGAAGAAGACGCGTCAGGTGGCCAAAGCGAAGCAGGACGTCCACCGCCAGGTTGACCAGATCCGCAAACCACAGATGCCGAGGCCACTCCAGAGCCACCAGAATCACCTCTCCACAATGCTTTTCTATGCAACATAAAACCTTGCCACCAGCGGCCACGGAGAAAAAACATATAGTAGAACTCCCAGAGGCCAGGGTAGAACCCGAGCGTTGACCCCTTTGGCCCTGTACTGTCTTCCCCTTGACCCGCATCCTCGGTAGCCGGAATAACCAGAGCCACCAGGGGAGCTTATCCAGACCCCTAACCAGTACCACCAGGAGTTACGTTAGCGTCCTCCGGATCAACCTGTTATGGTTATTGATGTTTGGGTGGATCCTTGGACCCTATGGCAGCTGACCATGCCCACAGGTGGCAGTCCCGTGAGGGACCATGGTGTCAAGCTAGACTCTGGACACACAAACACAGATTTGAATCTTTATTTAAACAGTTTTGGAAACCACCAGCGGTGGCAGTAGTGAGTAGTAGATGTTGAGCCCGGCTGGGCAAGTATCCCACAGGACGCTGGAACAGCGAATCCTCTGCTTAGCTGTGCTGTAGTGGAAAGAGACAGAGTTATGAGTACACAGTGAGAAACATACAGAGTCCCAGGTAGAATAGGAGAAGCTCCGAGACAGGGAGAGCAGGCCCTCGAGGAGCGAGTACCTGATCCCTTAGAGTAGAGAGACTCAGTGGTATTGTACTCACACAGCGGTTCCACTAGACGAGAGGTCTGGCACTGGAACAGAGGGCAGGCCCTCGAGGAGCAAGTACCTGGTTCTAGGTAAGCAGTACTGTGGAATAGATGGTAGTTGAACACACAGATGGAAACTGTTAGTGAAGTCTTCCAAGTAGAAAGGGTTGTAGGTGCAGGCAGCGACTAAGGGAACATGGACCCTCGAGGAACGAGTACTGGTTTCCTGATAGCACCTGAAAGAAGCAGAAGAGGCCCCCGAGGAGCGGGTACCCCATTAGCAATAAGAGTTCCAGATAACGCTGGAGTGGCAGAGTAGCTTCGGTACGGAGAGCGAATCCCATCTGTAGTATTCCGGGAGTTGCTAACTTGATTAGCTAGCAAACGTTGTAGGCTTAAATATCCGGGCAGTGTGACGTCATCTCAGGGGGACGCCCCTGAAGTTCGCGCCAATGAGGAAATAAAGATGAGGGCGGCATGCGCGCGCGCGCACGCCCTATGGTACCTTGGAGGTACCTTGGAGGAGTATGGTGGGAGTATGGGCGTCCGTAGAGACGTCCGTATGGGCGTCCGTGTCTCTGCTGGAGCCCGGAGCCTCAGGACACCTAGCGGACGCCCATCTCTCCAGTGTCTGTAGAGGCGTCCATGTCTGGGGCCTCAGAGACGCCCAGAGATGGATGGTACAGTTGAACCGAAACAGAACACATACCTCCTCCGGTCTTGCTGCTGGGTTCTCCGTTCTTGCAGCTGGGTTCTCCGGTCGGATGGGTTCTCCTTGCTGCTGGGCTCCCCTGTTCGCCTCTCCAATCTGCTGAACATTTCGAGCATTTCTCATTCTGCTTCTCAACCGAGTGAAAAATAACGCTAGAGCCAGTATATACATGTTGTCCATGGCGCTGACCGGTACGAAGCTGACTGAACACCACATTAACGCCAGGGACAGGGTAGGCGGTAAATATTCAGGTTAAAGACACGGTAAATAAGCTGGTTAACAGGGCGATAATTTGGGCGCATGTTACTGGTTCAGAGGGAATAGCTAATCCGATCATTAACATGTCATATACATGCGGCGGGCGGAAAGGGATACGCGTCCTTTTCGCCAAGCGGTAAGGAAGCGTAAAAGCCGATACTGAATTGCGGGTACGCCTTACGTGTCCAAAACGTGCGTCCAAAGCGGTTTAAAAACCTGGTAATCACGGCCGTGCTTTACTGTATCGTCCCGTAAGTCAACTTAATTAATAGCAGGTAATGGACTTCTCCTCTAAGAACTTATCCAATCCTTTTTTAAACACAGCTATACTAACTGCACTAACCACATCCTCTGGCAACAAATTCCAGAGTTTAATTGTGCGTTGAGTAAAAAAGAACTTTCTCCGATTAGTTTTAAATGTGCCACATACTAACTTCATAGAGTGCCCCCTAGTCTTTGTATTATCCGAAAGAGTAAAAAACCGATTCACATCTACCCGTTCTAGACCTCTCATGATTTTAAACACCTCTATCATATCCCCCCTTAGCCGTCTCTTCTCCAAGCTGAAACCGCTTTAGTCTTTCCTCATAGGGGAGCTGTTCCATTCCCCTTATCATTTTGGTAGCCCTTCTCTGTACCTGTAGAGCTTTCCTCCCATTCTAGCCCTCCTTGCCAGTTCCCCAACCCGGAACGGCCCCGAGACAGAGATGGAGGACTCTCCCACACCCCCACTGATGCAGGAACTGCTGCGGTAAAATCCAAAATGGCCGCCGTTCCTGCACCGGCCGGGTTAGGTAAAAAAAAAGTAGCCACAGATGAACCCTCCCAACCATCAGCACAGTTAGCGCATAACCCCGACCTATTAAGCCGGGAAGAATCAGAGTCGCATGAACGGCATGCCCTGCCGCAAGCCATAAGGTAGAGATAAAATTAAAATCCTTTCTCTGAAGGTACTCACCATGACAGAAGAAAAGGTCCCTCAAACAAACAGCCAGAGCCCCACAAAAACCTCCTACCTAAGGGGAGGAAGTCGCTCGCCTGTAGAGCAGTGCTCCGGTGCAAACACAGTTTTTTGTTTTTTTTTTTAATTAGCTTTAGTTAAAAATGAACAACCTGCCCTGAAAAATAGGCAAAAATTGCCAAAAGTTCTTGTAAAAAAGTACTGTAAAGAGCCTGCAGCTGCCTCAGGAGCCTCGTGAAGGGAGGGATCTGGACAACCAGATTTACACCTCACAGGCGCCTAGACCGAGCACATACACGGGTACCAACCCCCGGCTCGGCCGCCTCAACCGGACAGGGAAGAACCCTAAGGATTCTAAAAAAATAAAAGAAACCCCAGGGAGGAAGGCTCAAAAGAAAAAAATGAGCTGAAAAAAATTAGTCAACTGCAGAACTGCAGGATTAAAAGCCTCTGCCATCTGCTTAGATACGGTGTCAGCGAGATTTTTTTCTCTGTCTCCATCTGCTGATAGGGGGAGATGAACCCAGGTGTCTGGACCTATCCGGGTACGTGCAGGGAATGGGTGCCTACTGACAAATCCAGGAATGGGAGTGGGCCTAGCTTGGTTCTGTGTTTGAGAGCTGGAAGTGTCAAAGCCCAGGAGGTTTTACAAGGAGATAGGGAATCCCTCAGTCAGAGATAATTTTGGTCTGCCTTGAGAAGCCCACAGCCTGGGAAAGAGATTTTTGCAGGAGAGGAGTTTCCAGTGCTGTATTTGGAGCTATACAGGAGTGAGGGGCCCTGGATGGGTTTGGACTGTGGGAAAGCCCCCTGAAAAGTGGTCTGCTTTGAAATAAAGAGAATTGTGAATAACCTGTTTGAAGTTTTTTGGTGATTGGAAGTGAAACGTTATTTTTTTAAGTTGAATTCTGGACTTATGCTGCTGAAGTTTTCTACATTTTTAGTCTGCTCTAATTTGGACTGGGTAAATTCTTCTTGGAACAACACTTGGAGTGTGGACTGTGTTTTTTTCTTGCTGAATGTGTGACACCCCTTAGGTCTCATAGCTTTTCTCTGCTATTCTCTAGTGGAAGAATTCTGGTTTCAGGGCTGAAGGCAAGCTTCTATCACCCCTGCAGCCTCCAAAGGTGGCCCTTGATGAAGGGGGATGGGCTTTACAGAAAAGTTACCTCTAACTTTATATTATCAGTACAAGTGCATTTAGGATTATGATATTTTCATAGGTACTGAAACCAGTGTAGAGCTAAGAAAAGAGGAGTGCTGCTGTGCGGATCATAATCAAATATTTCATTCATTCTATTTATATATCACCTTTCAAACCCCAAAGCAAAGTACCATTTTTATTATATAAATGCAGTAATGTATAAAGAAATAATCAAATCACAAACTGTACCAATCACACAAGAGCACCGAGCTAAAAACAGTGCACACTAAAAATACTTCTAACCGTTCATCAGTTGAAGAGTGCCATAGGCAAGCTAGTCATCAGATGATGCAAGAAGCTAAATTCAAAGCAGTACTCAAAAAAATCAGAAGAGCTGCATTCTTTAAGTACATATGAACATAAGAAGTTGCCATAATGGGTCAGACCAAGGGTCCATCAAGCCCAAGATCTTGTTTCCAACTGTGGCCAATACAGGTCAAGAGTATCTGGCAAGTATCCAAATATTAAATAGATCCCATGCTACTAATGCTGGTAACAGCAGAAGGTAGATGTTCAAAGCCGCGCATGCACGCACATGAACGCACTGATTTTATAACATGCGTGCGGCGATACACGCATGTTATAAAATACGATATCCATGTGCGCATGCGTGCCAGATTTTAACATCTGTGCATGTGCGGGCAGACTGCGACTCGTGCGCATGTTGGGGGGGGGGGGGGGCGGAATTTTATAAAGTACGCGTGGCGACGCAAGTAGGCCTTCCCCAGTTCCCTCCCAGTCCGCTCCAATTAAGGAGCGGACTGGAGGGAACTTCCCTAACCCTACTCTTCCTACCTTTTTCCCTCTCCTCCCTGACCCCTAACCTAACCCTACCTAGCCTCTAATTTTTTATTTTAATACATACTGCTCCTCTGGAGCAGAAGTATATTCCATGTGCCAGCCAGCTGCTGGCACACGCTTCCCAAAGACAGCGGCTAATAGCGTTGTCCCGGCCCGCCTGCCCCCCAAGCCCAGACCATGTCCCCTGGGCCGCCCCTTTCAGCAGGCCCGGCACTTTGGCGCATAACAGGGGTTATGTGCACGGCTGGGCCCTTTGTAAAATGCGCGCAGCATGTGCAAGGCCCAGCCATGCCCATAACCCCTGAAATGTATGCGCATAGCCCTTTTAAAATCAGACCTTAAGTCAACTTGATTAATGGCAGTTTATAGACTTCTCCTTCAGGAACTTATCCAAACCTTTTTTAAACCCAGCTACACTAACTGCCCTAACCACTTCCTCTGGCAACGAATTCCAGAGCTTAATTGCATGCTGAGTGAAAAATAATTTTCTCAGATTTGTTTTAAATGTGCTACTTGCTAACTTCATGGAGTTCCCCCTAGTCCTTCTGTTATATGAAAGAAAGAAAGAAATAACCAATTCACATTTACCCGTTCTAGTCCTCTCATGATTTTATAAACCTTTATCATATACCCCTTCAGCCGTCTCCAAACTCTTTAGCCTTTCCTCATACATGAGCCGTTCCATCCCCTTTATCATTTTGGTCATCTTTCTCTGTACCTTCTCCAGTGCAACTATATCTTTTTTTGAGATGCGGCAACCAGAACTGAACATAGTATTCAAGCTGCGGTCTAACCATGGAGCAATACAGAAGCATTATGACATTCTCTGTTTTATTCACCATTCCCTTCCTAATAATTCCTAACATTGTTTGCTTTTTTGATCACTGCAACACAATGAGTCAACTATTTCAATTATCCATTATGACGCCCAGATCTTTTTCCTGGGTGGCAACTCCTAATAAGGAATCTAACATCTTGTAATTACAGCAAGGGTTATTTTTCCCCTATATGCATCACCTTGCACTTGTCCACATTAAATTTCATCTGCCATGTGGACCCTCAACCTTCCAGTCTGTTAGGTCCTCCTGCAATTTATCACAATCTGCATGTGATTTAACTACTCAGAATAATTTTATCTCATCTACAAATCTGATCAACTCACTCACCGTATCCCTTTCCAGATCATTTATAAAATATACTGAAGAGGTAAGATGGCCGCCGAGTAGGAAGCTGCATCAGGTCACTCGCTGCAAGGTTTTTGCCTTTTTTTAAATTGCCTCAATATGCCGCATACTAAAAGGAAGGGGAGATTAAGAGAAGTGAATGTTAATTCACCCTCTGTTGATTCCCGACAGCCCCACATCAAGGGTTTTTTTGCAGGAGCTACAACATCATCGCCGGAGAGTTTGGTCGCTGGAGGGGTGACGGTGGAGCGTACGCCATCTCCTCTGACCTATGACATCACTTTGTGCCCTGGGGAGCCCATCAGGCCTGCTCATCCAGGAAGAGTTGGCATGCCTCCTCTCGCCTCGGAGGCTGTGGGAACCCCCCTGGTGTCGATCCAGGGTGAGAGAGGACCAAACGGCCGGAGTGAGAGCCCGAGGGAGATTTGGGGGCTGTGAGGAGAGAGAGGAACGAGCCCTGGAGGAGGCACGGAGGGATCAGATTCAGGTCCCTCACTGGAAGAACATCGTGCAGCCGGGATGATTTCATCGCAAGGTATAGGGGTGAGCATGAGCACCAACGTGGAAGCGGGAGAAAGTCAACTTAATGCTCTAACTGCAGGCTTTATTTTACCACAACCTGAAATTATAACTTTAGAGTGGATTTGGACTGTACTGAAATCAATTGAATCTTCAATAATAACTTTATCTCAAGGAATGCTGGAAACAAAAAATCAATTTGTTCTAAATAATAATTTAATTTCCACCTTCAATAAGAAAGTAGAAAAAATAGAAAAAAGGATTACCACTATTGATGCTATTCAACAGAAATTCATCCAGTCTGAGATAATTGCTAACAAAAGATTAGAAAATATAGAGAATGCGCTTAGAGTACATAATCTCAGAGTGTTAAACTTTCCTGTAATAAGAATGATTTCTCCTCTTGAGTTATTTAAAATATACATACAACAAATACTAAAAATACCTGATTCAGCTATGCTGGTAATTATTATAGCCTATTATCTACAGCAGGCAGGCCAGGTAGAAGAACAAGAAGCAGCTGGGAGACAGACATCTTCATTGGATATATCAGGGAAATGTCCCAGGATACAGAGATCAATCAAAGATGACCTCTCCTGGTTTCTTTTGCCTTTTTGTCAGATCACAATAACATACTGAGACTTTTCTTCAGGAATAGACAATCTTTGTTTTATGGTCGTCAAATCTGGATTTATCCAGATGTGATTAAGGTTACTCAAACACATGAAAACATTTTCTTATAATGCGATCTGATACACTTCAACTAGGTGCTCGATTTATGTTAAGATAGCCGTGTAAATGCTGTGTAAGATATTTAAATGTTAATTATGTGTTTCAGGAGCCTGAACATCTTAGAGCATTTTTAGTTGCACGTACCCGAGAAGCATCCACTAATGATTTGGCATAAGTAATAAGTTGTAACACTACTCGACGTAACTTGTTTTTCCTTATATTATTGAATTACCTGTATGACGCTCTTATATCTGCCTCTCCAAATTTCCTATATCCTAGATGCAGATAATTCTTATTATCTATATGGTTTATAGTTATATTCCATTTACCTTGATATATTCCTTGTAAAAGCATCACATTTTTTGTACAAGATTTGTATTCTTGGGCAAAATTCAATAATTTGAAAATAAAGAATTAAAAAAAAATACTGAAAAACACTGGTCCAGAGTACAGATCCCTGAGGCATTACACTAGTTATTTTTTCCCACTGAGAAAACTTACCATTTAATCCTACTGTTTCCTGTCTTTTAACCAGTTTGCAATTCATGAAAGGACATCGCTTCTTATCCCATAACTTTTTAATTTTCTTAGAAGCCTCTCATTAGGGACTTTATCAAATGCCTTCTGAAAATCCAAATACTTGACATCTGCCAGTTCACTTTTATCCCTGTTTATTAACCACTTAAAAAAATTGGTAGATTTGTGAGGCAAGACTTCCCTTGGGTAAATCCATGCTGGCTGTGTTCCATTAACCATGTCTTTCTATATGTTCTGTGCTTTTGTTTTTAGAATACTTTCCATTAGAATGCTTTGCATTCTTGACCTTATTCTCTCATTCCTCAATCTAATACCTTTTTTGAAATACAAACTGTTTCTCTGGACATCTCTCACCTTAAAAAAAAAATCCTGTCCTTTACCATCATCCAAGTTCTCCCTTTGAATATTTTCAAGCCCAATTTGCCTCTTGGCTCCATCAGTCTGTGACTGTTCAGTGCCTCTCCTCATACCTAGGGACGTCACATTTTTTTTACCTTCACTTCTTCTGCAAGATAATATCAGGGCATTCCCTTTATTCACTTCCTATTGGTCTTTTGCCCTCCTCATACTCCTGGCTATACAATAGGGGACCAATATACTAAGGTGCAAGCATTCATGCTCCTTAAACACATGTTAATGTATGTTACCATTAAAGCTGTTGAGTATGCTAGTCCATATTTGTCCACATTAACAACTTTAATACAGACTTAAAGTGGATCAAGATAAATAAAAATGTTAATGAGCAGTGTCGCATACAAAATCAAACAAATCTGGTCATTAATATTAAAATGTATTACTCCAAATTGCTTTATGCACTGTGATTTACATTAACGCATTAGCAATGTAAAACCATAACTATAACCCCCCCCAGATGCAGTAAAGCTCTCATGTTATGTCTCAATGATTAAATCAAGCCACAATGTTCTTACTGGGCATGTTACCTCCCTCCCTCGCTTTTAACTATACAGATGTCTTAGTCAATGACACTCCAGGATGAAGGGCCTTTCCAGTCTGACCCGCCTCCTGTGTCCCCCACCTCCGTCAAATGCCCACCCTCCACAGCCAACTTACTCCATCCAAGATATGAAAACAGACACTGCGAGCAAGTCAAGATGATGGCCTCTTACCCACCAGCACCAAAATACAAAATGGCAACGATTGACATTTTGACAGATGTCGAGAGGAATGTTATACTTACCTATTACAGGAGGATGAATCTTTTTAGTCATCTTTGATTCAGAAGGATCCAGGAAGGGCAGATCTTCCTCTTGTTTAATGCTCATTGAGAACACAGATGTTACAATTGGAAGGCCTGTGATGAGAAAACAAACATGTCTAGAAGGATTCAAGAACGACCTGCTAATATATTAGGAAATGGATTTTAAGTCTCTAAATGTTTGATGATAGTGGCCTTTCTCCTGGGATCTGAAAATGCAGAGCCCTTTAAATCCAAAACATTTACTTACTCATGGAGGGGTCTTTCATGTTTTCTTTTCCCTCCCACTCACAGTTTTGAGTGAAATATTTCTCATCTTCCTTTTTAATCTTGAATATTACATCAGGATTAACAATTGAATAACCTGTAAAAAAGTAATAAAGGAAAAGTACATTTTAAATTTGTACTTGTAGAATTGCATCAAAACATTGTATGGGATTTTGTGGTATATATAAGGTCGATTTTAAAAGCCCTACACGCGCTAAGCCGGGAGAATCTATGAGGGTCTTGGGCCGGCGTACACCGGGGTGGATTTTAAATGCCCTGCGCGCGTAAATCCAGCCGGATTTACACACGCAGGGCCCCTCGCGAGCCGGCGTGCCTATTTTGCATAGGCCGCCAGCGGCGCAGAGCCCCGGACGCCCGTAAGTCCCGGGGCTTCATAAAAGGGGCGGGGGAGGGGTGTGTCTGGGTCGTTCCCGAAATGACGTGGCGTTTCGGGGGCGGGCCGTGGCGTTTCGGGGGCGGGGCCCGGGGGGCCGGGTGCCGGCCCTGGGGCGTGTCGAGGCCTCCGGACCAGCCCCCGGGTCAGTTGAGTGGCGCGCCAGCAGCCCGCTGGCGCGCGCAGATTTATGTCTGCTTTTAGCAGGCGTTAAATCGTGGAAACAGAGGTAAGGGGGGGGTTTAGATAGGGCCGGGGGGGGGGTGGGTTAGGTAGGTAGGGGAAGGTGGGGGGAGGGTGAAGGAAAGTTCCCTCCGAGGCCCTCTGAAATCAGAGCGGCCTCGGATGGGACAGGCAGCGCGTGCTGGCTGGCGCGCACAGGTTGTACAAATGTTGCACCCCCTTGTGCGCGCCGACCTCGGATTTTACAAGATACGCGCGTATCTTATAAAATCCAGCGTACTTTGTTTGCGCCTGGTGCGCGAACAAAGTACGCGATCGCGCACATTTTTAAATCGATACCCCACCGTGTGGATTTTAGAAGCACCCAAGTATGCACGTATCTTCAGGTATGTGCACAAATCAAAAAGTTAAAAAAAAAAAAATGGACGTGGCATGAATATAATCTGGGTGGAGCAAAGGTGGGACAAGGGTGTTCCGGAAAGTACCTTGAAACTTTGCACGTAAGTATTACGTGCACAGGTGCGCCGGGGTCCCCCTACCGTGTAACTTACTTTGGCTTGGATGGCATAAAAGTATTTAAAACCGAACTGATTTGTAAACCCTTACAAGAATTTCGGTATATAAAACTGTTAAATAATAAATAAAATAAAAACAAAACAAAACTAGATGAGTCAGCGGGGTTTTAAGGGTCGAGGTTAAAAGGGAAAGCTATATAACAGGGGTTTAGAAGTCCAATCTGTTAACTGGGTGAACTGGGAAAAAGGGCTATTGCTTAAAAACGCGTTTTTAAAATCCCCCCACTTACGCGGTAGAGCCAGCATTTGTGCGCACATGTGTACGTCCATAAAGTTATTGACTAAGGGGTAGATTTTAAAAGATGCTTGTGCCGATTTTATAACATGCGCATGTTATAACCTGTCCCTAACCTCTTACCTAATTTCCTAAAATCCCTTTACTTTCCAGCTCTGTTTAACTCAGCTCAGTTAATCCTAAATGATAGTTCTGTTTTAAAAGATTCTACTTGTTTTATGTTCAAATATATATATTCTTACTTTTGTTAAATGTATAATGCTTATTTAATCCTGTTAAATGTATAACGCTCCGGCGTAAGTTCCTGTTCATTGTACACCGACGTGATATCTTTGATGAGCGGCGGTATATAAAAAACTATAAATAAATAAATAAATAAATAAATGTGCGGGCGGTGTGCGCAAGGGGGGTGAACTTTTGCAAATTACACGCGACAACTCAATTGGTCCTTCCCCAGTTCCCTCCCAGTCCACTTTAATTAAGAAGTAGACTGGGCGGGAACTTCCCTATCCCCCTACCTAAACTCCCTCCCTCTTCCCCTTTCCTCCCCATCCCCTAAACCCTGCCTATCCTTTTTTGTTGTTTTGTTTTTCAACTTACTTCAAGGCCAGAGCTCAAGTAAGTTGCGCACGCTGGCCGGCTGCCGGCGCACGAGTCATTGGGACAGCGTACAATGGAGCCCCACCTAGACCCCACCCCCTGGCCCGCCCCTTTGAAGAGGCCCTGGCACTTGTGCACGTACCAGGGTTTACGCGTGTGGCCGGACCCTTTGAAATTCGCGTGGCACATGCAGGCCATTTAAAATCCGGCCTTTTGTGTAAGAAATAAATAAACCCCTGTGGGTTTTATCTGTTCCTCTTCCAATGGAGTAGTGGGAGCTTGCATTGTATTAGCTTTGGGGTGAGTATTTGCTTGACAAAATGGCCAATGTATTAAAACATGAGCAAAGAATATATGCTGAACTTCAGCACACATTTTCTTTACTCACATGCTAATAAGATTTAACTCCCTATACCGTAAGCTAATGGTATGTTAATGCACTGAGAGTTTAAAAGTGCACTAACCTGACATAGTAACATGGCAGAAAAAGATCAAATGGTCTATCCAGTCTGCTCAGCAAGGTTCATATGGCGTAACTGCCACTCCATGCAGGTTAACCCTATGACTCTGTTAAGGGTAGTAACTGCTGCTCCGTGATGGTTACCCCTAAGCCTTATGTTAAGCGTAATATTTACAATCAGAGAATGAACTTGAACATGCTTTGCTTTTCATCTTCAATAAAAAAAATGTTTTTTTTTAAATGTTTGTTAATAACATTTTATCTCAACTTTATCTCTGCCAAAATATCTCTTCTGCTAGATACTGTTTTCCACGTTTGACCGTTATTCACACACACACCGTGTTACAAACTTAAAAATGCTTTTATCTTAGCCAACTTGTTCTTAGCTGCTCAATGATCCCAACATGGCTAAGTTTCGGACAACATCCTGCTTCAGGGAGCACAGCATAAGTCCAAAAATGACTGTCCCAATGTCGATAGTATCACAGTGTTGAACAGCACAATTCCATACTTCCATGTGACTCTAAACAAACCAATCCTCATCTTCGTTTATACCAAAGACAATCAGTACAGTTCTTCGTTTAATCCTTCATGCTGTTCAGACTGCAGATTTAAAGAAAGAACTGGACTGGTTGTCCTTTGGCATAAACGACGATGAGGATTGGTTTGTTTAGAGTCACATGGTAGTTTATATAAACGTGGATGTTTGATGGAGAACACATCCGCCATTATGGAATTGTGCTGTTAAACACTGTGATACTATCGACATTGGGACAGTCATTTTTGGACATATGCTGCACCCCCCTGATGAAGGACTTTGTCCAAAACTTGGCCATGTTGGGATCATTCTCCAAGTCTCTCAATCCTCTTCTCTCCCCCTCCCCATCTCCTTCTGGCAGAGACTCCCAATGGGGGGGGGGGGGGGTCCCCTAATGAAAAAAAAGCAAGTTTGCTTACTGTAAATGGTGTTTTCTGTAGATAGCAGGATGAATTAGCCATGCTGTCTTAGGTGACATCAACTGACGGTGCATGATGTGGAGCTCTCTCTAGCAGCACGAAGCTTTGCTGCTCTGCTCATGTCAGCATTTCCCGCGCAGTTGAACAAAGTCGAATCTCCTTAATTCGTACAAAGTTTAGGGACTATGTCCCGTGGTATGTAGAGACTGCCAGGGACGAGGGTGGATATGCAGGCTAATTCATCCTTCAATCTATGGAATACACCATTTATGGTAGTCAAACTTGCTTTTTTTTTTGTCGATAAGTAGGCTGAATTAGCCATGTTGTCTTGGAGTCTCAAGCTTAGGGTTGCAATAAGTTGCCCCTTCTCAGAAAAGAGGCCTTTTTGCATAAAATCAGAGAACCAGACCCTCCTTGTTTATGTAGAACATAGCAACTTGATTGTTCGTGTGTATCATTACTGTTCTTCCCTCTAGCTAGTATTCGAATGCCACTAGCGTGTTGCGAATTGCTGTGAGTTCCAGCAAGTTGATCTGGAACATTGTTTCCTGCTTTGACCAATGTCCTTGCATCTTGTATTGAAGAAGGCACCCCCCCCCCCAACCCTGAGTAGAGCATCTATCATGAGGATTAGTTGATGTGGGGGTGGACACAGAGGCATCCTAATATGTAGGATTTCTAGGTTCATCCACCAAGAATTGTCCCATTTCATTGAAGCAGTTAGGAGTCTGACCGAGAGTGGTTGTCACCTGTGATCATTGAGCTCTTAGGCCTCACTATAGTCGTCACATATGTAGATGAGTGTGGGGGAACCATTTGAATGGCCACGGCCATATGGTCTAGAATGACTAATATTTTCCAGACAGAAGTCTAGTTCTGGCAAGACTGCTTGAGACAAGATTGTCTCTCAAGAGGAATACCCTGGATTGGATAGTGTCTGTTCTTGCTCCTATGACCTGCAAGACCTGCGTTGGATTCAAAATCAAATTTTTAATAATTTATAAGAAACCCTAATGTTTCCAGGCATTCTATTGTGTGTCGAAGGTCTAGTTGTAGAGCTTTGCAGTCCTGAGATATTATCAGGTAAAGAAATATGTGGATCCCTGTTTGTCGGAGGCGAGCCACAGCTACACTAAACACTTTAGGCCAAATTTTCAAAGGCTTACACGCATAAAAACCGGGATTTACGCGTGTGGCTGGCCCTTGCGCACACAGCGCACATTTTATAATGGACCCGTAACCCAGTATGTGCACAAGTGCTAGGCCCTGAAAAAGGGGCAGGGCAGAAGCCAGCTGGGACAGTGGCCATTAGCTGCTGTTCCGGAGAAGTACGCACCGGCAGTCAGCCAGCGTGTGTAACTTGCTTCTGCTCCAGAGGAAGAGTAAGTAATAAAATAGGGAAGGTAGGTTAGGTTTAGGGGGTGGGGAGGAGAGGGGAAGAGGGAGGAAATGTAGGTAGTGGGGTAGGGAAGTTACCTCTCAGTCCACTTCTTAACTGGAGCAGACTGGGAGGGAACTGGGGAAGGCCTGATTGCACTGCCGCACATATTTTATGAAAATTTGCCTCCCTCTGTGTGCACTGCCTACTTGGCCTTCTGATTTTATAACATGTGAGCGCCAGCACACACATGTTATAAAGTCGGCACATCCAAATGTGCATGCCAGGAACTGTGTGCACTGCTTTGAAAATCTACCCCTTTGTGAAGACTCTTAGGGCAGATAAGAGCCCAAAAGGGAGAATTTTGTATTGGTAGTGAAACTCATAAGAACATGCCATACTGGGTTAGACCAAGGGTCCATCAAGCCCAGCATCCTGTTTCCAACAGTGGCCAATCCAGGCCATAAGAACCTGGCAAGTACCCCAAAACTAAGTCTGCTCCATGTTACTGTTGCTAGTAATAGCAGTGGCTATTTTCTAAGTCAACTTAATTAATAGCAGGTAAAGGACTTCTCCTCCAAGAACTTATCCAATCCTTTTTTAAACACAGCTATACTAACTGCACTAACAACATCCTCTGGCAACAAATTCCAGAGTTTAATTGTGCGTTGAGAAGATAGCCTGGAAGACAGTGCAGAAGTCGTTAAGATGGAGGAGGGGTCTGAGTTTTTTGAGGACATGTAGTTTGTAATAGCAGTCTTTCATGGTGTAGTTAATGAATTTCTTTAGGTTAAGTTGGCTGTCAATTATGATGCCAAGGTCTCTAATGTGGTATAGAATGGGGGGTGTGGGGTGATCAGGGTTAGTGTCGGCCGGGGGAGTAGTGGTTTGGTTATGGGATATTTATTTTATTTTTATTTATTTAACATTTCTTTTATACCGATATCCGTTCGCACATCGTATCGGTTCACAGTGAACAAAAAACCATTGGGCAGTGCCCGTACATATAACAGATAACATAATATAATATGATGAACTAGGTAACATATAAATAATTTATGGGATATAAGAAGGAGTTCAGTTTTGGAGGTATTGAGGGCGAGGTTTAGATTTGTGAGGAGGTGATCTATTGAAGATAGACAGTTTTCCCAGATTTGGAGGGATTTGGGGATAGATTCAGTGATGGGAATTAGAATTTGGAAGTCGTCCGCATAGATGAAGTGAGTGAGACCTAGGTCAGATAGGAGTTGGCAGAGAGGCAACATGTAGATGTTGAAGAGGGTGGAGGATAGAGAGGAGCCTTGGAGTACGCCATGGGTAGATTTGATGGGAACTGACTCGTTTCCTATTTTGACTTTATATTGTCTATTGTTGAGGTATGATTTAAACCATAGCAGGGCAGTGCTGGTTATGCCAATTTCTGTTAGTCTGTTTAATGGGATTTGGTGGCTAATAGTGTCAAAGGCAGAGGAGATATCGAACATGGCTAGGATGTATGAGTGGCCTTTGTGATAGGTCTGAAATTGGCAGGTTTGGGCGAATCCAGGTTGGGTTTCTTTAAGATGGGTTTGACTATAGCTTGTTTCAGGGTGGCAGGAACATTACCATGTGTGAGGGATGAGTTGATGATTTCAGAGAGGGGTCTGGCTAGGATGTTTGAGATAGATTTGAGGGAATTAGGTGGGCTTGGATCAGCTGGGTGAGATGCTGGTTTAATTTTCTTTATAAGGGATTCGGTTTCTGAAACTGAGATGGTATCAAAGGAGTCGATGACAGTACTAAGGTTCTTTGGGGTATTGCTAGGAGAGATGTTTGGAGGGGGGGGTTTCAGTAAAAGGTTAGTGTTTTTGTCATTAAAGTAGAGGGCAAGATCATTGCATTTGGTTTTCAGGTCGGAGACAGGTATAGAGGGGGAAGAAGATTTAGTAAGATCGGAAACATAAGAAAAGAGAGCTTTGGCGTTGTATTGGAAGTTATGGATTTTTAGGACGTAGAAATCGCATTTGGTTTTCAGGCTGGTAGTTCTGTGGTAGTGGAGGGTAGTTTTGTAGGTGGCCAGTAAGGTTGGGGTGGGATCTTTCTGCCAATTCTTTTCAATGTTTCTTAGGTTACGTTTAATTTTCTTGAGTTCAGGGGAGTACCAGACTTTTTTATTGTTGAGGGAGGGGTTTATTTCTTTGGTTGTAAGGGGGGTAGTGATGTGTGTTATCCATGTGCTGTACTAATCGTGAATAATTTACGGGTGTAGCATTCACTTAAATTTTGAATTCTAGGCTACCTATGCTGGATATAGGAATCACTGGAAATGGATAACTCCATTGGACAGCTTCTTGGAAAGAGAGTGGGAAAGGATATAAATGCTTCATGTGTATTATTGTGTAGTGACTATGGGTTTTATAAAATGGTTACCATTTTGTTTTTGTGGGGGGGAGGGGTAACCCTACCTAGGGTCACTAACATGTTCTAGGTGGTTGGCGGAAGTTCCTGCTTTCCAGAGTTCAGGAAAAGGTCTGTGAGTTCTGGGTAAATGCAGAGCTCTTTCAGCTGCACGCATCCTCTCTATTAAGGAGGGGGTGCAAGGGGGGATGTAGAGAATTGGTGCTGCAAAAAAAAATGATGTAATTGAGGAGGTAGGGTAGTAACTAGAGGAGTTACTTTCCCTCCACAGGGAACAGCTTGGGTTTAGTGAGAGCCTATATATGTTGACCCCAGGCATATGTTAGTTGTTGTCTTTAAAGTCCTGAGAAGAGATAGGGCTTGTGAGGCAGCCAAAGATTTCTGCAACAAGGAATAAGGCTGATTCCAAGTTGGAGAAAAGGATTAGTGGCCTACTAGAGAGAGGACACCCTACTAAGAACAAGGGTAAAATCTGTGTCTGGGAAAGCTCCAGTACATGAACTGTCTAAGTATGAAGTTGCCCCAAAGGTCTTGGGACTGAAGTGTGGGTGAGTAGGATTTCTCCTGGTCAGAAAAGAGTGAGAATTCATTGAATGTTGGAATGTAACCAGCTATTCAAGACTTTACTATTTTTTCACTGTTTATCATTTGGATTTACAAATAACATTCATTTTGGAAACACAGATGTGGACACTGGACTGTGTTGAGCTGTGGGTAAGCCTTCTCCTGGGCCTCCCAGAATCCGTCTGGGAGGCCCAGACGGATTCTGATTCCCTGATGGGCTTTATCTGCTTCCAGGGATGCAGAAGTAGTACCAATCTCCCTCTGTAGTCTCTGAAGGTGACCCTTGAGGAAAGGGGGATTACACTTGTCCAGGGTTTCCGGGTCCTATTTCCCCTCACACCAGGGAAGAGAATGGCTTTTCCACCAAATGTATAATGCTCATGCCTAAAGTCTATAGTCAGTGGAAAGAAGGCACAGAAGAGATAGTCAAAGAGAATAGGATGGCACTAGACCCTAAGGGACAGGGGCATCCCTTAAAGAGGCCAAGATGGGATCCATCCCCATTAAGGTCCACAGTGGTCACCTGGGTTTGATAACGGAGGGTGTGGAGTCCCTGGATGAGTGAGAAGAAATAGTATTAACATCTTCAGTCATGAAAGAATCAGCTGTAAGGCTACTTAGGAAAGAGGAACTGGCAGAGCTGATTGTGAAGTTTTCCCAATGCCTAAAAAGCCTGTCTGGCAATATACGGTCTAACATCCTTGAACCTGCTTCAGGAAAGAGTTCCTCTCAAGTACCACCTGCACCAGGGGATAAAGGGGTGGACTCAAGAGGTGACTATTTTGAAGGATATTAGGAAGCAAGTGAGAGCCTTCCACTTATACCCAGCTATTTTGGAGATGATCAGAGCCAAGTGGGAAAGCCTGGATGCAGCCTTTGGGAGTAAAAGGACTATGGGTCTGTTATACCCAATACAGTAGGGACAATAGGACACCTTGCTCCAACTGCCAAAGGTAATCATGTCAATGGCAGCTGTTGCATGGAGATCAACTATCCCAGTAGAATGGGGTTCAGCACTGAAGAACCCCCAAGATAGGAATGTTTTGAATTACCAAGCCTTTAACTGCAGATGGCTATTTGTAGGGGCTATGTGCCTAGAGCAATGATGTACTGGTTTCAACAATTACAGCCAGAGTCAGAAATCAAGGGATCCCAGGCTCCTGCCGAGGAGACAGTCTGCTTAGAATCAGGAATGGCATTATTGATGGATACATTGTATAACCTGATTAGGGCATCTTTCAAACAGATAGCAACAGTAACAACAACCAAATGCTTATTGTGGCTGAGGAGCTTGGTCAGCAGATTCAGCCTCCAAGGCCAGACTGAATAAGTTACCCTTCAGAAAGTCTATTGTTTGGGGAAGAATTGGAGAAACTGATGAAGAAACTGAGAGAATCTAAATCCCAGAGACTCCCAGAAGTTAAGAATAGGTCGGAGTGGCCAACTCCAGTCACCATCTCCATTGCATGCAAATTTATCTCATGCATATTCATTGTGGATATCATGAAAACCTGACCTGTTTGTGGCTCTTGAGGACCGGAGTTGGACACCCCTAGTGCAGATGGTACTCGAGAGGAACTTTTACCTGAAGCAAGTGCAAGGATGTTAGACTGTATAATGCCAGGCAGGCTTTTTAGTACCCAGAAATCATGACCACCAGCAAAGTTGCAACCATTTCAGGGGAGTAGAAAAGGACAGGAGGAGAGGTCAAGGGATCCGACAGGATCCAGGCATGCACCTTGATAGTTTAAGGTTCCACTTCTCCCTTCCTCCGATAAGAGGATGTTTGAGGATTTTATTTAGGGAGTAGACCCATATTACGAAGGACCGGTGGGACCTAGAAATTATTCAAGAAGGTTATACCCTCGAGCTGGCCGCACTGATTCAGGAAGCCTCCAAAAAATATACAAGGCCATCAAAGAGACACTGCAAGAAATAAAACCAGTGCCCATCTTAGATTCTCCATCTATTTTGTGATTCCAAAGACAGAATGGACCTTTCGCCCAGTGCTAGATTTAAAGTATGTAAACAGATCCCTAAGGGTACCACATTTCAGAATGTAGATCTTGAAATCAGTAATGATGTTGGTAAGGAAAGGGGAGTTTTTAACTTCCTTATATCAGAGGCATATTTTCATATTCCCATCAGAATGCAGCGTCAGAAATGTTTATGGTTTCTGGTCCTGGGAAACCAGTTCTTGGCCTTGCCATGGTACCATGAACCTTTATCAATGTCAAAGTGGTAACAGCAGCATTTTTATGCAGAGAAGAAGTGAAGGTCCACCCCTATTTGGATGACTGGCTAATCAGGGCCAAATACTTTCAAGAAAATAAACAAGCAATATAGAGTGTGATTCAAGGGACGGAAGGGTTAGGCTGGGTGGTGAATCGGGCCAAGAGCCAGCTACAACCCACACAGTACCTAGTGTACCTAGGAGCAAGGTTCAGATAGAACATAGAGAAAGTATATATGACAAACGAAAGTATCACTAAGTCACAGGGACAGATAAGGAGGCTGGGTAAGGCAGAGCGCCTTGAGCTTGGATGTACTTGCAGATGCTGGGGTCAATGACAGCAGCAATAAACCTAGTGCAAGAGCCCATATGTAGCCATTGCATAGAGCTTTACTGGCAAGGTAGTCACCTCAGGGACATCGGTTAGATATAAAGATTCCAATGACAGATCAGGCCAAAAAGAATCCAAGATGGTGGCTTCTCCTGTCCAACCTGATATAAGGAGTCAATCTGGAAATCCCAGAGTGGATAACAGTGGCAACAGATGCCAGTCTGGTGGGCTGGGGAACCAATTGCTGAGGTCAGATAATACAAGGCCTCTGATCAGCCCTGGAAATGGCATAGCCAATAAATCAGTTGGCGAACAGAGTGATCAGGTTAGACTTAGTCAATCTGAGGCCTTGGCAGAAGGGAAAACAGTCAGAGTGTTATCAGACAATGCCACAGCAGTAGCTTATGTGAACAAGGAAGTACTAAGAGCAGGCAGGTGTCAAAGGAAGCAGAAAGGAAAATTGGTTCTTACCTGCTAACTTTCATTCCTGTAGTTCCACGGATCAGTCCAGACACCTGGGTTCATCGCCCCCTATCAGCAGATGGAGACAGAGAAAAAAACCCTTGCTGACACCGTATCTAAGCAACCGAGCCACCTGCAGTTCGTTAGAATATATCTAAAACAAAGCAGATAAAAGCAAAAAATATGGAACCATTAAACAATTAACAAGAACATGGAATGCAACAGAGAACAATCTTACAACTGAGTGGACAACTCTCCCCTTTATATAACCCCCTTCTAATTGGGCGGGCTATGGACTGATCAGTGGTAGTACAGGAATGAAAATTAGCAGGTAAGAACCAATTTTCCTTTCCCTGTACGTCCCCAGATCAGTCCAGACACCTGGGATGTACCACCAAGGGTGGGACCTGGAGAGTCCCGCTCGCAAAACACTCTCGCCAAAGGAAGGGTTTGCCTGATTCCCAACATCTAAGCGATAGTGCCTTGCAAAAGTATGCAACGACTTCCAAGTCGCCGCTCTGCAAATTTCCGCCCACGAGACCGCTTGGAGTGAGCATGCAAGCCTTCCAGAACTGGACGACCCCGTGTAATATATGCGGAAGAAATAGCCTCCTTCAACCATCGTGCAATAGAGGCTTTAGAAGCCTTGGAGCCTCTTTTAGGACCACTCCACAGCACGAAGAGGTGATCGAACCTCCTAAAGTCATTGGTAATTTCGAGGTAAAATAAAGCTCTCCGAACATCTAGATGTTTGAGCTCCCTCACATTAGGATCCGACGCCGGTAAGTTAGGAAAAGCCTGAAGTTCCACTGACTGATTAACATGGAACATTGAAACCACCTTTGGTAAAAGGAAGGTACTGTCCATAAAGAAACTCCAGATTCCGAAATCTGAAGGAAAGGATCTCGACAAGGTAACTCCTGTAACTCAGAAATTCTTTTAGCTGAACAAATGGTGTCAAGTAAAATTACCTTAAGTGTCAAATCCTTTAACGTAGCCCTTCAGAGCGGCTCGAAGGGAGGTAGCAGCCTGGTTGAAAAATATAGAACCCTGTCGAAGAACATGCGTCAGGTGGCCGAAGCAAAGTGGGCTGTCCAACGCAAGGTTGACCAGATCCGCAAACCACGGACGCCGAGGCCACTCCGGAGCCACCAGAATCACCTCTCTGCAATGCTTTTCTATGCGACGTAGAACCTTGCCCACCAGCAGCCACAGAGGAAAAACATATAGTAGAACTCCCAAAGGCCATGGTAGAACCAGAGCATCGACCCCTTCGGCCCTGTACTGTCTTCGGCAACTGAAGAATTGGAAAGCCTTGGTATTCCGAGAGGTTGCCATAAGGTCAACGTGAGGTAGACTCCAACGATCTCGAATTAACTGCATGGCTGTCTCTGAGAGTTCCCACTCGCCTCTATCCAAGTGTGTGCGACTCAAGAAATTCCGCCTGAAACATTCTCTGTTTCATAAGAAGAAGAACATGCCATACTGGGGTCAGACCAAGGGTCCATCAAGCCCAGCAATCCTGATTTCCAACAGTGGCCAATCCAGGCCATAAGAACCTGGCAAGTACCCAAAAACTAAGGGGCGGATTTTCAGAGCCCTGCTCGCGTAAATCCGCCCAAAACCGGGCGGATTTACGCGAGCAGGGCCCTGCACGCCGGGAAGCCTATTTTACATAGGCCTCCCGGCGCGCGCAGAGCCCCGGGACTCGCGTACGTCCCGGGGTTCTCGGAGGGGGGCGTGTCGGGGGGCGGGGCCGGAGCGCGCGGCGTTGCGGGGGCGTGTCGGCAGCGTTTTGGGGGCGGGTACGGGGCGTGGCTACGGCCCGGGGGCGTGGCCGCGCCCTCCGTACCCGCCCCCAGGTCGCGGCCCGGCGCGCAGCAGGCCCGCTGGCGCGCGGGGATTTACGTCTCCCTCCGGGAGGCGTAAATCCCCCGACAAAGGTAAGGGGGGGGTGTAGACAGGGCCGGGAGGGTGGGTTAGGTAGGGGAAGGGAGGGTAAGGTGAGGGGAGGGCAAAGGAAAGTTCCCTCCGAGGCCGCTCCGATTTCGGAGCGGCCTTGGAGGGAACGGGGGGAGGCAGCGCGGCTCGGCGCGCGCAGGCTATACAAAATCGATAGCCTTGCGCGCGCCGATCCAGGATTTTAGTGGATACGCGCGGCTCCGCGCGTATCTACTAAAATCCAGCGTACTTTTGCTTGAGTCTGATGCGCAAGCAAAAATAGGCTGATCGCGCTTCTTTTAAAATCTACCCCTAAGTCTATTCCATGCTATTGTTGCTAGTAATAGCAGTGGCTATTTTCTAAATCAACTTAATTATTAGCAGGTAATGGACTTCTCCTCCAAGAACTTATCCAATCCTTTTTTAAACACAGCTATACTAACTGCATTAACCACATTCTCTGGCAACAAATTCCAGAGTTTAATTGTGCATTGAGTGAAAAAGAACTTTCTCCGATTAGTTTTAAATGTGCCACATGCTAACTTCATGGAGTGCCCCCTAGCCTTTCTATTATCCGAAAGAGTAAATAACTAATTCACATTAACCCGTTCTAGATCTCTCATGATTTTAAATACCTCTAACATATCCCACCTCAGCCGTCTCTTCTCCAAGCTGAAAAGTCCTAACCTCTTTAGCCTTTCCTCATAGGGGAACTGTTCCATTCCCTTTATCATTTTAGTCGCCCTTCTCTGTACCTTCTCCATCGCAACTATAGGTTTTTTGAGATGCGGCGACCAGAATTGGTCACAGTATTCGAGGTGCGGTCTCACCATGGAGCGATACAGAGGCATTATGACATTTTCCGTTTTATTCACCATTCCCTTTCTAATAATTCCCAACATTCTGTTTGCTTTCTTGACTGCCGCAGCACACTGAACTGATGATTTCAATGTGTTATCCACTATGACGCCCAGATCTCTTTCTTGGGTAGTAGCTCCTAATATGGAACCTAACATTGTGTAACTATAGCATGGGTTATTTTTCCCTATATACATCACCTTGCACTTATCCACATTAAATTTCATCTGCCATTTGGATGCCCAATTTTCCAGTCTCAGAAGGTCTTCCTGCAATTCATCACAATATGCTTGTGATTAAACTACTCTGAACAATTTTGTATCATCTGCAAATTTGATTACCTCACTCGTCGTATTTCTTTCCAGATCATTTATAAATATATTGAAAAGTAAGGGTCCCAATACAGATCCCTGAGGCACTCCACTGCCCACTCCCTTCCACTGAGAAAATTGTCCATTTAATCCTACTCTCTGTTTCCTGTCTTTTAGCCAGTTTGTAATCCATGAAAGGACATCGCCACCTAACCCATGACTTTTTACTTTTCCTAGAAGCCTCTCATGAGGAACTTTGTCAAATGCCTTCTGAAAATCCAAATATACCACATCTACCGGTTCACCTTTATCCACTTGTTGATTAACTCCTTCAAAAAAGTGAAGCAGATTTGTGAGGCAAGACTTGCCTTGGGTAAAGCCATGCTGACTTTGTTCCATTAAACCATGCCTTTCTATATGTTCTGTGATTTTGATATTTAGAACACTTTCCACTATTTTTCCTGGCACTGAAATCAGGCTAACCGGTCTGTAGTTTCCCGGATCGCCCCTGGAGCCCTTTTTAAATAATGGGGTTACATTAGCCACCTTCCATTCTTCAGGTACAATGGATGATTTTAATGATAGGTTACAAATTTTTACTAATAGGTCTGAAATTTCATTTTTGAGTTCCTTCAGAACCCTGGGGTGTATACCATCCAGTCCAGGTGATTTAATACTCTTCAGTTTGCCAATCAGGCCTATCACATCTTCTAGGTTCACCGTGATTTGGTTCAATCCATCTGAATCATTACCCATGAAAACCTTCTCTGATACAGGTATCTCCCCAACATCCTCTTCAGTAAACACTGAAGCAAAAAAATAATTTAATCTTTCCGCGATGGCCTTATCTTCTCTAATTGCCCCTTTAACCCCTCGATCATCTAACGGTCCAACTGAGTCCCTCACAGGCTTTCTGCTTCGGATATATTTTTAAAAGCTTTTACTGTGAGTTTTTGCCTCTACGGCCAACTTCTTTTCAAATTCTCTCTTAGCCTGTCTTATCCATGTCTTACATTTAACTTGACAACGCTTATGCATTATCCTATTTTCTTCTGTTGGATCCTTCTTCCAATTTTTGAATGAAGATCTTTTGGCTAAAATAGCTTCTTTCACCTCCCCTTTTAACCATGCTGGTGACCGTTTTGCCTTCTTTCCACCTTTCTTAATGTGTGGAATACATCTGGACTGTGCTTCTAAGATGGTATTTTTTTTTAACAATGACCACGCCTCTTGCACACTTTTTACCTTTGTAGCTGCTCCTTTAGTTTTTTTATAACTGTTTTTCTCATTTTATCAAAGTTTCCCTATTGAAAGTTTAACATGAGAGCTGTGAATTTGCTTACTGTCCCCCTTGCAGTCATTAATTCAAATTTGATCATATTATGATCACTATTGCCAAGTGGCCCCACCACTGTTACCTCTCTCACCAAATCCTGTGCTCCACTTAGGATTAGATCTAAAATTGCTTCCTCTCTTGTCAGTTCCTGAACCAATTGCTCCATAAAGCTGTCATTTATTCCATCCAGGAACTTTATCTCTCTAGCATGTCCCGACAATACATTTACCCAGTCAGTATTGCGGTAATTAAAATCTCCCATTATTACCACACTATCAATTTGGTTAGCTTCCCTAATTTCTCTTAGCATTTCACTGTCCGTCTCATCATCTTGACCAGGTAGACGGTAATATACTCCTATCACTATAGTCTTCCCCAACACACAAGGAATTTCTACCCATAAAGATTCAATTGTGCATTTAGTCTCATGCAGGATGTTTATCCTGTTGGACTCTATGCCATCCCGGACATAAAGCGCCACACTGCCTCCTGGGTGCTCCTCTCTTTCATTGCGATATAATTTGTACCTTGGTATAGCACTGTCCCATTGGTTATCCTCCTTCCACCATGTCTCTGAGATGCCAATTAAGTCTATGTCGGTCACTGCTATACATTCTAATTCTCCCATCTTACTTCTTAAACTTCTGGCATTAGCATACAAACATTTCAGTTTGTTTTTTTGTTTGTATTTTCATTCTGCTTTTTAATAGGTCCTGCGATGTGGGATGCCGCTAATCTCTCTAGATGTCATTCCGCCCAGAGCACCAACCTCTGCGCCTCTAGAGCCACTGCCTTGTTTTTGGCTCCACCCTGCCGATTTATATATGCTACTGTTGTCACATTGTCCGACAGAACTCGAACCGGATGATTCCATAGTAACGACAGAAACTCCTTCAAAGCCAAGCAAACCACCCTGGTCTCTAGACGGTTCATAGACCACGCAGACTGTCTTGGAGACCAGGATCCCGAACCAAATGGGACTGACAAACTGCTCCCCATCCCAGAGAGACTGGCATCGGTAGTAACTACCATCCAATCGGGAACTTCAATGCCCACTCCCCGACTGAGATGGAAGTCTGAAGCCAGGGTTTCAATTTTATTTTTTATTTCTTTGTTTTTTAATTTAATTTAATTTATTTTTTATAGTGTTTACCAATTTTCATAATTTTATCTTTAGCAAGCACTAGCTGAGAAATACATCGAGCCTTGTCTCTATATGTTGATAATATGAAAGGTAATGTTCAATAATTCTTCTCTGTTCCACATCTTATCTGTTCTCCTCCATCTTTTTTACTGTATATATGAAGCTGTCTATTTTATTTGATTTATCAAAATTTGTTTGCTATTAAAAATATTGGGGTTGTTTTATTATTAATTTTAATTTACTATATTTTATTGTAGAGCCCCTGATGCAGCCATAGGGCGAAACTTTGGCCAGAGTCGGGCACTTTCAATATTGTCTAATAAATTTCTTTCCAAGGTATCAGTCTAGCTTTTGTTTTCTTTACCTTCGTGGCTTTTCTAGACCGTGCACCATCTTGTTTTGTGGGTCCCTCCTTTTTGGGGACCAGAAAATAAATGGAGTATCTCCCTTGACAGAGCTCCGCTCTGGGAACTGGTACCTACTGCACTTAACAGACATAATCGGTCTAGAGTCAGCTGTACCACCGCCTGCTTGACCAGATAGCTGCATGGGGAAATTAGAAAAAGTTCCCGTATGGGACAAGCAAATTCTAAAACGTAACCGTTTCTTATCACATTGAGAACCCACTGGTCCTGAGTGATCTTGGCTCACTCGTCGAAAAAAGTGCTGTAAACAACCTTCTATAATAGGAATGAAGCAGTGGACCAGCCTGGCGTCATTGGGTAGACTTACCTCCTGCTGAAGAGCCACCAGAGGATCCCCTCAAAAAAATTCTTGTAAAAAGTACTGTAAAGAGCCTGCAGCCACGTCAGTGGTGTCGTGAAGGGAGGGTTCTGGACAACCAGATTTACACCTCACGGGCATCCAGACCAAGCACACACAAGGGTACCAACCCCCAGCTCGGCCACCTCAACCAGACAGGGAAGAACCCTAAGAATTCTAAAAAAAAATAAAAGAAACCCCTGGGAGGAAGGCTCAAAAGAAAAAAAATTAGCTGAAAAAAATTAGTCAACTGCAGAACTGCAGGAATAACAGCCTCTGCCGTCTGCTGGAGACAGAGAAATACTGATGAACTGCAGGTGGCACGGTTACTTAGATACGAGGTGTTTTCCTCTGTCTCCATCTGCTGATAGGGGGCAATGAACCCAGGTGTCGGGAAGGATCAAGGTATGTGCAGGGAAAGGCTATTAGTGGTGTGCAGAGACCTTTTCAAGGGTCTCTCGGCAATGCTGGAAGCAGGAACTAACAATGTACAGGCGCACTTCCTGAGCAGGCAGACTCTGGTTCTTGGACAATGGGAGCTAGCAGAGGAAGCATTTGTTCAGACTGTGAACAAATGGGGGTTGCCCACAATGGGATTTGATGACATACGCAGAAAGTGCCACGGCAGAGAATGTTTACAGCCGCAAGAGAGAGCAGCATGGATGCACTTGTGCAGCCATATCCATGGGACAGCCTTCTATATGTCTTCCCACCACCCTGGCCCTGAATCAGGTGGAATAATAAGAGTATTGTGGACGTCTAGGATGGGTGAAAAGGTAACCCCAGGACGGGACAAGGAGACGTTACACAGATTTGATCATGATCCAGGAAGTGGAACCACTCACATTAGACATATACAGATGCTACTACACCATGGTTTCCTAGAGAAGCCTAGCCCTGTATTCACTAATGGTGCAAACTGCAGCCATAATCTGTTAGAGGGGGTGGATTGCAGGTCACTTGGTAGCCTTGCACCCAGATGTAGTATGCTTTCTCAAGGGCGTTGAGCATATTTGCACCCCCCCCCAACCCCCCCATCGAGGCAACCACTGATCCTGGCATGAGATATTATAGTACTGGTGTTATGTTTGGCAGTTTTTGGGATGCACTCACCCCTAATGCCTGCCGCGCCTCCTCTCAGTGCTGGGACGTCACACATGTGGCAGAATGCCACTGGGACCACCACTTCTGGCTCCTCTCCTAGACACACGCACATCCAACATCATGCTTTTAAAGGGCCCACAGCAGGAAAAAGCCATGGCACCCATCAATGACATCATCAACATTAGCCCTATTTAAGGGCAGCCTAGATGTCCCTACTTTGCCTCAGCAATGTTTCTCCTGCATTCCTGGTACAGTGCCTTTTGCTTCTCCTGCTTTCCTTTCTTCATCTCTCCAGCCTGCCTTGTCCCATTCAACCCAGCCTAGTCTCATCCTGTCCAGTTCGCTCACTTTCTTGCCTGTCCTCTTGTGTCAGTCCTTGACTCTCCTTTGAACTGACCCTTGCCTGGACATTGACCATCCTTGTTTGCTACCTGCCTCTGACCCTTACCCAGCCCTGGATCACCTACTGGTATCTGGGATTTTTCCAGCCCTGGTAAAATTGCAGCATCCATCTAGCAATTGTTCTGTGGATGTTAGATAAGAGAAAAGGCATATTTACCCCTTGACATGAGGAGGCCATGAATCTCCTTGATGATCTTCTTATATAGCTCCTTCTGCCATTCTCCCAAAATGTTCCACTCCACTTCCCAGAAATAAGCAGCAACATCGCTGAATGTGACCAATGCCTGGAACAGCAAACAGGACACCCTCAGCCCCTCTCTCTCCAGCTGCATTACAATGTGTGTATGAGAATGTTTGCTAGATAACCGTCAGTCTGTGAGATCATCTCTCCAGTAGATTTTATGAACAAGAGCTCTGTTCTCTTAAATATTTCGGTATTTTGTATAGATTGTCTGGTGTCCAGACAAACACTGGAAATCTCCTGGTGCTGAATGATTCAGCAGCAGGAGGCTGCATCAATATGTTGCAGTAGAAAGAGGTATCAAGCCTCTGCAGATTGGATGCAGGAAGAACATCTAGCTAGCAAGATGGAGAGAGGGATATGTATATGAAAAAGGAGGCAGCAGCATTTGAACAGGTGGAGGTTGGTGAGTTGATGTCTGAAGGGCAGGAAAGATGAAGCGTTTCTGGGGTCAGGCCTGGGGAAGAGAGAGTGCATGTGTTTGTATATGAGTGTGTGTGTGAGATAGAAAAGCAAGTGGTGTTTATGCGTGTATGAGAATATATGTGTGAAAGTGAGTGTTCTTTTGCGTGTGTGCATGAGAGAGAGAGAGAGAGAGTCTGCAGGGAAAGAGAGACAATCTCCATGCCCCCTGTACCCTGCTGATCTCACAGTGACCAAAACCCAAACCTTCCCAGTATAGTAAAGATCCTTGCATTATGCTGAGGAGGGAAGGATAGAAAGGCTAAACAGGGCAAAGTTTTCCTTTTAGGATAGAAAATGTCTTACCTTATCAGAAGCCAGCTCAGACATTTCCTTCTGAATTCCGTAGCTGTAGGGATGGAGCCCAGGTCTGGTCAGATGCTGAGAAAAATGAATAAAGACAGGAGGAGGTTGGGCTGATTCTTAAGGATTTCAGATAAAATCCCTCCTCTCTGCCAATCTGGGGCTGGGGTTTGCAGGGATTTCCAGTAGTGGGGAGGCAGAAAGTTTCTGCTTTTATTCTGAATCTTTGCAGCTTTGCAGCTTTTAAAGGTTTATTTTGCATGCAAACTGTTCTATGTGCTATAAATTTTGGTTTTTCAGTGCTTTTCTCCCCTTGCACATTTTGTTCTGGAAGAGAAAGAGCAGCCACCATTGAGCATGTGCAAAGCTTCCCAGCTGAGGTCATGTTGGGGATTCCACCTCCTTAAGGTGGACTTGTAGAGATAGCAGAGAGCTGCAATGTCCGAGACAGCAAGAAAAAGTCAAGAAGCTTGTTTAGTCCTGCTACATTCATGATGGGGCTTGCCTACCTTGGGGCTGAGCCCTACTGCGGTTTTTTCAGTGCTAACCTTACCCAGCTATGTAATATGGGTTTTAGCACAGAAAAAGCACACAATAAAAAAAACAGCTGTATGATTAGCCTGGCTACATGCAAATCCCATGTAAAGGAAGGTATTAGCAGAGAGACATTACAGCATGTGCTTTCTAATGTGGAAAATTTGACTTCTGGGTCAGGACAGGAGTAAAATTAAGTCATATTTCTGGAGACCATTTTAATCTATTATGTGCCCCAATGGTGGTGTGTATAGGTGCTTCTCTGTAGCAATGTGGATTACAATTTTTTTTTTATGGTTTAGTACATTTTGTGAGCTGAAGAATTAGAGTGGCAAATGCTGAAGAACAAGGAAGAGAGAGAAGACGCTTTATTACTGCAGAAGAAAGGAGGGTCTGAAACAGGCAGGCTGTCCTGGCTCAAGCCTGTTGCAGAAGGGAACAAAGGCAGCAAATATTTCTCCTAAGGACATCACTGCTGGGGGTTACTGGAAACCAAAGGTGCTGCTACAGGGTGGAAAGAGGTGTCTAGTGCCCCCCCTAAAAGATATGGCTTGCCACCCCAGTTTTACACATCAAATCAGGCAAGGATAAACCAAACCTCTGACCGATCCCATGCAGCCTTCAGCTGCTTGATCCTCTGCTTTAAGCCACCTCCCCACCACCCCCAGCCAGCAGCAGGCATCGCGTTTAAGTGAATGTCATCTTCTGGCTGCCGAGGACAATTTCATAGCTCTTATCGCGAATCGCCCCGCCGCAGCAGAGGAGATTATGTTCTTTAAACGTGATTCCTGCTGCTGTTTCCATCCCACAACCATACTCTGGAAAGAGGGGGTGATATTTCTCCCCCCAAATGTAAAAGAACCAGTGACTTGGTGGCCAGCAGCGAACTCATTCCGCTAGCCAGCTGAAGAAAAATTGAGGGGCCAGTAGGCACCGCAGAGCCTATCCTGTGGTGGCCGAAGGAACAGAGGATTTGGCAGCCACCAGAGTACCCCATCCTGTTGGCGGCTGCTAATTAGAGAGGGGGGGGAGGCCCTGAGTCTTTGTGAGTGGGTTAAGGAGCGAGAGGGAGAGAGCCTGCATGTGTGTGTGAGAGAGACAGAGAAAGCCTAAGTGTGTGTGTTTGAGAGAGCCAGTATGCTTAAGAAAGAGAGCCTGATGTGTAAAAGAGAGAAAGTCTGTGTGGGAGAGCATGAGCCTGTTTGTGTGCGCATGTATATCTCTCTAAGGGGGGTCATTTTCCAAGGAGTTACCGCAGGAGATAAGTTCGCAAATCACACTAACAGCCGTTAAACGCGATTTTTAAATTTTGTATTCAGGGGGCGGAGTTTATGTAAGTTTCATGTGCGGCGAAACAGCCACAGTGTTAGCGGCGGCTCCTAATGCGGCCAATAGCTACAAACCCTTTCATTCGTGATATGTTGTGCACTAGAGGGCTGGGTAAGGTTTATTGGGAGAGAGAGAGAGAGAGAGAGAGAGAGAGAGAGAGAGAGAGAGAGAGAGAGATGGGGATAAGTATGAGTGTAGGGGGTTGGGGGCCGCTTTCACATTCAACATGAGACGTACGAACAGAACAGTGGTCTCTTGTGAAGATTTGATGGCCTTCGGAGTGGGGAAACTCACTCCAAGATGAGATTTGGACAATGTTCTCTCCACCTAGCTTGATGTAGAGTGTCCATCAAGCTAGGTGGAGGAGAACATGGTCCAATATCTTCATCTGGGAGTGAGTTTCCCCACTCCGGGGGAAGGCCTATCAAATCTTCACAGAGACCACTGTTTCTGTGTCCGTACGTCTCACGTGTTGAAATGTGAGCGGGCCCCCAACCCCCAACCCCCTACACTAATACCTAATCCCCACCTCGATGTTACTAGGGTGGGCCTCTCATAGGGATACAAATACCTGTCTAGGGAAGATGGACATCTAGCAAGGTTCTCTCTCTCTCTCTCTCTCTCTCTCTTCTCTCTCTCTCTCTCTCTCTCTCTCTCTCTCTCTCTCTCTATCTCTCTCTCTCTCTCCCCCCCTGCAGCTCACTGACACAGGCTGTCCTGGAAACAAGGTGAACCACAACCTCTCCAGATACTGACACAGGCTGTCTGGGAAATATCATGCACTGTGATGAGTTCTGGGTGTTTGTTCTCACGCACCGGGGAAACTTCGCAATTTGCGCAAATGTATTCGCGAATACACGAAAAAGCCTCATTTGCATGGGAAACGCCCCTTAATGCATATTGGTAAATTAGGTCCTAAATGACATTATTATAAGAGGCTTTGACAAAGGTGAAAAATACTTGCTCATTCTTCTTGACCTTTCAGCCGCCTTCGACACAGTGAAACCACAATATACTATTGGAGCCGACTATCCCAAATTGGTTTAACTGGCAATACCTTACGTTGGTTTTTCTTCCTATTTATCTGATCGAACATACCAAGTATTAATCAACAACCTATCAAAAATAATCACCTAAACACCAGAGTCCCACAAGGATCAGCTTTATCAGCCACCCTTTTCAACATATACCTTCTCCCCATCTGCCAACTACTAAAAGAATATGAAATCACACACTTCCTCTACGCTGATGACATTCAGCTCCTCGCTCCCATACAGAAATTCGATTGAAGACAGCCTACAAGAAAACCTCAGAACTACTTATCTCAATCAAACATCTCCTAAATTCCCTGAAAACTCATAATCAACTTTGACAAACTGAAATAATACTCATGGATAAAAAACCCAATCCAACTCCACCACCCCTGACAATACTTGACGAACAAATGATAACTACACTCCCTACCACCCACACCAGGAACCTCGGAGTTATCATTGATAAAGAACTTTCTTTCAAGAATCACATAGCAAATAAAACTAAAGAAGGATACCACAGACTCCTAACCCTAAAACACCTGAAACCATTTCTCAACCCCTATGATTTCAGAACTGTACTTCAACTTCTTATCTTCTCCACCTTCGACTACTGCAACTCCTTACTAATTGGAATACCTTTTTCATCCCTCAAACCACTCCAAATACTGCAGAACTCAGCCGCCAGAGTCCTAACTGGAACAAAAAGAAATGAACACATAACACCAATATTGACCTCACTTCATTGGCTCCCTATTGCTGCACGTATTGCTTACAAATCAATGACCATAATCCACAAAATTCTAAACAATGATCATCAAGGTCTTAACACCCTAAACATAATCCCTCAAAATCCTCCAAGAAACCTACGCTCTAATAACTCAGGCTACCTAAACATTCCCCCTATCAAAGATGCACATCTGGCAACCACAAGAGAAAGATCCTTTTCAATTGCCTCACCTAAACTTTGGAACATCCTACCTAAATTCCTGAGAACCCAACACGACCTAAAAATATTCAAAAAGGACCTAAAAACACTAATGTTCTGCAAATTCTACACTGACCCTCAGTCGTCTGATCATTCCAACTCTCAACTGAACTCTCAGTTATAAACCTCTTAATACATTCTTTTCACCCTGATCTGCATACCCTCCTCTTCCAACCTAATAATGCTCTCTGGACTTGATATGCTTATTTCTGATATTGTTCAAATTGTTTTTTACTGTTACACAACTGCTAAGAAAAATGTATATTTTTATAAACCGTTATGATGGCTCTACCGAATGACGGTATATAAAACTCAACAAATAAATAAATAAATAAATAAATAAATAGATGGCTAGTATATATATATACGAGCCATTAGGCCCATTCAAACAGGCAAGATTCCATCTGTCAGACCGGCACGTCGGTCAGAGATGCTCTCTTCTCCACAACTTCTTACCCTTCCCACTTACTCACTCACTCACATCCTCTTCCTTCCATCCCCTCTCACCTCATCCACAACCCCTTCCCTCTCCCTCAGCCCTCTTCCTCTCTTTCTCTTCTCCAGAACGTCTTATCCTTCCCACTTACTCACTCATATCCTCTACCCTTTTCCTTCCATCCCCTCATCTTCCCTTTCCTTCCCCTCTAACCTCATCCACAACCCCTTCCCTCTCCCTCAGCCCTCCTCCACTCCCTTTTTCTCTTCTCCACGTCTTAGCCTTCCCACTTACTCACTCACATCCTCTTCCCTTTTCCTTCCATCTCCTCTCATCTTCCCTTTCCTTCCCTTCTCCTCCCATCTTCCCTTTCCTTCCCCTCTCCCTCCTTTTCTCTTCTACAGGGCTGGCTGTACCCTGCTGAACCTGTGAGATGCAGAGGGCGAGGGGCGCCGCTACAGGGACCTGCCTCTCTCCGTACCTCCCTCCGTGTACTGTGGCTTCTCACTGCTGTCCCTCTAGCCCTAATGCCTATAACAACGGATGAGATTTGCTGTGCTCCGGCCGTCCCAACTCTCTCCCCCCTTCCCCGGCGGTGGAGGGACGGGTTCAGGCTGTTGTTGGTCCGACTTCCTCCTCCTCCCCCCCCCCAGCACCGCGAAGGCCCGGAGGCAGCAGCGGTGGTGGCAGGAGCTGTAGCGGCGGCCAAGGGGGATCTGGTGAGGCGGCGTCAACTCAACACGTTGGTGAGAGATGTCTTCCACACATGCGTGGCCCCTCGGTGAGAGCTACAGAGCAGCTCTCTACTGCGCATTTGTGGCACGGTCCCAGCTCCCTTATAGGTATGATACACACACACACACACACACACACACACACACACACACATATACAAGAGAAAGAGAATCTATTGCCCACTGCAAGAAAAGTGAAAAGGTTGGGGAGGGGAATGAGCAAAGAGGCCAGAGAGAATGAGGAGGTGAAGGGGAGAGAGAGAGAATGGAGATGTGGAAAGGAGAATAAAGGCAAAAAGTGTAAGTCGTTAAGCAAAATCTTGAGGAAATAGATAAGAAAAAATCAGAAATAGAGAAAAAAATTAGTGAAAGCCATAAAAAGTGAAAAAAACAAAAAAGGTGGGCAGAATGGGATGGAGTATCTAGCTCCTAAAAAATAATGTTGGCTGGCATCTAACTTTTTCAGAAATTGTGGTGTGGAGTGGAGTGTGTCTCTGTGTTATCTGATGTGGTCTGTCTGTTCATATCTCTATGTCTGGGTTTGGTGTGTCTGCCTGTGTGGGTGAGATGTGTCTATGCCTCTTTCTGTGTTTGCAATGTGTCTGTTTTTCTGACAAGCAGGCCGATACAGTAAAAGTCGCGGCAGGGCGAGCGCCCGCTCTCCTGTGTGCGTGATTTAGTATCGGCCTGCATGCAAATGAGGGTCCACGGTAAAAAGAGGCGCTAGGGACACTAGCGCGTCCTTAGTGCCTCTTTTTTGACAGAAGCGGCAGCTGTCAGCGGGTTTGACAGCCGACGCTCAATTTTGCCGGCGTCGGTTCTCGAGCCTGCTGACAGCTACGGGCTCGGAAACCGGACGCCGGCAAAATTGAGCGTCCGGATTTCAACCCACGAGCTGCAGGCCATGATATTAAGTCGGAGGGTGTACAGAAAAGCAGTTTTTACTGCTTTTCTGTGCACTTTCCCGGTGCCAGCAGAAATTAACGCTTACCTTTGGGTAGGCGCTAATTTCTGAAAGTAAAATGTGCAGCTTGGCTGCACATTTTACTTACTGAATCACGCGGGAATAACTAATAGGGCCATCAACATGCATTTGCATGTTGCGGGTGTTATTAGTTTCGGGGGGGGGTTGGCCGCAAGTTTTTCGACGCGCTATTACCCCTTACTGAATAAGGGGTAAAGCTAGTGCATCGAAAACGTGCGTCCAAACGTGGGTATCAGCCTATAGGTGTGGTATGTCTATCTCTGAGCCTGTCTGGGTGTTGGTTTTCTGTATCTCTGTGGGGGGTGTGTGTGTGTGTGGGGGGGGGGGGCTGCCTTGTCTCTCTGTGTCAGTCTGGGTATGGAGGTAACTGTGTGCCTGGGGATGGTATATCTATGTCTGGTTAGATGTTTTGCTCTTACAGGCCGATGCAATATCCGCACGGGAAAAACGCTCATGATTGAGCACCAGCTTTCCTAACACACGCCCATCCACCTTTCCCAGGCATGTGAGGCAGTAGACTACTGAGCTACTGTGTTAAAAAGGAGGCGCTAGGGGAAGTTGTATATATTCCTAGCACCTCCTCGGCATCTGGTGCTCAGGAGAAGTGGCTGTGCACTAGTTAGGAAAACAGATGCTCAATTTTACAAGTCAGAGGAACCACAGAAAAACAGTATTTTCTGCTTTTCTGTTAAACCTTTGGGGCTCCTGAAGACATAATGCCAGCTCCGGGGCTGGCGTTAATTTTTGTGGTTTAGAGTATGCACGTCGGGCGCACATTTATTTTTTACATAAGGGGGTACTAGCTAATAGCCTCATCAACATGGCATTTACATGTGATGAGTGCTGTTAGCTATGCGCTGATCCCCTTATTGCATGAGGGGTTATGAACACGTGTCCAACCTCAGATTAACCAGTGCGCAAGCCTGAGCGCAAGGTATTGCATCGGCCTGTTAATCTGGAAGTGGGGTGTTTGTGTCTAGCTGGGTATGAGGTATCTGTTTTTCTCTGTGTCTGCCTCCCCATACCCAAGTGCGTGTGTGCCAGTGTATGTGTGAGCTTATTCCTTTCAGCAACTTGAAGAGAAACAAGAGACTTTGAGCCCATTTGGCAAATATATATTAACCCATTGGGGGAGGAGTGGCAAACAATTGTGTGAATAGAAGGTGGGCTGCAGCTCAAACATTTAGTCACCCCTGCTCTGGCTCACTTAAACAGATGCTGTTAGCCTCCCACCAATTTCTTATACCCGTACAATTAGTCATTCTTTCTTACATACGTTTTGCATAAGTCACAGAATATACATATTCATTCTCAGACCAGCTAATAAAGTTTGATGCCAGAAAAACAGATGCAGTGGTAAAGGAGTGAATGACAAACACATTAATGTGTTTGTCATTCACTCCTCATACAACTCACCATACAAAAAAATCATTCAAATTCTTTTGTCATCTCAGAACAAACCACCCCATTCAGCACATATGTAGCAAATTTGTCATACAGCAGCATTAACTCCCCCCAGGACACAGACAGCAGCCACACACCGTGGATAGTGCAGCAAGCGATGAAACACCAATACATATCCTATTGGGACAACACAACAAACAGGAATGCTAGAGAACCCTTCGTGGCAATGGCAGTAGCCCCAACGTAAATGTATCCACTCCCTCCCTCGCTCCACTTTGCACTCTTTCCACACCCAATACCAGTATCCCCCAACCTCTCTCCCCCTAACCCAGAATGCAGCCTCCCCCTCTCTCTCTCCCCCAGCCCCAACCAGAGGACCAGGGATGGCAAGAGGAGCCAAAGAGGGAGTGTGCCAGAAATGCTAATGGGGGAGAGAAGAGGAGGATAAAGAGGAAAGAGGAATGGTGGAGGGGAGGTGAGGAGGGAGGTTCCGGGGAACAGAGTTCAATATCAAGAGTAAATCCAAATTTAGAGGGGGGAGGGGGGAGAGGGATGTTCCTATCCCTATACTGATGTAGCTTCTTTTCACTCTTCTACTCCTCTCTAGCCTCTCTCTCACCCCCCCTATCCTGCATGCCCTCACACACAGCACTAACCTGCCTGCAACATCCAAACTCCTTCCAGCCACCAGCCTGCCTGTGCCACCACCACTCTTCCCCTCCCCATCAAGCAACCTGTCATACTCTGCTGGCCTACTCCATTTCCCTGCCACTGGGCCACTAAGAATCTACAGCACCTTGGCCAGTCCCCTCACAGCTCTCTCTGAGCTTGAGCCAGGCAGATGCCTCCATTCAGCACTGATCTCACCACCACTCTCCAGCTGATCTCACGAGATCAGTGCTTGTGGAAGCAACTGTGCGACTGGAAGTCAGAGAGCCACGGCTGCGCCATGCCAGTGTTAGCAGTTTGTGGGACTGGCCGAAGCACGGAAGATCCCCAGCAGTCGGAAAACTTGGGTAGGGCCTGGGCCAGCCAGGAATCAGGAGGGGGACGAAAAGTGGAAGGCCCAAACTGAGGGGGTTCAGCCCTGCAGATTCTAACCTGCAGAGTTGGAAACACACTCAAACTGCAGCACTTTGAAATGCTATAAAAGCCCACTAGAGGACACACAGGGAGAGGCAGGAAGGCAGTGCAAAGCCAATCCATCTTCACTGAAATTTAAAATTAGAACAGCGAGCTCTGAGATTTTGGTTTAACTACCATGTAAGTTACAACAGTATTTTTGCTTTAAATCCAGGACCAGGGTAACACAGAGGGGCAGTTTGCAGGAAAATATCAGTCAGGGAGATTTTTTTCAAAAACCACTGTCTGCCTCCTTTGTGTGCTTTCCCTGCAGCTTATGCTTCAACAGTTCCCAAGCAAGCCAAACTCACCCTTGAGAAGTTCATTATGCGATCTGGAAGGACTGATTGAAAAAGTCTCCAATATAAGTATCACATTTTCTCTAAATAAATTATATTTACATACATTGCTGTGGTGCCAGCCAGAAAAAAGCTGCAAAAAAAAAAAAAGCCCAAAAAAGGACACTTGGAACCCATATCACATTAGGTGAAATATAATGAGTACTGGGTGTAGGCTTGACCCTCAGAAAGCCATGCATAAACTTAATTATAATATAGTAAGCCTCCCATACTAAAACCACACTAACTGCCAGCACCTAAACAGTTACAACCCTACCTATGAAAAAGGCAAAATGGCAAATGTTACACCAGGCCCTAAAACATAAATATACCTATTAGGAAAACAGAACAATCCAGGCAGGCTGTTATAGTTCCCTGTACAGAAACTATATGTTAGTAGAATACCTCACTTTAAGAGACACATGCAAAATGCTGAAAAACTCAAATAGGAGAATAAACTATAAATAGGAACATGCAGACAAAAACTGAACTGGAAACAACAAGCCAGACATTGTATGTGGCACAAAAATGGAAAAACAGAAACATCCAAATATAAATCAAGAAATATAAATCAATAATAGTAATCCCACACTAATAAAAAGAATATTCCAAGACCACGATAAGACCTGGTCTTGAGTATCGGTATAGTAAAAGAAGTTAAATAAATAAGAACATGTCATACAGGGTCAAACCAAGGGTCCATCAAGCCCAGCATCCTGTTTCCAACAATGGCCAATCCAAGCTAAAGAACCTGGCAAGTACCCAAACACTAAGTCTATCCTATGCTACTGATGCCAGTAATAGCAGTGGCTATTTTCTAAGTCAACTTGATTAATAGCAGGTAATGGACTTCTCCAAGAACTTATCCAAACCTTTTTTAAACCCAGCTACACTAACTGCATTAACCACATCCCCTGGCATCAAAATCCGGAGCTTAATTGTGCGTTGAGTGAAAAACAACTTTCTCCAATTAGTTTTATTTAGTTTGAAACGTTTTTTATTGTTTACATAAACAATACAACAGAACCGAAGGTGCTGTGACTCTTAGACACCTTCAAACAAGGTACAAAAATGAAGAATAGAAATTATACATGGGGATCCCCTACCCACCAACCCCCCCCGCCCGACCCTACTCCATCCATACTGAATAAGACCAAAAGACAACAAACCTACACTGTGTTTCTGAACACCAAAAGAATGGCTGGAGGCACCATTACATGTCAAGAATAGAGGAAACCTGATAGTCAGTCATTCAGAATCAAACTCCTGGATCTGTGCGGAAGAGCCTGGATGTATGGGTCCCATACCAACAAGAATTTCTGGTGTAGGAGAGGAGAACATTGAAAGGCCAGATCGTCCATTTGCATCATGTAATGAAGATGATTCCGCCATGTCCAGAAAGAAGGAGCATCTGTACCCCTCCAGTTTAGCGAGATCACTTTTTTACCCACTAGGTATGCCTTCAGGATAAATAAATGAGGTCCAACACCTCTAACCTATAAGGGAGAGAGACAACCAAAGAGGAAAACTAAGGGAGATATGGGGAGAGAGATCCCTAGCAAATTCGTGATATAACTGACAACACGACCCCAAAAGCATCGTACAGGGGGACAAGCCCAAAAGGAAGGAGATAATGTGCCTGATGCTCTCTGACACTTCTTGCAGACTGTAGAGGGGGAGATTTGGGAAAAGCATGCTATATGGGCCAACATATAGACCCGCCGAAGAAATTTATATTGCATTTCCCAATAATACATGCTAGAGGAAAGTTGGGACACTAATTTGAAGCATGCCTGAAGAATAGAAATAGTAAGCCCAAACACTCCATCCCCGTTCCAACGATCCACAAGAATCGAGTATGTATCTATACGTATACGTTTTTTAAGGCTTTTGTAATACAGGGAAAGGGAAGGAGGCTGCAGCCTGTCAAACAAAAATAAAGCATCCAAGGATTGAAAGACCGTAGGGCTCAAGGACTCCAACGGCAGGGACTTGATATAGTGTTGGATCTGGAGGTAGGAAAATACCTGCTCATTATGCAAATTATACAGGTCCTTCAATCCTGGAAATGACAGCATCTGCCCCTCCTCGGTAAGCAAACAGCCCAACTGAGTGGTAGCTTTAGTCCCCCAGAGGCGAAAGCCTGCCGTCTGAGATCCCGGGCAGAAATCCAAGTTCCCCTGAATAAGCAGCAAATAAGAGCATAGCCGTGGAATCTTTAACATTTTAGTTACAGCTTGCCAGGTTTTCCGGAGAGCTGCTGTCGAAGGGGATTGAATTAGAAAGGATGGAATTTATCTGAAGAAAAGTCTGCAGCATGTATTTCAAACCCAATGGGGCTACCAGGGCTTTTTCAGCTGATACACTGACGTAAAAGGACTTGCCTAGGAGCCATTCCCTGACAATGTGCAAATTACCTGCCAAATTGTACAAAGCCAAGTCAGGAACCCCCAGACCCCCCTCCCCCCATCTTTCCCGCAACCAGGATAGGGGTATTCTAGGTTTCCCTCCCCTCCACAAAAAGGAACGTAACTCTTTGTCCAAGTTAGCAATATCCCTGCATTTGAGAAGGAGTGACATATTTTGAAGGACATAGAGCCACTTGGGAAGAATAACCATCTTGAACAAATCTACCCTACCTCCCAGGGAAAGCGGCAGAGCTCTCCAAGTATGCAGCCTCTCCTGCGAATATTTAACCAGTGGTGGGATATTTAAACTATTTAATTTAGCCAGGGAGTGAGGAAGGATAACTCTCAGATATCTGAGAGACTCTCTAACCCACTGAAGAGGAAAAGTCTCATCCCAACGTTCCCAGAGAGCCTCAGGAAAAGCCAGGGCTTCAGACTTATCAGTGTTAAGGCATAGGCCCGAAAAAATCCTGAATGCCCAAATTAATTGCAGGAGGGCTAAAGGGAGTAGGTGGGGTCTATCAAAAATACCAATATGTCATCTGCGAAAGCCGCATACTTAAAAATGTCCATCTGCAATTTAATCCCCCTCACCTCATGAGCAGCCTGGATAGATAAGAGAAGGGGGCTCAAGCTGCAAAATGAATAAAAGAGGGGATAATGGACAACCCTGCCACATGCCCCGCGAGACCAAGAAAATCTCGGGCTGTGAACGAGTGGCAACAATAAGGGCAGTCAGGTCATGATACAACAGTTGGATGGCATCATAAAAAAGGCTATCAAACCCCATAACCCGCAAAATGTGAAAGAGGTATTGCCACTCCACCCTATCAAACGCCTTCTCCACGTCAAAGCTGATCACAAGATAGGGGGTATCCGTCTGCCGGCAAATAGCCATAGTGGCCAGCACTTTTCTAATGTTAGTCAGGGCATAACGGTTCCTAACAAAACCCACCTGGCAAGAGCCAATCAGGGAGGGCAACACCTCGGCCAATCGATCTTCCATAATCTTAGCCAACAATTTAGATCAAAATTAAGCAGGGAGAAGGGACGGTAGGAGGCTAAAGAGAGGGAATCTTTCCCAGGTTTTGCGATGAGAGTAATGTGTGCAGTATTAACATGCACTGAAATGCTCCTGTTTTTATCAACTCTGAAAAGGTAAGCGCAAGAGGAGGTCTAAGAGAATCTGCCAAACATTTATAAAATTCAGTGGTAAACCCATCGAGGCCTGGGACTCACTTTGCTGTCGAATAGCCAACTGTATCTCATCAGTCCGGAGTGGTCAGTTTAACCATTCTCTCTGCTCCTCAGAGAGGCAGGGAAGGCTAAGCCGAGCACAAAAGCGATCACATGCCTCTCTATCCTAGCCTTCAGAAGAGTACAAGTCTGAGTAAAATTTCCTAATATGAGTTAAAATGCCAGAGGTATCAGTTACTATATGTCCAGCTCGGGAGCATAAAGCCATCACATGTCGAGAGCTGTGAGCAGCTCTAATTAAATTGGCCATTAATTTCCCAGACTTATTACTAAACTGATATAATCTGTATTGATAATATAGGAGGCTCTTTTTTGCACGTTGGTGAAGCAAAGAATTTAAGGCCCCTTGAAGGGAGAGATATCTCTCTCTCTATCCGAGCTAGTATTTGAACGGGCCCCCTAGTGCACCTTAATTGAGTGCTTAAAGCCAGGAGACGCTTGTCCAATGTTTTGCGTCTGTGGGTTACATAGGAAATATCACCCCTCAATACCGCTTTAGTGGTGTACCAAAAGGGGACCAGATCTGCAGAATGTTCGCTGTTTAAATTAGCGTATGCCATCCATTTAGCCAAAAGATAGTCATGAAATTGTGTATCATTGGCTAGGTAATAAGGGAAAGGCCAAATGCGAGAGGAGGAAGTGGAGGGAGAGAGCTGCAAGTCTACCCATTTTGGAGCGTGGTCAGAGATAAAAATGTCACCAATACAAGCATCGTTAATTTTTGAAAAAATATGATTACTGATTAAAAAATAATCCAACCTAGACAGGGTGGAACGGGCTCGAGAGAAATGAGTGAAGTCCTTTTCCATAGGATGAAGGATGAGCCAGGCATCTACTAAGTGAAGGGATTGTTCTAGCTGTAATGGGCCTTTGCCTGTACCTGGGTCTCTTTTGGAAGCCTGGGATTTGTCTAACTGGGGATCATGAATGGTATTGAAATCGCCCCCCATGATAATAACATCTTCCATATACGGAAGAAGCAAGTGGTGGAGCTCCCTAAAGTAGCCAGGGTTGTAGTTATTAGGAACATAACATTGCAAAGTACAATAGTGGAGTTATAAACCTGAGTAACCAGGAAGTGGAGTTATAAACCTGAGTAACCAGGAAGAAAAATGTTGCCGGAGCCACGCGGGCAGGAAGGGGGAGGAGCATCAGCCGTGTGCCGGAAGAGGAGCATCAGCCGCGTGCCAGAAGGAAGAGGAGCATCAGCCGCATGTCGGAAGGAGGAGGAGCATCAGCCACGTGCAGAAGAGGAGCAGCGCTTATGGTCCGCCGTGAATCCCACATTGCGGGCGGCCCGAGAAGACCAGGGCTGCTGCAGAGCCCATCCTGCGGCGACCCGCGAAGAGGAGGCCCAGAGGTGAGAGAGAGGCTGAGGGTGTGTGTGTGTGCACGTGTATGAGATGACTTGAGTTTGTGTGTGAGAGTGAGTTGAGAGACTGTGTGGGGAGTGAGGACCTGAATGTTTGTAGAGACAGCATGTGAGAGCCTCTGTGTGTGTGTGTGAGTGTGTGAGAGAGAGACAGCATGTGACAGTGAGAGCCTATGCTTGAGCAAGACAGCTTGTGGGAGTGAGAGAGAGCTTGTGTGTGAGAGTCAGACAGCATGTGCCAGTGAGAGACTGTGTGTATGAATGATTGTATGAGAGAGAGCATGTGAGAGTGAGAGCCTATGTGTGTGTGTGAGAGAGAGAGAGAAAGCATGTGAGAATGAGAACCTGACTGTGATTTTGAGGGAAGATGACAGATGGAGAGAAAAGAAATAGAAAAAAGACAATATAAAAGGAATTGGCAAAAAAAATAAGAAAGTAAAGGTGGAAAAAAATCCTGTGACCAACCGATTAGAAAACTAAGATCAGACAGCAAAGTAAAAAAAATAAAAAATTACTTTTTACTGATTGGCACATGTAATCTTTGGGAATGTGCAAGAGTAGCACTTTCTCTATGCACAATGTAGGAGATCAGCATGGAGGAAGTGGAAGCCCACGGGGCCTGCAGAGAGGAGGCAGCAGAATGGGCTTCAGTGCCAGTAGCAGCAATCACCAATCAGTGCCTCCCCAATAGCCATGCGGCATCAGTGACAGTGGCAGCAGAGGAATGAGAGAGGCTCTGAGGTTGCTGGCAAAAGAAAGAGAGGGGGGTCTGCCTTTAATGTGTGCATGTGTTTGAATGGGAGACTGCCTGGGGATGTATGTGTGTGAATGCATGGGTGCCTGCCTGAGGGTGTGTCTGTGTATGAGAATGAATTGGTGCCTGCCTGGGGGTCTGTGGGTGTGAGAATGAATGTGTGCATGCCTGGGGGATGGGGAGGGAGTGGTGTGAAAATGAATGGGAGCCTGCCCGGGGGTCAGTGTGAGAATGATTGGGAGCTTGCCTGGGTGTGTGTGTTTGTGTGTATGTGAGGAAGTCAGTGAGAGTGAGAGCATGAGTGTGTATGAGAAAATCCAGGGGTGTAAGAGTGTGTGTGGGGGGAGTGTGTGTTGGGGAGAGAGTGTCTTACACCTGAGAGTGTGTCAGTGTCTGTGAGAGCGAGAGGTTATGGTGGGTATAAGAGCATGAATGTGTATGTATGTGACAGTGTATGTGTGAGAGAGAATGGACATGTGAGTATGTGTGAGAGAGAGAGGATAACCTCCTAATCCTCGACAATATCAGGGTGACTGGAAATCAAGAGCTTCCATGCATGGACAGCAGGGGTTTTTAAAAATCCTTATTAGTTTTAATTATTGGGTGTTATTTGATATATGTGCTGTTTTGAAATATTTTATTGGTGTTTGGGAAATTGTAAAAAATGTATATGATTTTAATTAATAGAAATTCTATTTATCAGTAGTTTTAAAATATTCTTTTATTAGTATGGTTTTACTATTATAACTGATGCTTATGTTTCTTGATTTTATTGTTTTATGAGGAATGGTGGTTCTGTTTTTCCATTATTAATACACAGAGTCTGGCTTCTTGGGGTTTCCGTGCACAAACTTTATCCTCTTGCTTTCTCCCTTATACACACTCTAACACAGTGGCAGAGCTGGGGGGGAGGGGGGCTGGGTGCCAGGGGCCACAGCAGCTTCTCCAATCCAATTTGAATCCACCCTACCAGCTAATCCACAACAGCCAATCATGTATTGTCTAGTGCCGACTGGTTGGCTGCTTTGCAAAAGTAGCATGTGAATACATTGCATATGGTGAGCAAGCCAGACTCAAGAGCACTGCAGATTGCTTGCTTTTGCTGCTGTCTGAAGTGCTGTGCAAAGGAGGGTTCTCCTTATTTGTGTGGGCTCCTGAGATTGTACAACAGCACAGTGCAGAATTGGAGTCCCCAGCAGGGCCCTGCTCGCGTAAATCTGCCCGGATTTATGCGAGCAGGGCTCTTAAAATCCGCCCCAATGTACCTGGCAGTGGAAGGTGTTTGTGCTGCTGTTACTGTGAGGTGACACCAGAATTTGAAAATATCTTTTAGTATGGTGAGCTGTAAGGGAAACATCCAAGCTCCATTGTTTGGGGGAATTTCAGTGGATGCAGAGAGTTACAGAACTGGAGGTGCAGGATTTATATTGACATTCTGTCCCTTCCTATAGATTCCAGACTTCACTCTCATAGCCATATAGAATTAGTTGAATGAGGCTATCAAATAATTTTATAGTGTGAAACTGGCCAGCTTTTTAAAATTATGCAGAAGACCCTTTGGACTTTATTAACACTTTTTTTTATAACCAATTTTAAAGCATTTCTTCATCACACCCACCTATAGAGGTGGGTGTGATGAAGAAATGTCATTTTGGCTCCCCCCCCCCCCCAAATTCTTCTTTTTAGAGATGCCACTGATTTTTTGTGACCTTAAACATTAGTACAAGAAGGATTAAGGGGGGGGGGGGTGCTGGAGAGGCACACACATGCATTGGCCCCTGGGCACCGGAGACCCTTGGTGCACCACTGGGTGCGAGTCATATGGGGCCGCAAGCGATGGCAAAGAGGAGTGGAGATTTGGCGGGCTGCGAGCAGTGCCCAACCTGCTCGCGACCCAGAAAACCGCACAGTCAGTGGGCGTGATCGAGAATGAGGTAGGAATCGGGGCCAAGACCGGGGGGTGGCGGCGCAACGGGGGGGGCGCAAGGGAGAAGGCTCGCCTAGGGCGCCAAATCCCCTTGCACCGGCCCTGCCTGTCCCCCAACCATCCCCCCTCCCTTTAACCCCCAAAACCCCAAGCAACAAGAGCAAAAGGGTGGAAGTCACTACCATGCAATCAACCCCCCACCCCCCAATCCAGCCCCATCCACATGACACTGCACAGCTTGAACTCCAGCCAGATGGAATGTGCATATTGGTGCATGTCCCTGCTGAACTCCTGAAACAAAATAAACTTCAGGCAAGGAGATAAATATGCCAGGAGAGCATGCTGTGGCACTGACCCATATAAGTCATCAGAGTTAATGGACTACCTAGTCGCCCCTGTGGTCTCTGCGTTTTAAAATTGTCCACAATTAGATCCTCGAGGCTCTGCTTGGAAAGTACATAATTGGGGGGGGGGGGGGGGCAAAGCCCTGAGCCCTCAAGCAGACCCAAACCCCAACCACTTGCCAGAGCCAAAGCAGGATATGCCGAACAGGCGATGTCACCTAGCCAGTCTCAGGCCCTGCAGCCTCCGGGCCTTGCGAACGCGGTGGTGCATGAGTGCGCAGGAAGCTATGTACCTTTTCAGCATCAGTAAACCAGCAGTCACCCTCCAAAGTATTCGCGTGAAGTCGAGCCGGGTATACCAGGGTGGCCCGGAAGCCCGCAGCAATTAATTTGGAGCAAAGGGTAGCCATGAGACGACGTTACGCTGCTAAATTCGCCAAAAAGTCCTGGAAAACCAGGATCTTGTGGTTTTCATAATTCAAAGATTTACCGGTGCGTGTTGCTTGCAAAGTTTCACATTTATGCGCAAAATAAAAAATTTTTCCTATGACCACCCGCGGATGGGTGTCATTTATCTTTTTTGGGCTGAGTCTCTGAGCACGTTCAACCCGTAGGGGGCCATGTGCACGAGAGAGACCGAGTTCTTTACTTAGCCAGCTTTCTAAGAAGGTAGGAAGATTTCTGTCTTCTAGGGATTCCGGGAGGCCCAGAAAACGTAAGTTGGATCGTCTCAAATGATTTTCGAGATCCTCCAACCTTTGGGCGAGGTTCACCAGTGAGGCCTTGAGAGTAGAGATATCTGTCTGAGAGGCGGCCATCACAAGATGTAGGTCAGACACACATTGTTCCATCAGAGTAGACCTGGTTTTGTAGCCAGCAAATGCCGTGGAGAGCTCCGATAATTTAGAGGAGAAATTTTTTAGTTCAGGACCAAGTGTTTCGGCGATCGCCGCTTTAACTTCTGCTAACGCTGCCGTGGAAGGCATCTCAGGTGGATCCATTGTCGGCACGGCTGGCGCCTTAGAAATCCGGGGTCGATCCTTTTCCTTTTCCTTCTTAGCCAGACAGGATGTCATCATCCAGACAACCAGGGAGCTGAGGATTAGGATAGTCTGGCAGTGGTTCTCAAATAAAAAAAAAATTATTTTCCCTGTGTGGATGGGGCTGGATGCAGAGGCGGAGCGCTGCGAGAGGAAATCACATCTGTCCCCTTCACTGCATCACTGCATCATGTGATCCCCTATCCTCCAATTAGTTTTAAAGAACTTTCTCAGATTAGTTTAAGACAGCTGATGAATAGAACATCCATTAAATAAAAACTAATTTTTAAACATTTCCCAAACACCAATAAAATATTTATAACAGCAGATACAAACAGCACTAAATAATTAACTAATAAAAATTTAAAAAATACCCATTTCTCAGTACCTTGGAGCTTTTGATTAAAGTCATCTTGAGATTGTTGCAGATTAGGGCAAGGGGAGGAGATCTAAAAACTCCTCTTGTGTGCTCAGCCACAAACGCTCAGGCACACATTCTTCCCCACCCTGGCCCTCAATCCACGTGCTCTCCCCCCAAGCCTTCCCCCTACACAACTCACCCGTTCTAACTTCTTCCACACTGCATTGCATTGCTCCTTACCACCTCTGCTGTGCTACAAAGGGAGGGATGAGAGAGCTTAGCTGGCCATGCTGCCATGGTGCTTGGGGGTGGGGAGAGAGCTCAGCTGGCCATGCTGCCATGGTGCTTGGGGGAGGGGAGAAGGAGAGAGAGCTCAGCTGGCCATGCTGCCATGGTGATTGGGGGAGGGGAGAAGGAGAGAGAGCTCAGCTGGCCATGCTGCCATGGTGATTGGGGGAGGGGAGAAGGAGAGAGAGCTCAGCCGGCCATGCTGCCTCCATGGGTGGGGGAAGGGAGGAGAGAAATCAGTTAAGGGGAAGATTTCAGCAAGCACACAGGCTGATACAGTAAGGAGCGGTAGGAAGAGCTGCGTTAGTGCCGGGCGCACCCGCGATTGCCGCACGCACAACCCAGCTCACCTACCGCTCGATACTGTATGTAAATAGCTTGCAAATGCAAGCTGCGTCTAAGAAGCGTCCAAGAAGTGTTAGGCCTGCGCAACCCATTTTACTGTATAGAGTGCTGAAGAGGTTCAATTTCGGGACCCCCCTGAAGTACGAAAGAGCAACTGAACATCCTCCGACTAATCATGCCAGCAGTGAAACGCACAGCCATCTTGAACATACTAATATTTGCAACGCAAATGATACGTAATGCGTAGTGACGCAGTAACGCACTAATTTTTAGCGTAACGTAACGTAACTCCATTTTGGAATAATACTTTGTATTGTATTAATACGAATGACAATGTAAAATGTCTAACACGTCAATTAAATGACGAAACAATAGTCTGATCTTAAGCTACACCTACTAGTGGACCACGCTAGCTAATGCTTGTTCAGCAATTTGTGAAATGTTTGTTCAGCAAAAACCAGAACGCATGTGTGAAAGATAAGAGTTGTAAAGGGCATAAAAGTTTGCTCCGAAGGGGGCGTGGCATGCAGTTGTACTGAGCCTTTGTCTTAGCTGCATCTTGCTGGCAATAAAAGTCTATCTTTACGGATCAGTTGTCTGGGCCTCCTTACTGACTAAAAAGAGACAGTTACATTGGCTCGCCAATGTAACCGTCTCTTTTTAGTCAGTAATACTACGCAAACTATAAAGTTGTTTACTTACATACCTTTCACTTCCAGCGATCTTTTTAACTGGAAACAGCTCGGTCCCTCTTACGCTGATAATCCAGATCAGATGCTAGATTTTTTACGAGGAATTTTTGCAGCCCATAACCCCAACTGGGCTGACATTCGGCATCTCGCCTCCATCCTTTTTACCACCGAAGAACGCCGACAAATACAATTAAACATGGAAGAAGCAGCTCGGCTGGGAGCCGGGTCAGACAGTAATCCAGATGAAGTAGTGAGAGAGCATGCCCCTGTCGCCGATCCCAACTGGGATTTCCAGACGGCTGCAGGGCGAGCCCGCATTGCTGCATACCAAGTCGCCTTTCTCGGAGCTTTAAAGAAAGGAAAGCAGAAAGTCATGAACATGGGAAAGATCCACGACGTGGTGCAAGGAAAAGACGAGACTCCTGGAATCTTTTTGGAGAGATTGATGGATGCGTATCGGCAATACAGTCCGTTCGACCCAGAGGACCCCAAGAGTCAGTCCGTCATAGTGATGAGCTTTGTCGGACAATCCTGTCCCGATATCCGCCGGAAGCTACAGAAATCAGAGGGATTTGAGGGAATGACTATTAGCCAGTTAAAAGCCATGGCTGACAGAGTTTATGTAAACCGAGAGCCGGACGGAGACAAGAAAGAAAAGAAAGAAAGTAGAAAGTTAAGAGAAAGTGTTAGTTTGTTAGCCGCAGCGCTGGAAGAAACGAATTTCGGAAACTCGGCCAGGCACTATCAGGGATATCCTGGGCCGAGAGGAAGGGGCAGGTCACCCTCGAGGGGACCGCCCAGAGGACGAGCTAGTAGAGGAGGATCGTTTAGGGGAGGAAGGATGCCGTTGGGAGCCAATCAATGTGCATTCTGTAGACAAGAAGGACACTGGAAGTCTGAATGCCCAGAGTCCCTGCAAATGAAGCAGGAAGGATATACTCCGTCCAAACCAAAGGAAGCTGAATGGCAGATGACTGTAGGAGAAACCTCTAGCGAAGACAGTAGTGAAACATGACTAGAGAAGGGAATTCTTCCATTCGATCCCTTAGTAGAAATCAAAGTAGGAACTGAGACATTTAAGGGATTGTTAGATACCGGGGCACAAAGATCAGTCATGACTACCGCTATTACCACGCCCACTTCGAAAAACATTTCTATTGTAGGGGCCTCTGGAAAGCCACTTATCGCTCCCTTTCTTCAGAAACGACAAGTTCGAGTGGGAGGACAATTAGTATCTCATCAGTTTCTCTACGTCCCGGGATGCCCAGTTCCCCTCATTGGGAGAGACCTTCTTTGTAAGTTAAGAGCCAACTTACAATTCGAATCGACAGGAGAAATAAGAGCATCCTTCGCTGATAACCCAGTCTCTCTCATCTGTCCACTCCAAGAAGAATGGAGATTACATCTCCCTATAGTCGAACATACTACTACGCACCGATATGGAGAAAACACCGTCCTCAACGAAAAGCGCAGACAGCTAATGGACAGTATACCTAAAGTATGGGCTGAACAAAATCCAGGAGGAATAGCCATCAACGCTACCCCTATTTGGATCGAGATGAAACAGAATGCACAGGTGATAAATCAATCTCAATACCCCATTCCTTATATGGCCAGACAAGGAATTCAGATACACCTGCAAAGATTGTATGATTTGGGCATTCTCCGGCGAATCCGATCTGCTTGGAACACCCCTCTGTTGCCAGTAAAGAAGCCTGGATCAAATGACTATCGACCAGTACAAGACTTAAGAAAAGTGAATAGTCAAGTAGCAGATCTAGTAGCCCTCGTCCCAAATCCGTACTCAATCCTGGCTCTCCTGCATCAAAGTGGTACAGTGTCATTGATCTCAAAGATGCCTTCTTCTCCGTCCCGGTGGCGGAGGAATGTCAAAAGATTTTTGCTTTCACATGGGAAGATGCAGATACTGGAGTAAAGCAGCAGTACACATGGACTAGGTTGCCTCAAGGGTTTAGGCACTCACCTACGCTGTTCGGTGAGCAACTGGCAAAAGATTTAAAGATGTATCAAGTAAAGTATGGGCCAGTCATACAATACGTGGATGACCTTCTGTTGTTTCGAGAGACGTACCTCGAATGTGCGGTATCCACTCTTCAGCTGCTAAAGACGTTGTACTCAAAAGGGTATCGTGCAAGTAAAAAGAAAGCGCAAATCTGTGAATTGGAAGTAGAGTATTTAGGCTTCCAAATACGTGGAGGAACCCGATGTCTGGGGATTTCTCGCACCAGTTCTATAAGAGATCAACCTGTACCCACTTGCAAGAAAGAGCTCCGGGCGTTCCTTGGAGCTGCAGGATACTGTAGGCTGTGGATTGCTAACTATGCAGTTATTGCCCAACCCCTGTACGACAAACTGCGGGGTAAAGAGGCAGAATCTCAACCCTTCCAATGGGAAGGAAACGAACTGGCAAGCTTACGTCAACTAAAAGAAGCCTTAATTGAACCACCTGCCTTAGGATTGCCAGATGTGATGAAACCATTCCATCTATTCGTCGACGAGAAAAAAGGCATGGCCATAGGGGTATTGACTCAAACCTTAGGCTCATGGGAACGACCTGTTGCATATCTGTCTAAAGGAATGGACAATGTGTCAAAAGGATGGCCGGGATGCCTCCGAAGCATTGCTGCTGCATGTCTACTGATACCCGAAGCTGTTAAGCTAACATTTGGACAGATTTTACAAGTAACAACTCCTCATACTATCCAAGGACTGCTAGAGACCCATGGACCAAAATGGATGACAAATTCACGTCTTGTAAAGTACCAAGCGTTATTATGTGAAACTCCAGAAATTCAAATACAGGACAGTAAAAACCTGAATCCTGCAACTCTACTCCCAACCCCCACTTCAGTTTCTCATAAATGTGGGGAAATTATGGCAACAGTACATTCCAGCCGACCCGACTTACGCGACCAACCCTGGCAAGGAGCATGGACTTTATTCACTGATGGAAGCAGCCAGGTTATAAATGGAATCAGGGTCGCTGGGTATGCTGTAGTCTCCGAAGACGACATTGTTGAAGCCGAGCCCCTACCCCCAGGGACATCAGCGCAAAAAGCTGAACTAATTGCGCTCACAAGGGCTCTGCAGCTGGCAGAAGGAAAAACTGTAAATATTTATACTGATTCAAAATACGCTTTCCTTACGATCCAAGTGCATGGAGCTTTATACAAGGAACGAGGATTCCTAACTGCAGAAGGGAAACAAATAGCTAATGCATCGGAGATACATCAATTGCTAGACTCTGTATGGGCACCAAAGAAGGTAGCTGTCATGCATTGTAAAGCCCATACAGGGAGAACTGATCCCATCGCCAAAGGAAACCAATGGGCAGATAAGACTGCGAAAGAAGCAGCACGTGTGCAATCACCACATACTTCAACTCCCGCTTGCCCACTTCTACAGTTCACGAATGAAACCCCCATTTATTCAGCGGAAGAAAATGATTGGGCACAAACCGAACAATTTCATCAGCAGGATGGGTGGTGGATTGTACAAGACGATAGGGTATGGATACCCGACGCCCTGGCATGGACTGTTGTCAGGGAAGCCCATAATAAAACCCATCTCGGCCGAGATGCATTAGCAACCCTGTTGGCAAAAACTTACTACATTAATAGACTCTTTCAGCTAACTAAATACGCTGTTAATCAATGTGTTACCTGTGCAAGGAACAATCCCAGAAACGGACCTGGTCCAGCCCCTGGACATATATTGCGAGGAACAACTCCGTTTCAAGTTTGCCAAATCGACTTCACCCACATGACGGCTTCAAAAAAATACAAAGCAATGCTGGTAGCTGTCTGTACTTATACCGGATGGATCGAAGCCATACCCACTCGAACTGAGACTGCCAAGGAAGTAGTAACATTGCTTCTCCACAAAATTTTACCACGATATGGATTACCACGGCAGATAAATTCAGATAATGGACCAGCTTTCACCAGTGAAGTCACGCGACGCCTGAGTCAAATTCTAGGCATCCAATGGCACCTGCACTGCGCCTGGAGACCTCAAAGCAGTGGAGCAGTTGAACGAGCTAACAGGACACTAAAAAATCAGCTCGCTAAATTGTGTCAGGAAACAAAGACTAAATGGCCAGACATCCTGCCATTAGCTCTACTACATGTCCGATGCACCCCACGGAAGTCGTGTTTAACACCTTATGAAATGATGTACGCAAGGCCTCCACCTCTTCCATCTTTTCCTGAATCGCTGCAAATACAAGGGGAAATGTCTCTCAGTAACCAACTCAAAGGACTATATAACACAGTTATTGCGATTCAAAAATACACCTGCGACACTGAACCATTAGTCCTGCTAACCCCGATTCATCCATACCAGATTGGGAATTCGGTGTGGATAAAAGACTGGGATGAGTCTGATTCCCTCCAGCCCCGATGGAAAGGGCCGTACACTGTATTGCTAACTACTCCGACAGCTGTCAAAGTTTTTGGATGTTCTTCATGGATTCATTGGACACGTCTCAAACCAGCTTCAGCCAACTGGCAGGTCTCCAGGATTGGAGACCACAAATTAAGATTCACCCAAGGCAGGCCCAATGCTAGTCCTGAGTAAAAAGATATCAGTAACTGCAACTGAATATTAATGTGTCCATTTCTTTCCTTCCTTTCAGAATCCATTACTTATGAACGCAACCATCTACGTCATAAAGCAATGTCACAGATTCCGACTTCCAAGATCTACGTTGCATCCATCTTCTACATTCACTTACTACTCTTTTGTACACCGACTACCTCTGTTTTCCTGTCCTTGAGCAAGAATTGCACCGAATGTATCAAGCTAATTCGTACTACCACTCAAACTGGATTTCAAGTTGTCTCAACAATCATCCACCAATCTCAACCACCAACTTCCTGTGCCACACTACCTGCTTGCGCCCTGAATACTACTCAAGGCTATCAGTCCTTCCATCGATGTTTAGAAACTGGCAAAGTCATATGTCATACCCCAACCACTCCTAAGTACTACAACATAACCCTCACTGCAGGTCTACCAAAGAGCTACACATCAAGTATTGTCCCAGAAGGAAAAGGCATCTTGTACTACATCAACTCCACTAAGGTTCTTATGGGAAGTGAAACGATTGTCACAATAACGTTCGATGCCTGTGCAGCCATTGACAAACACCCAAATGCACTTCACTGTGGATCTCAAGCCTGGAGAAATTTCTATGTCTACAATCACAAATACCTCTGCCCATACAACCGGGCAGCTAATCCATCCAGTTGGCTGCCGTGCGGAGGGGACCTGACACTGTCAGGATGGGCTTTAGTTTGTGATTACACCGGCGGAGGTTACCATGGCTGCCACGGAATAGGACGGTTAACTGCAGTAAATGGTAATACAGTATCGATACAATGGCCTCTAAGAAGTGAAGGAATCCCGTGGCAAGATACTTGGGGATTTGGTATCGACGGAACTGGAAAAGACCCCATGACCTACATTACCATCACCCAGCGAAAAGACAAACCTCGTCCAATTATTCACCAAACTACTGTGGTGGGTTATCAATCCTTCTTCGATGAAATATCTCATGCCTCTGAGGAATTAAAGAAACATACAATTTCTCAACAAGTAAAAAACCTGTTTGTCAATTTGGCAGAAAACATAGCTCTCTCTCTCGAAGTCAAGAACTGTTTTGTATGTGGAGGAACAGATACAGGAGAGCAATGGCCATGGGAAGCCAAGGAAACCTTCCAATCCGATCTTAACACCTTGAATACCACTGTAACCTATAACCGTAAATCTCATCCATATGAGTGGGCACTACAGACTGATGTTATTGGTAGACTATGTATCTCTCGACAACATTCACGCATCTATACCGTGCCTGTTGGAAATTCTCCATGCACAGGAGTTCTTACTGCCAACCTTACCACCCAGACATGGTGGCAGACTGAAAATTTTACCATGCCAACTCCCATCTGGACTGACTCGACTTTGAACAAGACATGGACAGCGGCAGACGGTGCCACTACCGTTTTCAATGCTCCAGATGGTTATTATTACGTATGTGGACGAAGAGCCTATGAACAATTACCAACAAACTGGTATGGAACTTGCTTCTTGGCTACAATTCGGCCAAGTTTCTTCCTACTTCCCATCACTGCTGGAGAAACCTTAGGAGTTCCAGTATACAGTCCCATGAGACCCAACAAACGTCGCAGCACTCCTAAAGTATCCATAGGAGATTGGAAAGATCAAGAGTGGCCTCCTGAACGAATTGTACAATACTATGGTCCGGCCACCTGGGCTGAGGATGGTTCTTATGGATATAGAACACCTATCTATATGCTCAATCGAATTATAAGACTCCAAGCAGTACTGGAACTCCTGACAAATGATTCTGCCTTGGCTCTCAACATCTTAGCCAAGCAAAACACTAAAATTTTAACAGCTGTCTACCTCCTAGCCCAGGAAGGTGGTGTATGTGGCAAATTTAATCTTTCTAACTGTTGTTTACAGGTAGATGACAAGAGTAAAGTCATTGAGGAGATCACTGATCGAATGATTCGCCTGGCCCATGTACCAGTGCAGACGTGGACTGGAATTCTTGACTGGACAGGTTCTTTACCCAACTGGCTCACTTCCATTCCTGGCCTTAAAGAACTCCTCTTTCCTCTGATACTTCTTGTTTTGACATGTATTCTATTTCCTATTTGTCTCCCTCTTATTTTTAGACATCTCCGATCCATGATTGAACATATTGCTGATCGGCGAGCAGCTGCTCACGTCATGATGATTAATAAGTATGTGTCCGTCTCCACATTTCCTTCATCTGATTCTTCTGACTACGACACTAACAATGATTCGGATACTGATTCTGATAAAGAGTACCTAACTACTAACTTATAACTCTCATAAACTCTAACCTCTAAGCATTATCATAATGGAGCCAACGTGTTGTTAGGGTAAGTCGGGCTACAAAGGGGGGTGACACCAATATGGTCCACCCGTCTCAAACCCGTGAAGCAACCAACGACCTAACAACATATTAGGGCTCACATTCAATGTCATTGGTATTAACTCTTCTTGTCGTTTCAGTTACTCTTCAGAGATAAAGTGATACTTCTGCCTTCTCTTCAAAAGTTGAAGTATCAAAGGGGGGAATGAAGAGGTTCAATTTCGGGACCCCCCTGAAGTACGAAAGAGCAACTGAACATCCTCCGACTAATCATGCCAGCAGTGAAACGCACAGCCATCTTGAACATACTAATATTTGCAACGCAAATGATACGTAATGCGTAGTGACGCAGTAACGCACTAATTTTTAGCGTAACGTAACGTAACTCCATTTTGGAATAATACTTTGTATTGTATTAATACGAATGACAATGTAAAATGTCTAACACGTCAATTAAATGACGAAACAATAGTCTGATCTTAAGCTACACCTACTAGTGGACCACGCTAGCTAATGCTTGTTCAGCAATTTGTGAAATGTTTGTTCAGCAAAAACCAGAACGCATGTGTGAAAGATAAGAGTTGTAAAGGGCATAAAAGTTTGCTCCGAAGGGGGCGTGGCATGCAGTTGTACTGAGCCTTTGTCTTAGCTGCATCTTGCTGGCAATAAAAGTCTATCTTTACGGATCAGTTGTCTGGGCCTCCTTACTGACTAAAAAGAGACGGTTACAGTGCTATACAGTATCCTGGGTGTGCTGGCCTAACGCTTCACGGACATGCTGGTATCTGTCATTTCAAATGTCATTTCAAATGACATTTGAAATGACAGGTACCAGGAAGTGGACGGTTCTCCGACGCTCGGGATTGCCAGTCCTCTCTCCCCTCCTCCCGAAGCAAACAACGAAAGTGGAAAAAAGTGAAAAAGCGAAAAAAAAAAAAGCGAAAAAAAAAAAGTAGCAAGAGAGGGGAGAGAGGACGGGCAATCCTACGCTCGGGATTGCCAGTCCTCTCTCCCCTCCTCCCGAAGCAAGCAACGAAAGTGGAAAAAAGCAAAAAAGCGAAAAAAAAAAGTAGCAAGAGAGAGAGGGGAGAGAGGACGGGCAATCCTACGCTTGGGATTGCCCGTCCTCTCTCCCCTCCTCCCGAAGCAAGGCGCGAAAAGCAGCCTTGCTTTGGGAGGAGGGGAGAGAGGACTGAAAGCAATGAAGTGACTTACTTTTTTTGCAGCCCCCCTCCGGAGACGGACATCGGCGAAGACGACCGCGGCTCCCCTGCCTCCAGCTGCCCGCGAAGATAGACGCATTGCACGGGTGAAAGCGGCCCCTGTGCGTGCAATTGGGCCGCTCACGACGTGACGTCACATGCCATGACGCCAAACGTCATGACATCACGCCGTGAGCGGCCCAATTGCACGCACAGGGGCCGCTTTCGCCCGTGCAATGCGTCTATCTTCGCGGGCAGCTGGAGGCAGGGGAGCCGCGGTCGTCTTCACCGATGTCCGTCTCCGGAGGGGGGCTGCAAAAAAAGTAAGTCACTTTATTGCTTTCAGTCCTCTCTCCCCTCCTCCCAAAGCAAGGCTGCTTTTCGCGCCTTGCTTCGGGAGGAGGGGAGAGAGGACGGGCAATCCCAAGCGTAGGATTGCCCGTCCTCTCTCCCCTCTCTCTCTTGCAACTTTTTTTTTTCGCTTTTTTGGTTTTTTTTTTTGCTTTTTCGATTTTTTCCGCTTTCATTGCTTCGGGAGGAGGGGAGAGGACTGGGGCTGCCCCGGAGACCAGCACCCATGGACGCGGCCAGGGCAGGTGAGCGGGGGCTGGGGGAAAGTTTGCCGCCTCCCCTTACCCCCTGCCTCTAACGCAGGGGTAAGGGTAGGTGGTAAGTTAGCAGGTTAAACGCGCGGCAAAACGGCAGGGTAAAAAAGCGATAGTCGGGGCGCACGTTACTGTATGGGAGGGAATAGCTAATTTGATCGTTTACATGTAATATACATGCCGCGGGCGGAAGGGGTTACCCGGTGATTTAAGGACGCGATAAGAGTAGGTTAAAGGGGATAGTGTATCGCGGGTTGGACTAACATGGCCGAAAAGTGGGTAGAAAGCGGGTTAGGAGCAGGGTAACCGCGGCCGCACTTTACTGTATTGACCTGATAGGAAGGAAGAGAAATTTTGGACAGAGCGGTACTACAGGGGAAGGGATGCAAGAGAGAGCAACTGGCCCATGCTGTGGGGAGGTTGATGAAGGCTCAGCTAGCCTATGCTGACGCGGTGGGGATTGAGGGGGGAGAAGGAGAGAGATATCAGCCAACCCATGCTGCTATGATAGTTTGGGGGCGGGGGGGGGGCGGGGAGGGTAAGGGGAAACGTGCATACATAGGGAAAAAATAGAGATATGGATAGAGAGACACAGTATAGCTGTGTTTAAAAAAAAAAAAGGATTGGATAAGTTCCTGGAGGAGAAGTCCATTACCTGCTATTAAGTTCACCTAGAGAATAGCCACTGCCATTAGCATTGGTAACATGGAATAGACTTAGTTTTTGGGGTACTTGCCAGGTTCTTGTGGCCTGGATTGGCCACTGTTGGAAGCAGGATGCTGGGCTTGATGGACCCTTGGTCTGACCCAGTATGGCATTTTCTTATGTTCTTATGAACATAACTGAGCTGGGGACTCCAATTCTGCACTGTGCTGTTGTACAATCTCAGGAGCCCACACAAATAAGGAGAACCCTCCTTTGCACAGCACTTCAGACAGCAGCAAAAGCAAGCAATCTGCAGTGCTCTTGAGTCTGGCTTGCTCACCATATGCAATGTATTCACATGCTACTTTTGCAAAGCAGCCAACCAGTCGGCACTAGACAATACATGATTGGCTGTTGTGGATTAGCTGGTAGGGTGGATTCAAATTGGATTGGAGAAGCTGCTGTGGCCCCTGGCACCCAGCCCCCCTCCCCCCCAGCTCTGCCACTGTGTTAGAGTGTGTATAAGGGAGAAAGCAAGAGGATAAAGTTTGTGCACCTTCCCCTTCCCACTAATCCAGAACAATCTTGTTGACTGGAAATCAAAAGTTCCCAGTTATGGAGAGCAAAGGATTTTTTTTAATCCTCCTAATTTTTTTAATCCTCCTACTAACCCTTCAGATACCACCATACGAAAAGACACTATCTAAGGACATACAAGTTACATTTCAATACTCTCTTAACTCAACAAGACACCCCATAAGCCTCATTGACATAAATGATCCAATTAATGTCATCTGCAAGAATTAATGTCAAAGCCACAATTACAAGATGCCACTGAGGACATAATGGCGACACTGTCTCAGGTTTAACCTTTTAACCTCCTAACAAGAATGAATAAAGTTTAAAAATACAATGTTAAAGTTTAAAAATACAATGTTAAATAAGAATTAATTACATTGTAAAATAAGAGTTCATTACAATGTTAATAGGAACTAGTTACAATGTTAAATAAGATCTACTGAATGTTATAATGAAAACTAGAAGAAGTTCTAATGTAAAGCAAGAATCCCGTCTTCTTGAACACAGTTACAATGTAAACTGATGAGATATTATAAATTGAACACCGGTATATAAAAACTAACAAATAAATAAATAAATAATTCTTATTAGTTTTAATTATTAGATATTATTTTATGTATTTGCTGTTTTGAAATATTTTATTGTTTGATAAATTTATAAAATGTTAATATAAGATTTTCTATTCATATAGGGGTTCATTTTCAGCCGCTGTGCAACTTGGCTAGTTAGCCAGATATACATATCCTGCTAACCAGCAGGGTATAATCAGCAGTGCAGTCACACTGCTGAATATACTTGGCTGTCTTAAAATTAGTTGGTTATGTCTAACATTTAACTTTAGGACAGTCCTACAGCTCAACCAGACTTAGGGCCTCATTTTCTAAAGTATCGCAGGCCTGCGATACTTTAGAAGATGAGGGCGGGGGGCCGAAATGGGGGGGAGGGCCTGCGCTAGCCAGCAGCAATCGCACCATTGCAGTGCGATCGCTGCCGGTTTCACACCCAATAGCGCCACCATAGGAGGTGTAGCTATTGGGAGCGAAAGCTGCCGCGAAAAGGCACTTACCGTTTCGCTGTCCACGGCATCGGCGCAGAGTCGGCCCCGGTGACGCCCCAACTCCTCCTCTTCCGAGGCCGACTCCGCCCGACTCCACTGCCATCCTGGTATTGCACACGATAAGGGACTTTTCGCTGGCGAAAGGTCCCTTATCGCGTGCGAGTGGCGTGGAAAATGAGGCCCTTAGCCACATAACTTAAGAGGCTAATTCTGAATATCAGAAGTTAGCTGCATAGCTTATGCAGCTACCTCTGCTCCTCCCGAAAATTCCTCCCACCCACTTCCAGCCAGGGCTGGTGTGACCATTAGGTGGACTAGGCAGTCGCCTAGGGCGCCAGACGTGGGCAAGATGCCATCACGAAATGCAAGGGCAGCATATTTTAATTCGTGTGTGCAGGAAGCAGAGTAGGATTAAATGGAAAATTTTCTCAGTGGAAGGGAGTGGGCAATGGAGTGCCGCAGAGATCTGTATTGGGACCCATACTTTTCAATATATTTATAAATGATCTTGAAAGAAATACGACGAGTGAGGTAATCAAATTTGCAGATGACACAAAATTATTCAGAGTAGTTAAATCACAAGCAGATTGTGATACAATACAGGAGGACCTTGCAAGACTGGAAGATTGGGCATCCAAATGGCAGATGAAATTTAATGTGGACAAGTGCAAGGTGTTGCATATAGGGAAAAATAATCCTTGCTGTAGTTACACGATGTTAGGTTTCATATTAGGAGCTACCACCCAGGAAAAAGATCTAGGCATCATAGTGGATAATACTTTAAAATCGTCGGCTCAGTGTGCTGCAGCAGTCAAAAAAGCAAATAGAATGTTAGGAATTATTAGGAAGGGAATGGTTAATAGAACGGAAAATGTCATAATGCCTCTGTATCGCTCCATGGTGAGACTGCACCTTGAATACTGTGTACAATTCTGGTTGCCGCATCTCAAAAAAGATATAGTTGCGATGGAGAAGGTACAGAGAAGGGCAACCAAAATGATAAAGGGGATGGAATAGCTCCTCTATGAGGAAAGGCTGACGAGGTTAGGGCTGTTCAGCTTGGAGAAGAGACAGCTGAGTGGGGATATGATAGAGGTCTTTTAGATCATGAGAGGTCTTGAACAAGTAGATGTGACTCGGTTATTTACACTTTCGAATAATAGAAGGACTAGGGGGCATTCCACAATTAACACATTTAAGACTAATCGGAGAAAATTCTTTTTCACTCAACGCACAATAAAGCTCTGGAATTTGTTGCCAGAGGATGTGGTTAGTGCAGTTAGTGTAGCTGGGTTCACAAAAGGTTTGGATAAGTTCTTGGAGGAGAAGTCCATTAATGGCTATTAATCAATTATACTTAGGGAATAGCCACTGCTATTAATTGCATCAGTAGCATGAATTCTTCTTAGTGTTTGGGTAATTGCCAGGTTCTTGTGGCCTGGTTTTGGCCTCTGTTGGAAACAGGATGCTGGGCTTGATGGACCCTTGGTCTGACCCAGCATGGCAATTTCTTATGTTCTTATGTTCTTATTGAAGGAGTCTGAACGCTTCAACCTGACAAAGGACTTCATGTACCAGAATTCCCTGCTTCATGACGGGTTTACTTACAGTCTGCAATACAGCTGTAATTAGGACATTGAGAAACTCTCTGTCAGCACATTGCACATTTTCATTTTTTTGGCTTCGCTGTTCTTATTCTCTGATAAGCTTTCACTGCTGTAACCTAGATTAGAACAATGGATGTATTATGTGATGGGCTGTATTACTGCAGACTCGCGAATTCCTTTCCAGAACTGCAAGTCCCAGCAGCCTCTCCTGCAGAACATGGGAGAAGTTTCACGAAAGTTCCAGGGTGTCTAGGGAGGGGGTCAGTAGCCCCTTCAGCCGGAATATGCTCGCTCAGCAGTTTGTAAAATGTTTGTTCAGCAAAACCAGAACGCATGTGTGAAAGATAAGAACTGTAAAGTGTATAAAGGTTTGCTCCGAAGGGGGCGTGGCATGCAGTTGTACTAAGCCGTTGTCTTAGCTGCATCTTGCTGGCAATAAAAGTCTATCTTTACGGATCAGTTGTCTGGACCTCCTTACTGACGAAAAAGAGACGGTTACATTGGCGAGCTCAGCCAGGAGGTACTGGAGACGCTATTTTAGCTCTCCAGAAGGTCCGGTAGTTTGGTGGCGGAGCAGTCCCCCAGATATACCTGGTGAGTGGCCACCGCTGAGTTCAGCGATCAGGTTTCTGAGGGGATCGTTCCACAGAAATTCTGCCGAGACCTCTGGGTTGATGATCCGGGAAGAAGGCTTTCGTGATGATCGGAAGACCCCTGCAGGCGAGTATTATGGGTACATGGAAATAAGTAAAGACTAGCTAGCTAAGGAAATAGCCCGGTCTATCCCTGGCGGACCGAGGGGGCCTTGATCACACCCCACGCAGTGTGTTAGTAGGAATTACGTTCCGAAGACCACGCGGATAACATGGAATAATGATAACATGGAATAATACGTATACGTTAGTGGGAATAGGTTTCTTGTTGTGTGAAAGAGAGTGAATGGCCTCGCAGTTCTAGACCGGGCGACCGCGTTCTAGTCGGGGCAAGTGTGACCCTTTTGTGTCTGACGGATAAGGACCCCTTACCTATCCGTTTTCCTTTCCCTCCCTTGTCTGTGAACTCTATCCTAATGGGAGGGAGCGGGTCGACTCCGTTAAAAGTCATGACGGAACACTATAGCGAAGTGTTCGATGAACATAAATGTACAAAACCCGGAATGATTCAACGATGCACCCATAAATGGCCCGGTTTCTGTGTAAATTGGCCTCCTACAGGAACTTTTAATTTCCAAACGGCCACACGGGTCCATAAAATAGTCATACGAGAAGGGAACCCGGGTTGCCTTGAGGATATACCATACATAACCGCGTGGATCGCAGTTATTGAAAATCCTCCGTCGTGGGCAAAGAAGCTAGTAGAGGGAGCCGCCCTCATAATGGTAACTCAAGTACGCAAAATGGGGAACCGGAAGTCCCCAGTGTCTGTCTGTCTGTAAGGTACCTGAAAAAAAAAAAAAAAAAAAAAATTCTACTGTGGTAGATCGGTTAGACAAATTTCTTTTTGTGATCAAATGCATTATTTCTTTTGATAACTGCTATCTGTGAATTGCAAGCACATGTACCAGGGATTTTTTTAATTGTTTTAATTGTTTTAAACCCTAATAAGAAGAGATTTTGGTTTACAGATGCTGCACAAGACTACTATACAACAAATTAATGTACAGTGTTAAGTTAAAATACTGATTTGATTACTGGAGAATGCATTTACTGGTGTTGAAGTTTAGAACTTGATGGCAGTTAAGGGTTAACGGCAGAGATAATTACAGGAGAGAGGAGGGGATCGAGCCAGAGAGAGAAGAGAAAGAAAAAAAAAAAAAAAGGGACATTTGGCTAGCCTGGGTGAATGAAAATTGTTTCGTTTGTTTTAACAGAACATTATTGAAAGTTAGTTCATGGTGTGCGTATGTGAATAAAGATAGAATTGTGGTATGTTAATTAAAAGAAATTGTAGCTCCGAGTTTCTGCTGATTAAATTTATTCTCCAAGGTCCTTGCTAAAACTGTCTGTAATCTGACAAAGGATTGCTATTTGCAAAGAAATACCAGAACCAAGGGTCCCTTACAAATCATTTAGTGCCTTATGATGCGGGCTATTTTTAAGACATTTTATAGCAGCAAATTCATTGCGCCTTCACTCGATACATCCACAGGTTAGTCAATTATTCTCTAATACCATGTTAATTATTGTTCTTACTTGTCTCCTATATATTATCTGTTATTTAAAAGTTACATTGGAACGCATGATAAAGTATGAACTCTCTTTTGCTGACGCAGTTTATTTTGAAGCTGTCTCTGGGAAATTTAGAGAAATGATTAAGAATGGGTTCTTTGTTAAAGTTTTTCTTGTTGCTTCTTTGGCTAGCAGTAGTTAAATATGCAGAGCTACTCCCTGTTTTAAGGAACTGGCAAGATAAGACAGCCAAGCATGTGCAGCGCTGACTGTGGGAATTACAGGATGCCGTTTGTAAAAAAAAAAAAAAAAACAAAAACAAAAACGGAGAAAACAAAGACTTAATATTAAAAATTTTTGATTCAGTGGCAGGCGCAAGATAAGGATTATTGGAAGTTGTGGGCAAGAAAAGGGCCACTATGCAAGATTAGGAACAAGAGCAAATATGAGTCGGCCCAAATGATAAAGTAGTAGCACACACATATATATATATATATTGCAATTATGTTCTTTTACCACTGGTGGGGGCTGGGCTCTGGCTATTACCATATGTTCTTAGTGTTTGCAATGTAATTGGTACAAGGCTTCCAAGGGTTTGATCATCACTCCTGCACACCTAAAGCGCCCCCCCTGGATCCTTGCCTGCAGATCCAGGTTGACTTTATTGAATTAACCCAATGCCAAACTTACAAGTATGAAGGAAGCAATGTTTTGCAGCTTCTCAGCCTCGTCAGAATTGATTTGCCTCCAGGCGCAGGTCACCTATTCAATTCCCAGATGGACTGTGATCTTTTCATCGTATTTTGAGATGTATGGGAACAGGGATCAGGGATCAGGAACAGGGATCAGGAACTTAATAATAGACCTGACATCCGAAAGAACCTGCAGAAGGCCGAAGGCTTTGAGGGCATGAGCCTCAGCCAGTTAAAAGCTATAGCAGACCAAGTATGTGGAAATAGAGAAGTGGAAGAGAAAAGAGAGAAGCAAGTAGAGACATGAAGGAGAAAGTGACTGTTAGCCGCCGCTCTCGAGGACACTCGGGACGGGAAGGAGCCAAGACAATGGCAGACCGCGAAGAGGAGGGGGAACAAGACCCCCCCCTTTTTGGGAAAGAATCAGTGTGCGTACTACAAAAATGAAGGCCATTGGAAGAGAGACTGTGAAGAATGGCAAAAGAAATACGGGAGCCCTGCAGTGAATACTAACGACAAAAATGGACCTGCACCGACACAAAGGGGCCGAGGAGGAAGGAGATTGGACAACCCCCACTGGCAGATGGCGGGGGAGGCGACAAGGAGCATACAGCCTGAAGAGATCGGGGAGGGAAGAATCCCCACTGACCCTCTGGTGGAGATCCATGAGGTAACACAACAAAAATCAGGGGCCTGTTGGACTCAGAGGCCAACGATCTGTCATGACTGCACCAATCGGCCCCCCCGACGAAAGAGACTGTTTCTATAGTGGGTGCCTCAGGTCAGGTACTCACTGCCCCTCTGCAGAAAGAATGAAGTATACAAGTAGGCGGGACCATGGTATCCCTTATCGGATGGAACCTGCTGTGTAAGCCTCAGACCACATTGAGATTTCAACCAACAGGGGAAGTTAAAGCCTCCTTCGGGGACCATCCAGTGATACTCATCTGTCCCCTCCAAGAAGAATGGAGACTACATCTTCCCATAGTCGAACGAACCATCGAACATCGATATGAAAACAACACCCCCCTCAACAAAAACGAAGACAACTGATGGATAGAGATGAAACAGAATGCACAGGTGATTAATCAACCTCAATACCCCATTCCATACATGGCCAGAGAAGGAATTGAAGTACACCTGCAGAGACTGTATGATTTGGGAATTCTCAGGCGAATCCGATCTGCTTGGAACACCCCTCTACTGCCCGTAAAGAAACCCGGTTCTTCTGACTACCGACCTGTACAAGATTTACGGAAAGTGAATAATCAAGTAGCAGATCTAGTAGCCCTCGTACCCAATCCATACTCAATCTTGGCTCAAGTTTCCCCTACCTCCAAGTGGTACAGTGTCATTGACCTCAAAGACGCTTTCTTCTCCGTTCCAGTAGCAGAAGAATGCCAGAAGATCTTTGCCTTCACATGGGAAAATGCACAAACTGGAATCAAGCAGCAGTACACATGGACTCGCTTACCGCAAGGATTTAAGCACTCACCCACGATGTTCGGGGAGCAACTGGCAAAAGACTTGAAGATGTACCAAGTCACGTATGGGCCAGTAATACAGTATGTGGATGACCTTCTGTTGTTTCGTGAAACGTATCACGAATGTGCTATAGCCACACTCCACTTACTAAAGATGTTGTACTCAAAAGGATACCGTGCAAGTAAAAAGAAGGTGCAAATTTGTGAATTGGAAGTAGAATACCTGGGATTCCAGATCCGGGAAGGTACCCGCTGCCTTGGAATATCCCGTACCAGTTCAATACGAGGTCAACATGTACCCACTTGCAAGAAAGAGCTCCGAGCGTTCCTTGGAGCTGCAGGATACTGTAGGCTGTGGATTGCTAACTACGCTGTTATCGCCCAGTCCCTGTACGACAAGCTGCGGGGAAAGGAGGCAGAATCTCAGCCTTTTCAGTGGGAAACCCATGAACTGACAAGCTTACAGGACAGCAAAAACTTGAAACCGGCCACTCTTATGCCGGCACCTGAACCAGTTGCCCATGACTGTGAAAAAGTCATGACTACAATACATTCCAGTAGACCAGACCTGAGGGATCAACCCTGCCAGGGAGCTTGGACTTTATTCACTGATGGGAACAGCCAAATCATTCATGAGATACGTTCTGCTGCATATGCTGTTGTATCCGAAGATGAAATCATTGAGGCTCAACCTTTTCCCCCAGGAACGTCTGCACAAAAAGCTTAATTAATTGCTCTTACTCGAGCTCTGCAGTTGGCAGAAGAAAAACTGTAAATATCTATACAGACTCTAAATATGCCTTTCTTACAATTCAAGTGCATGGAGCATTATAGAGGGAAAACAACTGAACAATCAGGCTTCAGGCAGTCCTGGAGCTCATCACCAACGACTGCTTTCGCTCTTAAACTCTGGGCAAAAGAAAATACCAAAATTATCACTGCAGTGTACCAGAATAGATTGGTTTTAGATTACCCTCTGGCCCAGGAAGGAGGGTTTGTGGAACATTTAACCTCTCCAATTGTTGTTTACAGGTAGATGACCAAAGCAAGGTTATCCAAGGTATCACTGATCGCATGGTCAAGATGGCACACGTCCCTGTCCAGCAATGGAATAGTGCTTGGGACTGGACCAATGGATTCCGTGGTTGGTTTTCCATAATCGGTGGATTTAAGAGCTTGTTTGTTATCCCAGCCAGTTTAATTCTGTTTTGTCTTTTAGGACCCTGAATTATTCCTTTCTTGCTCAAACCGCCTTTGTCAGGTGATGAAGGACATTGCTGAACGCAAAACAGCCACGCAGCTCCTGTTACTGTACATGTATTCCTCTGAGCCTATAGAACCTGTTTAACCATCCTCATGTTTTATCCTGGGCCATCTTCCCATACATGACAAGTTCGGGCTACAAAGGGGGGTGGAGCCATTAGGGCCCATCCGTCTCAAACCCGTGAAGAAACCATCGGACTGTTTGGGAAATTAGGGCCCCCTGAGAACTCAAATTGCTAATTTTTCTTGTTTCTGTTTCTTTCAGTTCCACAGTTGCGTTGTGATGGTGTGATACTTTTCATAGAGAATGATAAGTATCAAAGGGGGGAATGAAGGAGTCTGAACGCTTCAACCTGACAAAGGACTTCATGTACCAGAATTCCCTGCTTCATGACGGGTTTACTTTACAGTCTGCAATACAGCTGTAATTAGGACATTGAGAAACTCTCTGTCAGCACATTGCACATTTTCATTTTTTTGGCTTCGCTGTTCTTATTCTCTGATAAGCTTTCACTGCTGTAACCTAGATTAGAACAATGGATGTATTATGTGATGGGCTGTATTACTGCAGACTCGCGAATTCCTTTCCAGAACTGCAAGTCCCAGCAGCCTCTCCTGCAGAACATGGGAGAAGTTTCACGAAAGTTCCAGGGTGTCTAGGGAGGGGGTCAGTAGCCCCTTCAGCCGGAATATGCTCGCTCAGCAGTTTGTAAAATGTTTGTTCAGCAAAACCAGAACGCATGTGTGAAAGATAAGAACTGTAAAGTGTATAAAGGTTTGCTCCGAAGGGGGCGTGGCATGCAGTTGTACTAAGCCGTTGTCTTAGCTGCATCTTGCTGGCAATAAAAGTCTATCTTTACGGATCAGTTGTCTGGACCTCCTTACTGACGAAAAAGAGACGGTTACATTATGAGGACACACCTATGCCCTCTCGCTGGCTGAGATGCAGGCAATGAAAGAATACATCGAGAAAAACCTGGAGAGAGGTTTTATTTGGAAATCTAAGTCTCCTGCAGGGGCAGAATTCTTCTTTGTCGCAAAGAAGGACGGAAGCCTTCACCCTTGTATTGACTAACGGGGTCTGAATGCTATAACAGTCAAGGACCGTTATTCCTTGCCTCTCATCTCCGAGCTCTTCGACCGGCTGCAAGGTGCGAAGATCTTCTCTAAGTTGGATCTCCGAGGGGCCTACAATTTGATCCGTATCAAGCAGGGCGATGAATGGAAGACTGCCTTCAATACCCGAGACGGCCACTATGAGTATCTAGTGATGCCGTTCAGGCTCTGTAATGCTCCCGCGGTGTTCCAGAACACCATGAATGAGATATTCCGTGATCTCTTGTACAACTGCGTGGTCGTGTACCTGGATGACATTTTAGTATTCTCGGACTCCCTGACCGCTCACCAGCAGCACGTCATCCAGGTCTTGCAACGCCTCTGAGAACATCAGTTATACGCGAAACTAGAAAAGTGCCTCTTTGAGAAGGAGTCCCTTCCCTTCCTGGGATACATTATATCCAGTGAAGGGTTTCATATGGACCCCCAGAAGCTGAAAGCCATTCGGGAATGGCCACAGCCATCCGGATTAAAGGCACTCCAATGATTCTTGGGTTTCGCAAATTATTATCGGTCATTTATCCCACACCATGCATCCATTGTTGCCCCGATGACAGCCCTAACCCAGAAAGGCGCGGATCCCAAAAAGTGGCCTCCTGGAGCGGAGACCGCCATTCATCGCCTCAAGGAGGCGTTCCTGCTACAACTGTGCCTTTGGCATCGCCTTTGGCATCCGGACCCACAGCAGCTGTTCATCATTGAAGTAGATGCATCATCAGAAGGCATAGGTGCCGTTCTGAGCCAGATTTCTGAAAACCATAAATTACGACCGTGTGCCTTCCTCTCCCGGCAGTTCTCTCCGGCAGAGCGGAATTATGCAATAGGCGAAAAGTAGCTCCTAGCGATAAAAGTAGCCCTTGAAGAGTGGTGCCCTTGGCTAGAGGGGGCACAGCACCAATTCACAGTCTACACAGATCATAAAAACTTAGAGTACCTACATCGGGCACAACGACTCAACCCACGACAAGCCCGTTGGGCCCTATTCTTCACCCGCTTCAATTTTATCCTCCGGTACAGACCGGCCGGAAAAAATGTCAAGGCTGATGCCCTATCACGGGTGTTTGAGTCCACGGAAGATTCCGATGAACCGCAGTTCATCATTGAGCCATCACGCATCTTGCTATCTGCCACTATGACCATCCTGCCCGGGAAAACTCTAGTTCCTTTGCATTTGTGGAAGCAAGCCCTGGCATGGGCTCATGATTCACGCTGCTCCGGGCACCCAGGACAAACCCGGACGTTGCAAACCTTGTGCCGGTACTACTGGTGGCCAAAAATTAACAAAGATGTTCGGGCATACGTGGAGTCCTGCCAGGCATGTGCCCGCCACAAAAGGATCCCCGGTTCAACTCCAGGCTTACTTCAGCCCTTACCTGCGCCTTCAGAACCATGGACCCATGTGGCAACCGATTTCATGGTTGATCTGCCACTATCTGGTGGCAACACGGTGATATGGGTGGTGTGGACCACTTTAGTAAAATGGCGCACTTTGTGCCTTTGCCAGGATTACCGTCTGCTCCACAGCTGGCCCAGCTGTTCGTCCAGCACATCTTCAGGCTACATGGCCTACCTAAAAGCATCTTGTCGGATCGAGGGCCTCAATTTATGGCTAAGTTTTGGAGGGCCCTCTGCCAGAAGCTCGACATCACCCTAGACTACACGTCTGCTTACCACCCACAGACCAATGGTCTTGCGGAGAGAACCAACCAAACACTAAAACAGTTCCTCCGCATTTATGTCAATGAGAAACAAGATGACTGGACTAGCCTGCTACCCTGGGCCGAATTTGCTCTTAATTCTCATTGCTCCACAGTTAATGGATCCTCCCCATTCCAGATAGTATATGGGAAACAGCCACGTCCGCCGCTGCCTGTCCCCATCTCGGTGACATCCCCGGTAGCCCAACTCTCTGCAGATGAGCTACACCGTCTGTGGATATCCATACAGCACACCCTGATCAAGGCCAGTCAGGCGGCTAAGAGGTATGCTGACCAACGAAGAAGACCATACCCGCCTCTCAGGCCGGGCCAAAAGGTTTGGTTGAGCACACAGTTCATCCGCCTGAAGCTACCATCAGCGTGGCTAGCCCCACGTTTCATCGGGCCATTTCCCATCATCCGGCAGGTGGGTGCTGTCTCGTATCAACTTCGTCTTCCGCCTTCCCTTAAGATACCCAACACGTTCCATGTGTCCCTCCTGAAGTCTCTAGTTTTATCATGGCCTTCCAGCGCGCCTCCGACTTCCCAACCTGTCGCCTCTGAAGATGACCTCACCTATCAGGTCTGAGAGGTCTTAGATGTGAGGAAACACCTGAAGAAGTGGGAGTACCTGCTAGCATTGGCTAACATCCTGGATCGGGATCTACTGGAGCAGTTCCACAGAGACCATCCGACTAAACCCAGGCCTCCGGGGAGGCGCCCTAAAGAGGAGGGTACTGTTGTGTTCTGCGCTTGTGGAAGGCCATGAGCACAGCGCCCTACCTCACCTGCAACGGCGACCTGCCGCGGGAACTCCGGGGGAAACCCCTGACCTGATGCCTGCTGCTTCGGCGCGGGCTCCCACCCTGGCCACCGGGTGGGGAGCCGTCCCTGCTCCTCCCTCGTGGCGTCCGGCTGCAATATGAACTGGCTAAACAACGGAATACATCCTTACCCCACACAAAGAACTCTCAGATCCACCAACACTGGCCTCCTAGCCGTCCCCAATCTCAAATCTGCACATCTCAACGTCACCCGCAAATGAGCCATAACAATAGCGGGCCCCACCTTATGGAACTCCCTCCCCACCTGTCTCAGAAATGAACCTTCATTGCAAGTCTTCAAAAAACACCTCAAAACATGGCTGTTCCTAAAAGCTTTCCCACCTGACACGTAACCTGCCCAAATGCAACACACCACGCCCCCTACACAAGCATCTCGCGTCACCATCTTCCCTCCCTTGCACTACCTTCCTCCCACCTATCCCCCCCCTCCTCCCCCCTTTCAACCCTCCCTGCTAACCTTAACCTTCAATTATCCTCATCAACAAGTCATTTATGTACATATGTTATTGTGATGTAGTGCAGCGCTGCCGGAGGCAGGAATGGATAAGATACCATAAGGCGGCTAGTAATACTAGAGCCAGCCAGCAGGGGCCTATTTCAGACCGTACGAAAGTGCCCGGGAGAGGGGCACCAGCCCGCTCTCCCACCGAAAGAGACAAATAACTGTGCCCTGCATCCCGCAGGGAGCACAGAAGAGAAGGCCAGCCAGCAGGGGCCTATTTCAGACCGTACGAAAGTGCCCGGGAGAGGGGCACCAGCCCACTCTCCCACCGAAAGAGACAAAAGAACTGTGCCCTGCATCCCGCAGGGAGCACAGAAGGAGAAGGCCAGCCAGCAGGGGCCTATTTCAGACCGTACGAAAGTGCCCGGGAGAGGGGCACCAGCCCGCTCTCCCACCGAAAGAGACAAAAGAACTGTGCCCTGCATCCCGCAGGGAGCACAGAAGAGAAGGCCAGCCAGCAGGGGCCTATTTCAGACCGTACGAAAGTGCCCGGGAGAGGGGCACCAGCCCGCTCTCCCACCGAAAGAGACAAAAGAACTGTGCCCTGCATCCCGCAGGGAGCACAGAAGAGAAGGCCAGCCAGCAGGGGCCTATTTCAGACCGTACGAAAGTGCCCGGGAGAGGGGGCACCCAGCCCGCTCTCCCACCGAAAGAGACAAAAGAACTGTGCCCTGCATCCCGCAGGGAGCACAGAAGAGAAGGCCAGCCAGCAGGGGCCTATTTCAGACCGTACGAAAGTGCCCGGGAGAGGGGCACCCAGCCCGCTCTCCCACCGAAAGAGACAAAAGAACTGTGCCCTGCATTCCGCAGGGAGCACAGAAGAGAAGGCCAGCCAGCAGGGGCCTATTTCAGACCGTACGAAAGTGCCCGGGAGAGGGGCACCAGCCCGCTCTCCCACCGAAAGAGACAAAAGAACTGTGCCCTGCATCCCGCAGGGAGCACAGAAGAGAAGGCCAGCCAGCAGGGGCCTATTTCAGACCGTACGAAAGTGCCCGGGAGAGGAAGCACCAGGCCCCGCTCTCCCACCGAAAGAGACAAAAGAACTGTGCCCTGCATCCCGCAGGGAGCACAGAAGAGAAGGCCAGCCAGCAGGGGCCTATTTCAGACCGTACGAAAGTGCCCGGGAGAGGGGCACCAGCCCGCTCTCCCACCGAAAGAGACAAAAGAACTGTGCCCTGCATCCCGCAGGGAGCACAGAAGAGAAGGCCAGCCAGCAGGGGCCTATTTCAGACCGTACGAAAGTGCCCGGGAGAGGGGCACCAGCCCGCTCTCCACCGAAAGAGACAAAAGAACTGTGCCCTGCATCCCGCAGGGAAGCACAGAAGAGAAGGCCAGCCAGCAGGGGCCTATTTCAGACCGTACGAAGTGCCCGGGAGAGGGGCACCAGCCCGCTCTCCCACCGAAAGAGACAAAAGAACTGTGCCCTGCATCCCGCAGGGAGCACAGAAGAGTAGGCCGCCAGCAGGGGCCTATTTCAGACCGTACGAAAGTGCCCGGGAGAGGGGGCACCAGCCCGCTCTCCCACCGAAAGAGAGCAAAAGAACTGTGCCCTGCATCCCGCAGGGAGCACAGAAGAGAAGGCCAGCCAGCAGGGGCCTATTTCAGACCGTACGAAAGTGCCCGGGAGAGGGGCACCAGCCCGCTCTCCCACCGAAAGAGACAAAAGAACTGTGCCCTGCATCCCGCAGGGAGCACAGAAGAGAAGGCCAGCCAAGCAGGGGCCTTTTTCAGACCGTACGAAAGTGCCCGGGAGAGGGGCACCAGCCCGCTCTCCCACCGAAAAGAGACAAAAGAACTGTGCCCTGCATCCCGCAGGGAGCACAGAAGAGAAGGCCAGCCAGCAGGGGCCTATTTCAGACCGTACGAAAGTGCCCGGGAGAGGGGCACCCAGCCCGCTCTCCCACCGAAAGAGACAAAAGAACTGTGTCCTGCATCCCGCAGGGAGCACAGAAGAGAAGGCCAGCCAGCAGGGGCCTATTTCAGACCGTACGAAAGTGCCCGGGAGAGGGGCACCAGGCCCGCTCTCCCACCGAAAGAGACAAAAGAACTGTGCCCTGCATCCCGCAGGGAGCACAGAAGAGAAGGCCAGCCAGCAGGGCCTATTTCAGACCGTACGAAAGTGCCCGGGAGAGGGGCACCAGCCCGCTCTCCCACCGAAAGAGACAAAATAACTGTGCCCTGCATCCCGCAGGGAGCACAGAAGAGAAGGCCTGAAGAAAATCACACGAATGTGATGCAGCTGACAAGGAAGGTACACTCCCTGCGCAAAGGCTAGGGAGAAAGACGAGGGGGGGGGGGGAGGAGGGGACCACTGCCAGGCATGCACCTGTGCACTGATGGGAAAGAGGGAAGGAGGAAGGGGAAACCGTAACCCTGGCGGGGGGGCTGTGGGGTTGCTCCCGGTTGCCAGCCAGCAGGGGCCTATTTCAGACCGTACGAAAGTGCCCGGGAGAGGGGCACCAGCCCGCTCTCCCACCGATAGAGACAAATAACTGTGCTCTGCATCCCGCAGGGAGCACAGAAGAGAAGGCCTGAAGAAAATCACACGAATGTGATGCAGCTGACAAGGAAGGTACACTCCCTGCGCAAAGGCTAAGGTAGAAAGACGAGGGGGGGGGGGGGAGGAGGGGACCACTGCCAGGCATGCACCTGTGCACTGATGGGAAAGAGGGAAGGAGGAAGGGGAAAACCGTAACCCTGGCGGGGGGGCTGTGGGGTTGCTCCCGGTTGCCAGCCAGCAGGGGCCTATTTCAGACCCGTACGAAAGTGCCCGGGAGAGGGGCACCAGCCCGCTCTCCCACCGAAAGAGACAAATAACTGTGCCCTGCATCCCGCAGGGAGCACAGAAGAGAAGGCCAGCCAGCAGGGCCTATTTCAGACCGTACGAAAGTGCCCGGGAGAGGGGCACCAGCCCGCTCTCCCACCGAAAGAGACAAAAGAACTGTGCCCTGCATCCCGCAGGGAGCACAGAAGAGAAGGCCAGCCAGCAGGGGCCTATATCAGACCGTACAAAATTGCCCGGGAGAGGGGCACCAGCCCGCTCTCCCACCGAAAGAGACAAAATAACTGTGCCCTGCATCCCGCAGGGAGCACAGAAGAGAAGGCCTGAAGAAAATCACACGGATGTGATGCAGCTGACAAGGAAGGTACACTCCCTGCGCAGAGGCTAGGGAGAAAGACGAGGGGGAGGGGGGGGGGGGAGGGGACCACTGCCAGGCATGCACCTGTGCACTGATGGGAAAGAGGGAAGGAGGAAGGGGAAACCGTAACCCTGGCGGGGGGGCTGTGGGGTTGCTCCCGGTTGCCAGCCAGCAGGGGCCTATTTCAGGACCGTACGAAGTGCCCGGGAGAGGGGCACCAGCCCGCTCTCCCACCGAAAGAGACAAAAGAACTGTGCCCTGCATCCCGCAGGGAGCACAGAAGAGAAGGCCAGCCAGCAGGGGCCTATTTCAGACCGTACGAAAGTGCCCGGGAGAGGGGCACCAGCCCGCTCTCCCACCGAAAGAGACAAAATAACTGTGCCCTGCATCCCGCAGGGAGCACAGAAGAGAAGGCCAGCCAGCAGGGGCCTATTTCAGACCGTACGAAAGTGCCCGGGAGAGGGGCACCAGCCCGCTCTCCCACCGAAAGAGACAAAAGAACTGTGCCCTGCATCCCGCAGGGAGCACAGAAGAGAAGGCCAGCCAGCAGGGGCCTATTTCAGACCGTACGAAAGTGCCCGGGAGAGGGGCACCAGCCCGCTCTCCCACCGAAAGAGACAAAATAACTGTGCCCTGCATCCCGCAGGGAGCACAGAAGAGAAGGCCAGCCAGCAGGGGCCTATTTCAGACCGTACGAAAGTGCCCGGGAGAGGGGCACCAGCCCGCTCTCCCACTGAAAGAGACAAAAGAACTGTGCCCTGCATCCCGCAGGGAGCACAGAAGAGAAGGGCAGCCAGCAGGGGCCTATTTCAGACCGTACGAAAGTGCCCGGGAGAGGGGCACCAGCCCGCTCTCCCACCGAAAGAGACAAAATAACTGTGCCCTGCATCCCGCAGGGAGCACAGAAGAGAAGGCCAGCCAGCAGGGGCCTATTTCAGACCGTACGAAAGTGCCCGGGAGAGGGGCACCAGCCCGCTCTCCCACCGAAAGAGACAAATAACTGTGCCCTGCATCCCGCAGGGAGCACAGAAGAGAAGGCCAGCCAGCAGGGGCCTATTTCAGACCGTACGAAAGTGCCCGGGAGAGGGGCACCAGCCCGCTCTGCCACCGAAAGAGACAAATAACTGTGCCCTGCATCCCGCAGGGAGAACACAAGAGAAGGCCTGACAGCCAGCAGGGGACCTATTTCAGACCGTACGAAAGTGCCCGGGAGAGGGGCACCAGCCCGCTCTCCCACCGAAAGAGACAAATAACTGTGCCCTGCATCCCGCAGGGAGCACAGAAGAGAAGGCCTGACAACCAGCAGGGGGCCTATTTCAGACCGTACGAAAGTGCCCGGGAGAGGGGCACCAGCCCGCTCTCCCACCGAAAGAGACAAAATAACTGTGCCCTGCATCCCGCAGGGGGCACAGAAGAGAAGGCCTGAAGAAAATCACACGGATGTGATGCAGCTGACAAGGAAGGTACACTCCCTGCGCAGAGGCTAGGGAGAAAGACGAGGGGGGGGGGGGGGAGGAGGGGACCACTGCCAGGCACGCACCTGTGCACTGATGGGAAAGAGGGAAGGAGGGAGGGGAAACCGTAACCCTGGCGGGGGGGCTGTGGGGTTGCTCCCGGTTGCCAGCCAGCAGGGGCCTATTTCAGACCGTACGAAAGTGCCCGGGAGAGGGGCACCAGCCCGCTCTCCCACCGAAAGAGACAAATAACTGTGCCCTGCATCCCGCAGGGAGCACAGAAGAGAAGGCCTGAAGAAAATCACACGAATGTGATGCAGCTGACAAGGAAGGTACACTCCCTGCGCAAAGGCTAGGGAGAAAGACGAGGGGGGGGGGGGGGGGGGGGAGGAGGGGACCACTGCCAGGCATGCACCTGTGCACTGATGGGAAAGAGGGAAGGAGGAAGGGGAAAACGTAACCCTGGCGGGGGGGGCTGTGGGGTTGCTCCCGGTTGCCAGCCAGCAGGGGCCTATTTCAGACCGTACGAAAGTGCCCGGGAGAGGGGCACCAGCCCGCTCTCCCACCGAAAGAGACAAAAGAACTGTGCCCTGCATCCCGCAGGGAGCACAGAAGAGAAGGCCAGCCAGCAGGGGCCTATTTCAGACCGTACGAAAGTGCCCGGGAGAGGGGCACCAGCCCGCTCTCCCACCGAAAGAGACAAAAGAACTGTGCCCTGCATCCCGCAGGGAGCACAGAAGAGAAGGCCAGCCAGCAGGGGCCTATTTCAGACCGTACGAAAGTGCCCGGGAGAGGGGCACCAGCCCGCTCTCCCACCGAAAGAGACAAAATAACTGTGCCCTGCATCCCGCAGGGAGCACAGAAGAGAAGGCCAGCCAGCAGGGGCCTATTTCAGACCGTACGAAAGTGCCCGGGAGAGGGGCACCAGCCCGCTCTCCCACCGAAAGAGACAAAAGAACTGTGCCCTGCATCCCGCAGGGAGCACAGAAGAGAAGGCCAGCCAGCAGGGGCCTTTTTCAGACCGTACGAAAGTGCCCGGGAGAGGGGCACCAGCCCGCTCTCCCACCGAAAGAGACAAAAGAACTGTGCCCTGCATCCCGCAGGGAGCACAGAAGAGAAGGCCAGCCAGCAGGGGCCTATTTCAGACCGTACGAAAGTGCCCGGGAGAGGGGCACCAGCCCGCTCTCCCACCGAAAGAGACAAAATAACTGTGCCCTGCATCCCGCAGGGAGCACAGAAGAGAAGGCCAGCCAGCAGGGGCCTATTTCAGACCTTACGAAAGTGCCCGGGAGAGGGGCACCAGCCCGCTCTCCCACCGAAAGAGACAAAATAACTGTGCCCTGCATCCCGCAGGGAGCACAGAAGAGAAGGCCAGCCAGCAGGGGCCTATTTCAGACCGTACGAAAGTGCCCGGGAGAGGGGCACCAGCCCGCTCTCCCACCGAAAGAGACAAAATAACTGTTGCCCTGCATCCCGCAGGGAGTACAGAAGAGAAGGCCAGCCAGCAGGGGCCTATTTCAGACCGTACGAAAGTGCCCGGGAGAGGGGCACCAGCCCGCTCTCCCACCGAAAGAGACAAAAGAACTGTGCCCTGCATCCCGCAGGGAGCACAGAAGAGAAGGCCTGAAGAAAAATCACACGGATGTGATGCAGCTGACAAGGAAGGTACACTCCCTGCGCAGAGGCTAGGGAGAAAGACGAGGGGGGGGGGGGAGGGGGCCACTGCCAGGCATGCACCTGTGCACTGATGGGAAAGAGGGAAGGAGGGAGGGGGAACCGTAACCCCGGCGGGGCCAGCCAGCAGGGGCCTATTTCAGACCGTACGAAAGTGCCCGGGAGAGGGGCACCAGCCCGCTCTCCCACCGAAAGAGACAAAATAACTGTGCCCTGCATCCCGCAGGGAGCACAGAAGAGAAGGCCAGCCAGCAGGGGCCTATTTCAGACCGTACGAAAGTGCCCGGGAGAGGGGCACCAGCCTGCTCTCCCACCGAAAGAGACAAAAGAACTGTGCCCTGCATCCCGCAGGGAGCACAGAAGAGAAGGCCTGAAGAAAAATCACACGGATGTGATGCAGCTGACAAGGAAGGTACACTCCCTGCGCAGAGGCTAGGGAGAAAGACGAGGGGGGGGGGGGGGAGGGGGCCACTGCCAGGCATGCACCTGTGCACTGATGGGAAAGAGGGAAGGAGGGAGGGGAAACCGTAACCCCGGCGGGGCCAGCCAGCAGGGGCCTATTTCAGACCGTACGAAAGTGCCCGGGAGAGGGGCACCAGCCCGCTCTCCCACCGAAAGAGAGAAAGTAACTGTGCCCTGCATCCCGCAGGGAGCACAGAAGAGAAGGCCTGAAGAAAAATCACACTGATGTGATGCAGCTGACAAGGAAGGTACACTCCCTGCGCAGAGGCTAGGGAGAAAGACGAGGGGGGGAGGAGGGGACCACTGCCAGGCATGCACCTGTGCACTGATGGGAAAGAGGGAAGGAGGGAGGGGAAACCGTAACCCCGGCGGGGCCAGCCAGCAGGGGCCTATTTCAGACCGTACGAAAGTGCCCGGGAGAGGGGCACCAGCCCGCTCTCCCACCGAAAGAGACAAAAGAACTGTGCCCTGCATCCCGCAGGGAGCACAGAAGAGAAGGCCTGAAGAAAAATCACACTGATCTGATGCAGCTGACAAGGAAGGTACACTCCCTGCGCAGAGGCTAGGGAGAAAGACGAGGGGGAGGAGGGGACCACTGCCAGGCATGCACCTGTGCACTGATGGGAAAGAGGGAAGGAGGGAGGGGAAACCGTAACCCCGGCGGGGCCAGCCAGCAGGGGCTTATTTCAGACCGTACGAAAGTGCCCGGGAGAGGGGCACCAGCCCGCTCTCCCACCGAAAGAGACAAAGTAACTGTGCCCTGCATCCCGTAGGGAGCACAGAAGAGAAGGCCTGAAGAAAAATCACACTGATGTGATGCAGCTGACAAGGAAGGTACACTCCCTGCGCAGAGGCTAGGGAGAAAGACGAGGGGGGTGGAGGGGACCACTGCCAGGCATGCACCTGTGCACTGATGGGAAAGAGGGAAGGAGGGAGGGGAAACCGTAACCCCGGCGGGGCCAGCCAGCAGGGGCCTATTTCAGACCGTACGAAAGTGCCCGGGAGAGGGGCACCAGCCCGCTCTCCCACCGAAAGAGACAAAATACACACGGATGTGATGCAGCTGACAAGGAAGGTACACTCCCTGCGCAGAGGCTAGGGAGAAAGACGAGGGGGGGGAGGAGGGGACCACTGCCAGGCATGCACCTGTGCACTGATGGGAAAGAGGGAAGGAGGGAGGGGAAACCGTAACCCCGGCGGGGCCAGCCAGCAGGGGCCTATTTCAGACCGTACGAAAGTGCCCGGGAGAGGGGCACTAGCCCGCTCTCCCACCGAAAGAGACAAATAACTGTGCCCTGCATCCCGCAGGGAGCACAGAAGAGAAGGCCTGAAGAAAATCACACGGATGTGATGCAGCCGACAAGGAAGGTACACTCCCTGCGCAAAGGCTAGGGAGAAAGACGAGGGGGGGGGGGGGGGGAGGAGGGGACCACTGTCAGGCATGCACCTGTGCACTGATGGGAAAGAGGGAAGGAGGAAGGGGAAACCGTAACCCTGGCGGGGGGGCTGTGGGGTTGCTCCCGGTTGCCAGCCAGCAGGGGCCTATTTCAGACCGTACGAAAGTGCCCGGGAGAGGGGCACCAGCCCGCTCTCCCACCGAAAGAGACAAAAGAACTGTGCCCTGCATCCCGCAGGGAGCACAGAAGAGAAGGCCAGCCAACAAGGCCCTATTTCAGACCGTACGAAAGTGCCCGGGAGAGGGGCACCAGCCCGCTCTCCCACCGAAAGAGACAAAATAACTGTGCCCTGCATCCCGCAGGGAGCACAGAAGAGAAGGCCTGAAGAAAAATCACACGGATGTGATGCAGCTGACAAGGAAGGTACACTCCCTGCGCAGAGGCTAGGGAGAAAGACGAGGGGGGGGGGGGTAGGGGGCCACTGCCAGGCATGCACCTGTGCACTGATGGGAAAGAGGGAAGGAGGGAGGGGAAACCGTAACCCCGGCGGGGCCAGCCAGCAGGGGCCTATTTCAGACCGTACGAAAGTGCCCGGGAGAGGGGCACCATCCCGCTCTCCCACCGAAAGAGACAAAATAACTGTGCCCTGCATCCCGCAGGGAGCACAGAAGAGAAGGCCAGCCAGCAGGGGCCTATTTCAGACCGTACGAAAGTGCCCGGGAGAGGGGCACCAGCCCGCTCTCCCACCGAAAGAGACAAAAGAACTGTGCCCTGCATCCCGCAGGGAGCACAGAAGAGAAGGCCTGAAGAAAAATCACACGGATGTGATGCAGCTGACAAGGAAGGTACACTCCCTGCGCAGAGGCTAGGGAGAAAGACGAGGGGGGGGGGGGGGGAGGGGGCCACTGCCAGGCATGCACCTGTGCACTGATGGGAAAGAGGGAAGGAGGGAGGGGAAACCGTAACCCCGGCGGGGCCAGCCAGCAGGGGCCTATTTCAGACCGTACGAAAGTGCCCGGGAGAGGGGCACCAGCCCGCTCTCCCACCGAAAGAGACAAAGTAACTGTGCCCTGCATCCCGCAGGGAGCACAGAAGAGAAGGCCTGAAGAAAAATCACACTGATGTGATGCAGCTGACAAGGAAGGTACACTCCCTGCGCAGAGGCTAGGGAGAAAGACGAGGGGGGGAGGAGGGGACCACTGCCAGGCATGCACCTGTGCACTGATGGGAAAGAGGGAAGGAGGGAGGGGAAACCGTAACCCCGGCGGGGCCAGCCAGCAGGGGACTATTTCAGACCGTACGAAAGTGCCCGGGAGAGGGGCACCAGCCCGCTCTCCCACCGAAAGAGACAAAAGAACTGTGCCCTGCATCCCGCAGGGAGCACAGAAGAGAAGGCCTGAAGAAAAATCACACTGATGTGATGCAGCTGACAAGGAAGGTACACTCCCTGCGCAGAGGCTAGGGAGAAAGACGAGGGGGAGGAGGGGACCACTGCCAGGCATGCACCTGTGCACTGATGGGAAAGAGGGAAGGAGGGAGGGGAAACCGTAACCCCGGCGGGGCCAGCCAGCAGGGGCTTATTTCAGACCGTACGAAAGTGCCCGGGAGAGGGGCACCAGCCCGCTCTCCCACCGAAAGAGACAAAGTAACTGTGCCCTGCATCCCGCAGGGAGCACAGAAGAGAAGGGCTGAAGAAAAATCACACTGATGTGATGCAGCTGACAAGGAAGGTACACTCCCTGCGCAGAGGCTAGGGAGAAAGACGAGGGGGGTGGAGGGGACCACTGCCAGGCATGCACCTGTGCACTGATGGGAAAGAGGGAAGGAGGGAGGGGAAACCGTAACCCCGGCGGGGCCAGCCAGCAGGGGCCTATTTCAGACCGTACGAAAGTGCCCGGGAGAGGGGCACCAGCCCGCTCTCCCACCGAAAGAGACAAAATACACACGGATGTGATGCAGCTGACAAGGAAGGTACACTCCCTGCGCAGAGGCTAGGGAGAAAGACGAGGGGGGGGAGGAGGGGACCACTGCCAGGCATGCACCTGTGCACTGATGGGAAAGAGGGAAGGAGGGAGGGGAAACCGTAACCCCGGCGGGGCCAGCCAGCAGGGGCCTATTTCAGACCGTACGAAAGTGCCCGGGAGAGGGGCACTAGCCCGCTCTCCCACCGAAAGAGACAAATAACTGTGCCCTGCATCCCGCAGGGAGCACAGAAGAGAAGGCCTGAAGAAAATCACACGGATGTGATGCAGCCGACAAGGAAGGTACACTCCCTGCGCAAAGGCTAGGGAGAAAGACGAGGGGGGGGGGGGGGGGGGGAGGGGACCCCTGTCAGGCATGCACCTGTGCACTGAGGGGAAAGAGGGAAGGAGGAAGGGGAAACCGTAACCTTGGGCGGGGGGGCGGTGGGGTTGCTCCCGGTTGCCAGCCAGCAGGGGCCTATTTCAGACCGTACGAAAGTGCCCGGGAGAGGGGCACCAGCCCGCTCTCCCACCGAAAGAGACAAAAGAACTGTGCCCTGCATCCCGCAGGGAGCACAGAAGAGAAGGCCAGCCAGCAAGGCCCTATTTCAGACCGTACGAAAGTGCCCGGGAGAGGGGCACCAGCCCGCTCTCCCACCGAAAGAGACAAAATAACTGTGCCCTGCATCCCGCAGGGAGCACAGAAGAGAAGGCCTGAAGAAAAATCACACGGATGTGATGCAGCTGACAAGGAAGGTACACTCCCTGCGCAGAGGCTAGGGAGAAAGACGAGGGGGGGGGGGTAGGGGGCCACTGCCAGGCATGCACCTGTGCACTGATGGGAAAGAGGGAAGGAGGGAGGGGAAACCGTAACCCCGGCGGGGCCAGCCAGCAGGGGCCTATTTCAGACCGTACGAAAGTGCCCGGGAGAGGGGCACCATCCCGCTCTCCCACCGAAAGAGACAAAATAACTGTGCCCTGCATCCCGCAGGGAGCACAGAAGAGAAGGCCAGCCAGCAGGGGCCTATTTCAGACCGTACGAAAGTGCCCGGGAGAGGGGCACCAGCCCGCTCTCCCACCGAAAGAGACAAAAGAACTGTGCCCTGCATCCCGCAGGGAGCACAGAAGAGAAGGCCTGAAGAAAAATCACACGGATGTGATGCAGCTGACAAGGAAGGTACACTCCCTGCGCAGAGGCTAGGGAGAAAGACGAGGGGGGGGGGGAAGGGGCCACTGCCAGGCATGCACCTGTGCACTGATGGGAAAGAGGGAAGGAGGGAGGGGAAACCGTAACCCCGGCGGGGCCAGCCAGCAGGGGCCTATTTCAGACCGTACGAAAGTGCCCGGGAGAGGGGCACCAGCCCGCTCTCCCACCGAAAGAGACAAAGTAACTGTGCCCTGCATCCCGCAGGGAGCACAGAAGAGAAGGCCTGAAGAAAAATCACACTGATGTGATGCAGCTGACAAGGAAGGTACACTCCCTGCGCAGAGGCTAGGGAGAAAGACGAGGGGGGGAGGAGGGGACCACTGCCAGGCATGCACCTGTGCACTGATGGGAAAGAGGGAAGGAGGGAGGGGAAACCGTAACCCCGGCGGGGCCAGCCAGCAGGGGACTATTTCAGACCGTACGAAAGTGCCCGGGAGAGGGGCACCAGCCCGCTCTCCCACCGAAAGAGACAAAAGAACTGTGCCCTGCATCCCGCAGGGAGCACAGAAGAGAAGGCCTGAAGAAAAATCACACTGATGTGATGCAGCTGACAAGGAAGGTACACTCCCTGCGCAGAGGCTAGGGAGAAAGACGAGGGGGAGGAGGGGACCACTGCCAGGCATGCACCTGTGCACTGATGGGAAAGAGGGAAGGAGGGAGGGGAAACCGTAACCCCGGCGGGGCCAGCCAGCAGGGGCTTATTTCAGACCGTACGAAAGTGACCGGGAGAGGGGCACCAGCCCGCTCTCCCACCGAAAGAGACAAAGTAACTGTGCCCTGCATCCCGCAGGGAGCACAGAAGAGAAGGGCTGAAGAAAAATCACACTGATGTGATGCAGCTGACAAGGAAGGTACACTCCCTGCGCAGAGGCTAGGGAGAAAGACGAGGGGGGTGGAGGGGACCACTGCCAGGCATGCACCTGTGCACTGATGGGAAAGAGGGAAGGAGGGAGGGGAAACCGTAACCCCGGCGGGGCCAGCCAGCAGGGGCCTATTTCAGACCGTACGAAAGTGCCCGGGAGAGGGGCACCAGCCCGCTCTCCCACCGAAAGAGACAAAATACACACGGATGTGATGCAGCTGACAAGGAAGGTACACTCCCTGCGCAGAGGCTAGGGAGAAAGACGAGGGGGGGGAGGAGGGGACCACTGCCAGGCATGCACCTGTGCACTGATGGGAAAGAGGGAAGGAGGGAGGGGAAACCGTAACCCCGGCGGGGCCAGCCAGCAGGGGCCTATTTCAGACCGTACGAAAGTGCCCGGGAGAGGGGCACTAGCCCGCTCTCCCACCGAAAGAGACAAATAACTGTGCCCTGCATCCCGCAGGGAGCACAGAAGAGAAGGCCAGCCAGCAGGGGCCTATTTCAGACCGTACGAAAGTGCCCGGGAGAGGGGCACCAGCCCGCTCTCCCACCGAAAGAGACAAAAGAACTGGGCCCTGCATCCCGCAGGGAGCACAGAAGAGAGGGCCAGCCAGCAGGGGCCTATTTCAGACCGTACGAAAGTGCCCGGGAGAGGGGCACCAGCCCGCTCTCCCACCGAAAGAGACAAAAGAACTGTGCCCTGCATCCCGCAGGGAGCACAGAAGAGAAGGCCAGCCAGCAGGGGCCTATTTCAGACCGTACGAAAGTGCCCGGGAGAGGGGCACCAGCCCGCTCTCCCACCGAAAGAGACAAAATAACTGTGCCAGCCAGCAGGGGCCTATTTCAGACCGTACGAAAGTGCCCGGGAGAGGGGCACCAGCCCGCTCCCACCGAAAGAGACAAAATAACTGTGCCAGCCAGCAGGGGCCTATTTCAGACCGTACGAAAGTGCCCGGGAGAGGGGCACCAGCCCGCTCTCCCACCGAAAGAGACAAAATAACTGTGCCAGCCAGCAGGGGCCTATTTCAGACCGTACGAAAGTGCCCGGGAGAGGGGCACCAGCCCGCTCTCCCACCGAAAGAGACAAAATAACTGTGCCAGCCAGCAGGGGCCTATTTCAGACCGTACGAAAGTGCCCGGGAGAGGGGCACCAGCCCGCTCTCCCACCGAAAGAGACAAAATAACTGTGCCAGCCAGCAGGGGCCTATTTCAGACCGTACGAAAGTGCCCGGGAGAGGGGCACCAGCCCGCTCTCCCACCGAAAGAGACACAATAACTGTGCCAGCCAGCAGGGGCCTATTTCAGACCGTACGAAAGTGCCCGGGAGAGGGGCACCAGCCCGCTCTCCCACCGAAAGAGACAAAATAACTGTGCCAGCCAGCAGGGGCCTATTTCAGACCGTACGAAAGTGCCCGGGAGAGGGGCACCAGCCCGCTCTCCCACCGAAAGAGACAAAATAACTGCGCCAGCCAGCAGGGGCCTATTTCAGACCGTACGAAAGTGCCCGGGAGAGGGGCACCAGCCCGCTCTCCCACCGAAAGAGACAAAGTATTCGACTTTCGGTAGTTGAAAGACAAAGGCAAAGACGGCATAACCTTTGCCTTTACTGTGCAGCACAGGGACATTTTGTTAGTTGGTGCTCCAAGAGACCGGGAAACTCTGAAGAAACATGTCTAGTTGGGAGGGCAGTTCTTCATCATCCTTCTTCTCCACAATTGATGGTACTAGTGTCCCTCACCTTCAGGAAATACTCAGATTGTACTGAAGCTTTAATAGATAATGGAGCTGGGGGCAACTTTATTCAAGATTCATTGTTACACCAATGTGGCTGCCTTACTACCAACTTGACTACTCCTCGTGTTATTTCTTCCATTTTCAGAGAACCCTTACCCAGCCATATGACCACAGCCACTGTGCCCATTACCATGCAGATAGGGTCTCATCAAGAAGATCTTCAGTTCTATGTATTACCTAAGGCACTCAGCCCTCTGGTACTTGGATTACCCTGGCTCAGACTCCATCAACCATCTATTGACTGGAACACCTTACAGATCAGCCAATGGGGTCCATCTTGACAGGAGTGTTGCACTATTTCTGGATGATCTTCTCTGGACCTCCCTGCTTGAAGGACCAAATCTGCCTCCAGCTTATGCTATGAAGGATGGCCAGGAACCCTTACTGACAATTCCAAATCTTTGAAGCCCTTTGTCGTGGAGGTAGAAGCCACTGCCAAGGCTGCAAGGACTGCCCTCATTCAACACAATGATCTTGGAACCTACAAGACATGACTTTGATCCTCTGAAGGATCCTTGTCTGTAGAACAGTATCAACCTAGTGGCTGTTTCTCCAGCTCAGTCCAAAGACCAAAGAATTTCTAGATGTCATGCTAAACCCCCCAAGCTCCCAGATGGTAAAGATGTACCTTTGATGTCTCCTCAGAAGTCAAAGAGAAGATGCTTGAGGAGGGGCTACTGTTATATTTACCACTTGCGGAATGGCTCCATAAGCGGCTACACTTACCCCAATGCCACCGGCTGAATCTGGCCTGCTCTCCTAGGCGCACATATGTGGCATGCACCAGGCTATAAAGGCTCCGTTGTGGGAATCCTTGCTCTTGGCAACCCCTGATATTGTCACACAGCTGGGTATTTAAAACCTAGCCCTGTAACTCAACACTGCCTCAGCAAAGATAGCTTGTCTGTCAAGCCTTGTTCCAGTCAAGCTTTATTCCAGTCTTCAGTTTTGCTCCACTCCAGTCTTAGCCTAGCTCTGCTTTAATCTGTCTTCAGCTTGAGCCATAGTCAATTCTTCAGCTTCAGCTTGTCTCCAGCCTTGTCCAACTCTTTGGATTTGTCTGTAATCACAACCTTCTAGACCTTGTCATAGTCTGGCTCATGCAAAGACTCATTCGCCTGCTGTCAGCACAGATCTTAGAGCTCTGCCCACGAGGTTGTGCCATTTGCAACATCATCTAGAAACAATAGGTGAAATGTCATCAGATGAGGATTGGTATTCTAGAATTAAGGCTAATTCCATAGCTCAATGAGTTAGAGTGCTCAGTGGAGAAGATATGACATCACCGGTAGCAATGGCAGCTTAGGAATTGAGCTCCTGTTCCCAAGCAAGCTAATCTTTTAGAAAACTGCCACATCTTTCACCAATTTGAACTGGTGATTGCTGGAATTGATTTACTATGTTACAGCCATGCCATCTATGAAAAAAGCCCCCAATTTTAAACAATTTTCATACATGAAAACCTCAGCGGGAGCTGAGATACTGGAGGAAATAGAGGAGCCTGTTGCATGTCGTCTGCAGAAAGTGAGAATGAAAGCGGTAAGCTGCATGTAAGTGCTGACATGAGCCAGTCCCTCTCGGGATGAATTCCACAGTGGTTTTGTGACCTCTGGAAAATGATGAAAGATAATAAAATAGAAATACTATCTATGATTACTAGCATGTGGGAAGAAATGGCCAACATTGGTAATTGAGTAGATGCATGTAGTGTCTGGCTGGGCCATCACGCAAATGATATTAAGAATCTGTGTTCTCAATGTGCATGCTTAGATTTAGGGAACACCTCTTTACCTGAAAAACTAGAACACATGGAAAATAGAGTGAGATGCTGTAATTTGCATTTTCACCGTATTCCAGAAAATGAATATACTGATTGTGTTGAAGTAGTACAAAAAATTTGCAAGTTTCTGTTACAGCAAAATGGGATGGAGAATGTGTTGACTGAACCCACGAGAGTGGAATTGGAATGGGCTCACCGGTCACTGGGTTCTAAAGTGGCTAATAGACCTAAGGATATAATTGCTTGTTTCCATCGATATACAGTCAAGGAACAAGTGTTGGCGGCAGCAAGAAAGCAATTCATCTGGTCCTGGGAGACTAACACTTTCTCCATTTATGCTGATTTATCACCAGTAACTGTTAAAAAGAGAATGGAATTTAAAGAAATGACCTCTACTGTTGCGATTCCGGGCCGCCCCCGGAATCGCCACTCACTGGCTCGCGGGTTGGCGCGGATCCCGCGCTCCCCAGGGCCCCGGGGACGCCGCCGACCGCAGGCCCGGCGTTCCCCCAGCTCGCCCGGGCCTACAGCCGCTTCTGCTGCCGCTCCCCTGCCTCGCCGGAGCAGCCGGCGCCTCGCGGCGCTAAGCCCCGCCCCCTAGACGCACGCGCGCGTCTCTTTTGATTATTTAAAGGGGCCAGCGCGGGAAAGCCTTGGGGACGCCCCTGATGATGTCAGACGCCTCCAGGGTACTTAAACCCTGCAGCCAGGCCTAATCGTCGCCTTGCAACGAGGTTCCCAGGCTTGCTCCTGTCTCCAGTTGCTGCGGTCCTGCTGTCTCGGCTTCCACTTGGTTCCTGACTCGGATTGGCATACGTTTCTTCTTGGCTTCTGACCCCGGACTGGTAATTGGATTTCTTCTGGCTTCTGACCTCGGACCGGCTTCCGTTGACCCCCTGGCTTCCGACCCCAGACCGGCTTAAGTGGATTCTCTGGCTTCTGACCCCAGACCGGCTTACGTGGATTCTCTGGCTTCTGACCTCGGACTGGCTGACGGTGATCCATCGGTTCCTGACTCCGGATTGGCGAGCAAAGACCCTTCGACACTCAACCTTGGACTGCAGCGGACCAGGCCCCCGTGGGCCCTCCTAAGTCCCAGCGGCCGGGTTCCTACGGGCTCCTCCTGAGGGGACTCCGGCTTCCAGGGTGAATCTCCTAAGTCCCAGCGGCCGAACTCCTACGAGCTCCTCTCGGGGGAGGATCGGCTTCCAGGGCGAAGGTTCTCTCAGCACAGTGCCAGCGCCTTCATCACCGCCTTCCTCGCCAGAGCTCTTGGTCGCATAGAGCTCCCAGGATTCCACCTTCGACCAGCCACTAGTCTGTCAGCTCCGCCTCCCGGTTGGGGTCGCTGCTACAAACATCTACAGCAGCTCCTCTTCCGGCTCCGATCGGCCCAAGGGTCCACGAATCCAACATCTACTTTGTGAAAAGAGGGCTTTAAATATCATTGGTTATATCCGTTTGGCATAGCAATGATGATCCAGGGCACCACCTCTAAAGTGAAAACTATTGAAGAAGCGGCGGCCATTTTGACCAGCGCAGGAATCACCATTCCGGGTTTGCCTCAGCAAATGGCCAGACCATCAGTTTTCAAGGAAGATCTACCACAGTAGCAAAGAGTTGGGAAAGGAGGACATCGTCTGAGAAGAAATTCTGTGGAATCCACTTCATCTAAAGACAATGTGGGATGAATGTTATAGTGTAGTTAACCGTGTTGCTAATTTTTAACGAGATGAGGTTCAGCATTAACATCTCTTTGATTTTTGAATATATCTTTTGTTTTCTTATGACATAACTGATGATGTGGCAGAATTACTTTTATGTAATGTTTCTCGAGAAAGCTTGTTCAGGGAGCAGTCGGTTGCTATTTGGTTTGCTCACTCTTCCATTTGTTATTGCAGGTTTTGTACAAGGCAATAGCAGAATGTTACATTTGGGTTTGGTGGTGGTTGATGTGTGTGTGTGGGGGGGGGGGGGGGGGCGGATCACAAGGCTTCCAGGATCTTAGTAATTTGTCATTCTGGGGAATCACCTGGAACCAATCTTTTTTGGGAAATAAAGATGTTTATACACAACATTATGGTTCAAGGTGTATTTATATTTGGGATAGATTTGGTTTGGTGATAGAGGGATATAAAGGTCTTTTCATTATCTTTGTGCCAAGATGTCTAAAGTAAAGATACTCTCTTTGAATGTAAAATGATTAAACTTCTTGAGAAAGAGACAATTGATTAGGAGGGAAATTAGACAATCATAAGCATCAATTATATTCCTACAAGAAACTCACATAAAATGCAGATTTGAATGCTTGTTGAATTGGAAAGAATTTTCATATATCTGTTTCGCACCTGCCACTAAAGATGAAAATTATGCAAGAGTTGGGATTTTAAGGAAAGATTTTATTTGTAATGTAAAATTAAGTTATGGTGGATAGCTCTAGTTTAATTTGAGATCGAAGGCATTATTTACATTTTGTTAAATGTTTATGCACCTAATTCAAATCAAAGTGATATTTGGTTACTGTAGATGAGGTATTACATGCTAAAGAGGAGGGGCAGATAACTGGAGATTTTAATTTGACGTTTGCCAGCTTTAGATAATTCGACCAATAGTGGTCAAGTATTACAAATAGTACAAATAAACTTAAATCTTTGATGAAAAAATGGGATATTGTAGATATTTGGAGGCTTCATAATCCAGATATTAAGAATTATACTTTCTATTCTCACCCACACAATTCATACTCTCATATAAATATGTTTCTGTTGTGTTTGAGGCATTGTGGACCCTTGGTCACAATGGAGATGACTCCGCCCATGGGGAGGAGCTCCATGGGGAACCACTGCGATAGGCTGACACAGATAGCAGACACAAAATGGATAGAGTCTTTATTGTACTGCTGTAAATAGATGGTGAAGCAGGAAGGTAAGGCACTGATCAACGAAGTGCCAATATGTTCAACAGGCTCAGAAGTATAGTCTCACCCAGATGTTCACGATAGGCAGGAGCCCGCAGTGCGGGTAACACCACGGCTGGTGGGTGGCATTGGAGCGCATCTTCCTGATGGTAGAATGGAGGGACCGAAGGTCTGTGGTGCAAGATATGAAGTAATAGTGATATTCTAAGAGATTTATCTATGGGTAAAACACAATTTGAGGTGTGGTGTGATAATGCAGATAGAAGGCAAAAGATGGTTTCCAACATTTATAGTTATTTTAATAATGTTTTGGGAGACAAACCCAACTATGTGAAAGCCTGGGAACAAGACCTTGGTCAAGAAATATCAGATTCTGATTGGGATTTAATATATGTTAACACAAAGAAAAGTTCTATTTCATCTTCTGTAACTGAAAATAGTTATAAAGTTTTGATGCATTGGTATTTCTCCCCAGAACGTTTACATAAAGCTTTCCCAGATACTGCGAGATCTTGTTGAAGGGGCTATAAAGAAATTGGGGCGTTCTATCATATGTGGTGGACTTGTCCATACATAGAAGTATTCTCATGGTAAAAGATATTTGTGATATACGATTATTAATTTCTTCTCTTAGTGCTTTATTGAACTTACCGATTCCTCGATTTCTGATGTTTCTTAGTTGCTTATACATCAAATATTCCTTGCAGCCAGGTGTGAATTGGCCTTATATTGGAAAGCAGTTGATCCCTCAAATGTAGGAGAAGTGATACACAAGCTGGAGAGAGTGTTTTTCATGAATAAATTGACAGCGATACAAAGTTGTAAGGTGTTAAAATTTTATAGAATTTGGGATCCTTTTATGAGATGGCGCCAAACATAGTCTTAATCGTATTATTAAGCAGATATTAAGCTGGGTAATTTATAACAGCTTATTTTTTAGATCAGCACTTTTCTATATAGTTATCCCCTGGGTGTCATTTCTAATCTCTGATATAAGAACCACTTTCAATTTGGTTAATTTTTTGTACTCCTAAAGATCACTGTTAAACTAATCTGTCTAAGGAAGTCTGACTAGGGGAGGGGATGGGGGGAGGGAGATAATTAAAGATATCTGAAGGATTTTACTATTCTGAATATTGAAATGTTCTTTTTTGAATTATATGTATACCTGTTTTGGTATCGTTTGTATTAATCTTTGGTGAGCAATACAAATTAAATTATATAAAAAAGAATACTCAGTAGATTTAATGCCAGGCAAAACTTGAGCTTTGACAGGGAATCTCCCTGAAACATTCCTTGATGGATCTTAATATTAGGAATGATAAATTGTCCATCTTCATAATTCAGATGGAGTGTAGTCTGCCCCATTTTCATGGTGAACATGATGTTCTCAATCAATGCAGGGTTCTTTGTACATTTCAAGGCAATTTATTATCCAAGTGTGTGAGATGCTAGCAAAAGATTTCTTATAGTGAATCCATGCTATACTAAGGTTTCAAATATTTATATGTGTTGTAATGAAGTGCAGGCTGTCTTAAAGGAGGAAAACCCGGGCTGGATCACCACTGGGAGAGCTCGAAGCAGAGTTAGGCAGCAGAAGGTTCTATTTCAGCCCAAAACGAAATAGAACTGGGGGGAAGGCGAGGTAGCCGTCCCCCCTTCAAAATGAAAAAGTACAACTAGTGCGCCCCTGCATCCCGCAGGGTATGCAGAAAAGGACCGAAAATAAAGTCACAGGTGGTGTTTTAGGCAGCAGAAGGTGCCTGTGAGCCAGGGAAAAACTACAGTGCCCAGGTTCTTTGAGCCTCAGCTGAACCAATGGCAGAGAGAGGAATTGATTGGGCAGCTGAGCAGAGCACCTGGGGCTTACACACACCTTACACACACGGAGCAGGAAGGCATGCCGGATACGTTTGAGTTGCTAGAAAAGCTGAGCTCCTCAGAAGAGGAGGAGGACATGGAGATGGAAGTCCCTGCAGAGGAAGCTGCTGACACAGATATGGAAACTGAGTGAGTGGCACTGTTTAAGGGGGGGGGGTTTGTGTGTTTGGACTCTGATTTGCATTTGGATTATGGACTGGGAGGACTGTGGCCTGCAGCACAACTGAGGGGAGTTGGGGCGTGTTGTGCAACTCCCAAGCAGAGTGGTTTTGCTGGCTGGAAAGCCAAGCAGAGGTGTTTGTCCCCTATGAACTGGGAGTTTTGGGATCCACTGGGGGTTTTTGGTGGGAACTGTAAAAAGGACTGTTTTGCGAAACAAACTGCATTTTGTGCTTATTTTGCTGGGGAGCTTGGTTGGACTTCCTGCAGGGGACTTTCAAGCACTTGTGCAAGCCCTTCAAGGGCACCGGAGGCCCACATCGGGGCCTGAGAATTTAAACCGCTGCTGAGTTTTGCAGATGAGATCTGCCTGGAGAAGACGGATCGGTGGTCAAGAGATGCGTTGGACCTTCCTGTGAGTGGAGCCTCTTCACAGTGTCCATTATGGCTTTATTCAGCATCAGTGTTATGTTTGGTGGCTTACGGGACTGCCCTGTGAGCTACTGCACTCATTGTAGCTGCTGTCAGAGGCCTCCTGTCATGGCAGAATGCCGCTGTCACTGCGTGCCTCTGACCACCATTCATGCTGCCATCCTGGCCAGGCCACTACCTCCCCTTAGGTGAGCACACGCACATGTGTGCACATAATATACGCCCCATGGCGGGAAACGTAGTGACATCTCCTGATGAAGTCAGTCCTATCGGGCTATTTAAGCAAAGGCCCCTCAGCAGTACCTCGCCTCAGCAATGGGTCTCCTGCCCAGAGCAGTGCGTGTTGCTCCTGTGTTCCCAATTGTTCCTGGCTTCTGTTTGCTCCTGCATTCCTGGGTTCCTTTTTCCTGCATTCCTGTCCAGCCTTGCCCTACCCAACTATCTCCTATGTGTCTTCATCCATCCTTGGCCTGACTTCCTGATACTGACCTCTTGTCTTGGACCTGACCACGATTGCCTGCCACCTGAACCTGACCTCTTGCTTTAGACCTGACCACGTGTGCCTGCCGTCTGCACCTGACCTCTTGCTTTAGACCTGACCACGTTTGCCTGCTGTCTGCACCTGACCTCTTGCCTTGCAAATGATTACGCTTGTTTACTGCCTGCCCTGACCCTTGGCCTGTTCCAGTACCTCCAACTTGCTGCCTGTCCTGACACTGGCATGCCTTTGACTCTTTACTGCCCTAGGGACCTGTCTAAGTCCTGCCAGCCTCCAGAACCCAAGGGCTCAACATGCGGGGTAGGCAGCTAGTAGAAGTGAAGCTCCAGTCTGTCTTGCTTCAGGGCATGATTGCCAGCTGTCAGCGTAGGCGTCCTAAGTTTGCCTACAAGGGTGCATCAACTACGCCACATAAAGGGTTCATATCCATGCCAGATATCACAATCAGTTAGTTTCACAGGGGCAGTGTCTCCAAATAGATTTGTTTTGTGCATATCTTGACAGGAATGAGACTCGTTCAAAAGCCAGGAAATGTTGGGAGTGATCTAACTCTCTTGTATTTACTGCCAATACCCTTCTTAATACTTACATTCTTGCAAGGAGTGCCTCCTTCTGGAGTTCACAAGGTGTAATCTGTATAGCTATATCAAGGTGCACTTGGGAATTCTATTTAATCAGGCCAGTGGCACCCAGTATAATTGGGAATATTTCTGTACTTTCTGTATCTTTTTGCCATATTTTCTTGATGTCTGAGTGCATGTCTTGGGACTTAAGGATCTTCATTTTCTCCATATGATCCACAGAATAGTCACTGGGTACCAACAACTCTATCAGCAATGCAATTCTTGTGTTTTTCTGTTTTACCACAATATTCTGTTTTAAAGCATGGATCTTCTTCTCAGTTAGACTGGGAATGTCTCAGGTGATCACAACTTCTTTGTCCTCTTCAATTCTATTAGGGTTGTGGTCCCAGTGTCCCAGTGTTTTCTGAAACAGCAATGTTATAATATTTATGTAGTTTCCAACAGATGCCACCTTGTTGTGCCTTTCTGTACACAAGCCTTCTGACATCAGCACATTATATCCAGCAAGATGTGTACCTGTTTTACAGATTTTGAATTTGTCCATTTTACCATATTTTTCTGTGTTGGAAGTGAACCATCTTGTCCATAGTCCACTATCCTTAGCTGCAAATATAAATATATTATCTCTAGGTTTAAGTTCATCTCTCCTTAGCCACTGGTGTGTCAAACTTTGATCTATATGAGGTCACTGAAATAACTCTTTGTACTTCCCACTGTATGCTTCAGCCAATTAACTTGTTTGCTGGTCTGATTCTCTAAACAGTTTATGCTTATATTTTGCAAATTCTGTTGCTACTTTCCCTTTGTTTTCTGGTGGATTCTCACTTATTCCTTCTATTTTACAGAATAATTGTCTAAGCTTAAGAAGGGAAAGAAAATCTAGCATGCATGGGCAACTATTGCTATAGACCATCACAAATTCACCTTATAAGAATCTAATATGCTCTGGTGTTGGAAAATGCTTAGAAGGCATCAGGGATAGTGAATATCCCTTATACCAAGCTACTCAGATCATCAAGCCTATACTGATGCAGGGATGCTGAGCAAGGTATCTGACTGAAACTTCAATACTAACCAAATCAAGTAGAAGACAGGTGATTTGTAATCCTGCATTCAATAATCTAGGTGGCAATATTACGTGCCACACGCTAACAGCAACAAACAAGAACATCCAAACTGACATCTTATATATATCAAGATCTTGCTCCATGTACTGTAAGCAAGTTTAGGGGTGCAGGGACCTGTCTACTACAGGACACTTCCAATTGCCCTCCTACCTTTCTTCATGACCTTAAGTCAAGAGAAGACAACATGTATTCTCCTCAGAAACAGACTTTTATTTATCAGATTTGGCAGTGTATAGCATTTAGAAAATAATAACAATTCCTGTCTCTAACATCCTGGATACTAAGCACCAGTTTTCCTTAAACAAAGTTTGGTATCATGGCTGGTAACAACATGCCATAAACCTTAGCCTGCTTAATATATTAATACTTGTAACTAACTTACTTACCCCTGGTCCCAGCTTCAGGCGATATCCCTCTGTATTATCTCTGAAGCAGATGCTGGCTGGAGATTTGGAGAAGGTAGGCAGGGCTTGCTTTCTGGATTTGGTACTGGCAGAGCGGGCAGGTGGTCCTGGAGGGAGACTTGCTTCTGGCTCTGGTACTTGCTGGGCTATCTAGGTTTGCTCTCGCTCCCTCACCATCCCAGACTCCATGTCGCTATCTGCACCTGAGCAGGATGTCTCCTCTCTCTGGTCTCCTGTCCCGGGCTCTTGGCCACATCTATTCTTCTTCCTTCTCCCACCAGGGCTGCTGGTTTACTTCAGGTTCCCCTTTCTTTATTTTCAGGGGTCCCTTCTCTGGTTTCAGGGTTTTTCTCAGGATTCCCCTCAGAGTTTGCTTCCCCAGGGGTCCTTCACTTTTTTGGTTCTCTCTCCCTTCTTCTTTGCCCCATCGGAGATGGACCCTTGGGCCGAAGTGGGGTTGATGCAACCCATAGGTAAGGACCTATGGGTCCCCACCATCAGCAGGTGGAGTGGGCTGAAGCTAGAGGCCGCTGCAGCTTCCCCTATACCAGCCCTTGTTCCCCTGGGGTTGAGCCTTTGGGTGCCGGGGCCGGCAGGACATAGGTGGGCCTCGAGGTTAGTGAATAGCGAGAAGTGATTCAGCCCAGAGACAGCAGCCGGTAGACGGCGTAGTCCTACCCTGGACTGGATTCGGTACAGGAATTCAGGCGCCAAAGGAACAACAAGTAACTGGAGGTGCTCAAGCAAAGGAAAACCTAAGCCTTGTAAGTCCACATCCAGAGGATAGGCAAGAGGAGGCATCACTGACAGGCTATGATCAGAGCCGGCAGCAAGTGGAAGTTGTGGCAAGCAGTGTAGAGCTCTGGACACAGAGAGGCCTGTAGCATAGTCAATCAAGGCAGTGGTCAGGGCACGGAGAAGGCAGGCGTAGTCAATCAAGGCAATGGTCAGGGTACGGAGAAAGCAGGCATAGTCAAGCATAGCTGAGGTCCGGGGTTGGAGGTAAGCTGAAGAGTAGTCAGGCGTGGCGAAGGTCCGAGGTTAGAGATAGGCTGAAGAGTAGTCAGGCATAGCCTTCGCACGGTTAATGCAACTCCAACATTGCTCTCTGCTTCAACGGCAAGGGGAAATGTGGAAAAGAGGATTTGCATTCAGACAACAACCAACAAGGACTGAACTATACAGTTTGGGTAAACAAATAAGCATGGGGGTAGCTTGCTTATTGCGGCGGTTACTACCCTAAATCAATTAAGCCTGATGGGACCACAGAGGTGATTCTCCTCCCATGCTGTTCCTACTCCAGCTACTAATTCATGGTCACTATACCTGCAGAAAGCACAACCATCAACATATGCTTTAGGAAAATGGTTGCATGCTTCTTCATCATGGGCTTAATGATGATGGGGTTCAGTTGTCTCTGTCCCAGGTTCCAAGATCAACTTTGGTTCTTCTTCAGCAGTGCAATCATGTAATTCGGCTAAATTTTGAGCCACAATGCATTTATGTCCTTGGGCATATCGCACTTCAAACAGCCAACCTTGAAGAGCGAGTGTCCAGAAAGCGATTTTGCTGCTGGAGACCATTTGTTAATCATTTGTCAATCAGAACAGCAGTGAGACATTCAGGACAACTAACTGTAGTGTAAACCTCCAAAGGGATTGTTTTGTACTGATTTACCTTAGAAGCTCAAGATATATTGCAAGGTAAGACCTCAGTAAACCACAATCCAGTGGGAGCACTGAGAAGAGAGGATCACCTTGCTGGTGGCTGAAAGGAATCAGTAAGTTCTGCTCGGGACATTTTTTAAAAGTATTGGGGAGAAGTAAACTGTACTTTAAATAGTCAGTAAGGCAACTAATAAGCAAAAGTTAGTGTGTTTGTATTAAAAAAAAAAAAAGTAGCTAGAAGCTAGAAATAATCTAGGAGCAGTGTATACCTAAGTAAAAAGGTTGAAAAGTTTAGTTACTCACCTTGGGAAGGTGCTAAGGTAGTGTGATTTGGTTTGATTAGGTACCAACATTTGTTAATCAGGACAGCAATGAGTCACTCAGAACAACTAACTGTAGGGTAAATCTCCAAAGGGATTGTTTTGTACTAATTTACCTTAGAAGCACAAGATATATTGCAAGGGAAGACCTCAGTAACCCACAATCCATTGGGAGCATTGAGAGGAGAGGATCACCTTGCTGGTGGCTGAAAGGAATCAGTAAGTTCTGCTTGGGAAATATGTACAAATATGTACTTTGTCAAAATGGGGAAGTACCTGGAGGAAGAACTGGAAGACTGGGAGAAAATGGCTGAGGTGGAAAAACAGTGGGCCAAATTTAAAAGGAGCTATTACAAAGGCAACAAATCTATATGTTAGGAAAAAAAAAAAGAAGAATAAGAGGAAAAAAAAACCAATCTGGTTCTCAAAGAAGATGGCTGAAAAAATTAAGGTAAAAAGAACAGCATTCAAGAAGTATAAAGGATCCCAAAAAAAGAAACACAAGGAAGAATATCTTTTAAAATTGAGGGACACACAGAAAGAAGTCAGAAAAGCAAAAGATTAAGCAAAAAGAAATAATTGCCAAAGAGGTAAAGAGAGGAGACAAAACATTTTTCAGATATATCAGAGAAATATTGCATTTCCCGGCCGCGGCAGGCCCACGGCTGGCTTCACTCACCCCTAAACCCCGGGTCCCAGACCTGGCCCGTCGTCCCTGGCAGCGGTAGGCAGCCGCCTATATGCTCGTGCTCTGCCTGTGCTCCCAGGCCCCTCCAGTATTGCTGTGGTCTCCTCCGGCCCCGGCCGGGTCTCCCCACGTGTGTCGCGGGGAGACGCCACCACCTCTTAGTTTTCGGTCTGTCCGCTTTAGGTGTGCGCGTGCCTTCCCTGGCTTTAAAGGGACCATGGCGGGAAAGCCTCCTGCAGCCCCGGATGATGTCGTCATTTAGCCTCCGTATATAAGACAATCCTACCACTCAGACTATGCCTTGGCAACAAGGTCTCCATGCTTCCTGTCATGTGCTTCATTGCTGTTTGTTCCAGTGCCTGTTCCAGTACCTGTTCCTGTTCCAGCACCTTTTTCAGCTTCCTGTGCCTTCTACCCTTCGCATGGATCTCCCTGGCTTTGATCCTTGCTCGGACCTGACCTTGTCTTCAGCTGCCTGCCCTGACTTCTGCTTGAACCTGACCTTGTCTCCAGCCGCCTGCCCTGACTTCTGCTTGAACCTGACCTAGTCTTCAGCCACCTGCCTTGACCCTTGCTTGGACTTGGCCTTGTCTTAGGCTTCTGCCTGATTTGCAGTCCGGACTTAACCTTGTTCCTAACCATGCTGCTTGCTTCAGTCTGTCCAGACTTTGGACCGGCCTCATCTTCAGCTCTGCCTGACTTGCAGTCCAGACTGGATCCTGTCTCCAACCGCATTGCCTCTGCTCCAGTCAGTCTGGACTTTGGATTCAGTCTTTCCCTTTGAATCCTGCGTCTCCACTGCTTCCTGGCACCCTGCCTTGGGCACTCTCTCCTGGATCAACGATGCAGAGGCCCACCTAAGTCCAGCCGGCCCCAGTACCCAAGGGCTCAACCTGCAGGGAATGAGGGCTGGTATTGGCGAAGCTCCAGTTAGCCTCTGTTTCCTGTTTGGCCTCGCCTCCCAACGGTGGGGACCCATGGGGAAAACTCCCACGGGTGGCGCCAACACCACCTCAGGCCAAGGGTCCACCTCTGCAACAGATTGCCTAGGCCATGGACCCACCAGAAGGCTCTGCCCTCCAGGCCATTCCGGGCCTGGCCTTGAAGATCCAGGAGCAGCAGCAGTTCTTGGAGGCATTGGCTACCTCCATCGACCGCCTCAATGCCTGTCTGGACTCTCATTCTGGCTCTGCGGCCTCTACGTCCACACCACTCAGTTCTCAGGCACCGGCTACCTTGACCAGAGCTTTGCTTGCCCTGCCCTCTCCACCCCGGTTCAATGGGGATCCAAAGTTTTGCAGGGGCTTCATAAACCAATGTTACATGCAGTTTGCTCTACAACCATCTGTCTTCCAGGGCGACCTCACAAAAGTGACCTTCATCCTCTCACACCTAGAGGGCAAGGCTTTGGCTTGGGCTTCTCCCTTATGGGAGAGAGTGGACTCTCTTCTCCAAGAACTATCACGTTTTGTGACTACCTTCCGTCAAACTTTCGATGAGACAGGCTACGGCTAGTTCAAATCTTCTGCATCTGTGGCAAGGTCATCAAGCACTCAATGAATATACTATAGAATTCCATACTCTAGCAACAGAGTTGGGCTGGCAGGACTGCCTCTGAGCCATTTACCTAGATGGCCTGTCACCCCAGCTCAAGGATGAGCTTGCAGCCCGTGAACTATCCTCCTCTCTCGAGGATCTCATTGACCTCATGGGTCGCATAGACCAGCACCTCCAGGAGTACCACCAGGAAGCTCGAGTATCCCGACGCCCCGCTGAGGAACGTGCCTGCTCTCCACCTGCGGTGGGCCCTACAGCCAGTGGAGCCTTGCCATCTACTAAGCTCGAGGAACCTATGCAGCTGGAACGTGGATGCCTCACTCCCGAGGAGCGCTTTAGGCGGAGGCATTCAGGTCTGTGTTTATACTGCGGAGCTGCAGGACATTGCCTGTCTTCATGTCCTGTCCGTTCGGGAAACTCGCTGGCCTGAGTTTAGTAGGGATCCTCAACTTGGGCGCTACCTCTCCGGCCCCCCAGCTAATGTTACTGGCTACCCTGACTTGGAACTCCTGTTCTTTTTCCACCTTGGCTTTGGTTGATTCAGGAGCCGGCGGGAACTTCCCTTGTGAAGGATCTGGTCCAACTGCTGGGCATTCTTATCTGTACCATCCACACCACTACTTTTTGGCTCCATCCACAGCGACCCTCTGCCCGGAAGGGTCTCTCAAATCACCGTTCCTGTTCACCTCCTCACCGGAACCCTGCATGAAGAGAAGGTAGAATTCTTCATCCTGGATAAGACCATCCACCCAGTGGTGCTAGGGTTACCGGGGCTTCAACGTCATTGGCCCTGATTCAATTGGGGAACCCTGAACTCGCCAAATGGAGTCCCATTCACCACCACTCAGGAAAGTGGAACCGCCTTCTGTGATCCCGCTGGCAGTCACTGTCTCGGGCCTTCCTGCACCATATGCTGACTTTGAGGATGACTTCTCTGAACAGAAGGCCGACATCCTTCTGCCACACTGTGAGTTTGACTGCCTTGGGCACTCTCTCCAGGATCAACCATGTGGAGGCCCCTCTAAGTCCAGCCGGCTCCGGTATCCAGGGCCTCAACCTGCGGGGAACAAGGGCTGGTATTGGCGAAGCTCCAGTTGGCTTCCGCTTCCCGTTTGGCCTTCCGACGGTGGCGGAAGGGATAGAAGGAAAAGTTTATCTATTTGCAGATGATACTAAGATCTGCAATAGAGTGGACGTGCTGGAAGGAGTAGAGAGAATGAAATGTGATTTAAGGAAGCTTGAACAGTGGTCAAAGATAAGGCAACTGGGATTTAATCCTAAGGAGTGCAGAATCATGCATCTGGGGTGCAATAATCCAAAAGAGGTGTATGTAAAGGGAGTGAAAGGTTGTGGTGCACGGACCAAGAGAGGGACCTTGGGGTGATATTGTCTAGTGATCTGAATACAGAGAAGCAATGTGAGAAGGTGATAACTAAAACCAGAAGAATGCTGGGCTACATAGAGAGAGGAATAACCAGTAAGAAAAAGGAGGTGATAATCCCCTTTTATAGGTCCTTAGTAGGCCTCACCTGGAGTACTGTGTTCTGGAGACCGTATTTCAAAAGGGACAGAGACAGGATCGAGGTGGTCCAGAGAAAAGAGACCAAAATGGTGGGGGGTCTCCATCAAATGACTTATGAGAAGAGGATGAAGGACCTAAATATGTATACTGTGAAGGATCACAGGTTGAAGACGACCTCTGGCTTCTGTTGTCCCCTCGATTCACTGCTGCTCCGGACCACCAATGCTTCTTTTCCCGGCGGATCCCCTCTGTAAATTCAGCAGCAATTAACTCCTCCGACCCTGATGTGGGCCGCCAGTACCTTTACAGGGCTTGCACAAATGCTCTAGAGTCCCTTGCAGCAGGTCCATACCAACTCTCAGCAAAATAATTGCAAAAACACAGTTTGTATCACCAAACAGTCCTTTTTATAATTCCAACTGGAACACCACAATAAGCTCTCAACTCGCAGTTCATAGGGAAAACACCTCTGCTTGGCTTCCTCAGCCAGCAAAACATCGCCTTACTCAGCAGTAGCACAACTCTCCCCAACCCCCCTCAGTTGTGCTGCAGGTCAAAACCACCACCTGACTACGGCTTAAACAAAATCAGTCAAAAACTCCAGAGTAATCCTTCACTTTATTGTGCCCGTCGGTCGCAGATATTGCTCACCTTTTTTCTACCTGATTCAGCTCAGTTTGGGAAGATGGCTGCCTCTGCTTCTCCACGCCGACCCCTTCGGCGTTCCCAGTCCGGCATGGGCGATTGCTTTCGCCATCTTTCTCCCGGAGTCACCTAGGGCACTCATGCGTCGCCCCGTCCTTTACGTGCGCCATGGCGGGAACCTCGGGGGTGTCCCCACCGCATGATGTCACAAGCTCTGGTATTTAATCTCGGTTCACGAATACAGATATGAGTTAGCAAGGAATCCTCCATGCTGATCTCTCCTCGCTACCAGACGCTTGCACTCTGTGTACTCTTGCTCCAGGAGCGAGGCAAGGCATCCGTTCCTCGGGGGCCTTGCCTCGCTCCTCTACACCCTCCGGGGTTATCTGCTACCAGCTAGGATGCATAAGGTACCTGCTCCTCAGGGGCCTTATTTCGTCCCAGACCTCCGCTCCTCGGGGGGATCTCTGCTTCTACAACCGCCAGTATCAGGATGAGTACTACCACTCCAGTTCTGTCCCTGCAATATCTCATCTCTCTTCTCAGATCCTCGGCCTACCCCGCAACGTGGACCACTACTGATCTACTCTCGCTGGCCTTTCCATCTAGGCCTGGCTTCTCGGCCTACCCCGCTTCGCGGACCACTACCGGACCCATCTCCCTCACGGGACCTGGTGAGAATGTGGAACTGCCTTTTCCACCTTGCAGCCCTCAGAATGGAACATTGCCATCAGACATCTCCTCTTCTGGCTGGGAACACTACCCGTTCCTCGGGTCACCATCTTCATTGCAGTATAATAAAAACTATACTTCCCTGTGTCCATCTCTGCTTGGAGCTAGCCTATTGCTGCAAGTCCCCACAGGGCGGAGCCCTGTGGGAGGTGCCATCTCATGCAGCGACCAAGGGACCACGCCTCAATGTTCAAAGTACAACACACTTACTCTGTCTCCATATCTGTGTCCTGAGCTTCCTCTGCAGAGACCTCCAACTCCATGGCCTCCTCGTCATCTGAGGAGCTGAGGTTTTCTTCCAGCTCCTCCTCGTCCGTAATCATTGGCAGGCCGATACAGTACAGTGCGCTCCAATGGAGCGCACTGTTAGCCTGCTCTTGGACGCGCGTTTTCCCTTACCCCTTATTCAGTAAGGGGAGGAAAACGCGCGTCCAACCCGCGGCACCTAATAGCGCCCTCAACATTCAAATGCATGTTGATGGCCCTATTAGGTATGCGCGTGGGATACAGAAAGTAAAATGTGCAGCTAAGCCGTACATTTTACTTTCAGAAATTAGCGCCGATCCAAAGGTAGGCGCTAATTTCTTCCGGCACCGGGAAAGTGCACAGAAAAGCAGTAAAAACTGCTTTTCTGTGCACCCTCCGACTTAATATCATGGCGATATTAAGTCGGAGGTCCCGAAGAGTAAAAAAAATTTGAATTCGGCCCGCGGCTGTTGGGCCGAAAACCGGACGCTCAATTTTGCCGGTTTCTGAGCCCGTGGCTGTCAGCAGGCTGGAGAACCGACGCCGGCAAAATTGAGCGTCAGCTGTCAAACCCGCTGACAGACGCCGCTCCGGGCTAAAAGGAGGCACTATGGACGCGCTAGTGTCCCTAGCGCCTCCTTTTCCCCGTTTCTACTGCACCACCTAATTTGAATACTGAATCGCGCGCACCGGCGAGGGGCCGATGCACATGCCGGGAGAGCGGGCATTCATCCGCTCTCCCGTGGACTTTACTGAATCGGCCTGTGGGACGGGTATGTGCCTTTCCCCGGTGCCCTGCTCAGCTGCGTAATCAAGCCTCTCCTGTCCCCATTGGTTCAGCTGCGGCTCAAAGAACCTGGGAAGGGTAGTTTTTGTTCGGCTCGTAGGCAGCTTCTGCTGTCTGGCTCTAATCCGGGCCCTCCCTGAGGTGATCCGAGTCGGGTTTTCTTCCCTTAAGACAGCCTGCACTTCATCACAATACCCTAGAAGAGAGGACTTGCAGGGGAGATATGATATAGATCTTCAGATACCTGAAAGCTTTTAATGATGCACAATCGACAAACCTTTTCCGTTGGAAAAAAAATCAGTAGAACTAGGGGTCACAAAATGAAACTCCCGTGCTGACAACTCAGAACCAATGTCAGGGAAATATTTCTTCACGGAGAGGGTGGGGGATGCTTGGATTGCCCTTCTGGAGGAGGTGAAGACAAGAACAGTGAAAGATTGCAACGGGGCATAGGATAAACACTGTGGTTCCCTAAGGCTAGAAGATGGACATGAAGAAAAGAGTACATGGTGGTAACTTGCTGGTGTAGTATTTACTACCCTTAACCAATAAGCCTTCATACTGTTGATACAATTCCATAATTGCTTTCTGCTTCAACAGAAGGGGAAAAGAGGAAAAGGGGAATTGGATTCAGTCAGTAACCAACAAGAACCCAACTTTTACGGTCTGGAGAAACAAATAAGTATGGGGGTAACTTGCTGATGTGGCTGTTACTACCCTTAACCAATAAGCCTGATACTTTGATGCAACTCCAACATTGCTCTCTGCTTCAATGGCAAGAGGTAACAGGGAATTGGATTCAGACAGCAACCAAGGGCCCTGACTTTTACAGTCTGGCAAACTGATAAGTATGGGGGTAACCTACATGGCACAGTAGATACTACCATCAGTTTGCTGGGCAAACTGGATGGACCATTTTGTCCTTTTCTGCTGTCATTTATGTTTCTAATTCTTCAGCCTTATTCCTGCCAAGTCTTCAGCCTTGCTCTAGTCCCGCTCCATATCCGGCTTCAGCTTCAGCTTCGGCTCTGCTCTACCTCTGTCCTCGGCTTCAGCCTGGTCTTCACCCTTGTTTGGCTCTTTGAATCTTACTATAGTCTCAGACTTTTGGACTTTGTCATAGCCTGGCCCATACATTGATTCATTCGCCCGCTGTCAGTGCAGACTTTAGGGCCCTGCCCTCGAGGTTACGTCAATTACGTCAGGGCAACAGGGGCTCACACTCACATCATTCGCAACAGCTTTAAGGACTATTATGAGAAATTATACTCACCTGAACAAAACAGTTCTGAGGTAAATATATGGACATTCCTAGGGAAAATACAGCTGCCTTCTGGCTCTTCGAATCTTACCATAGTTTCAGACTTTTGGACTTTGTCATAGCCTGGCCCATGCATCGATTCATTCGCCTGCTGTCAGTGCAGACCTTAGGGCCCTGCCCTTGAGATTACGTCAATTACATCTTATCTTCAATATTATTAGAACTTTTCAATCATGTTAAAACTCTGAAATTGTCTAGGAACTTGTTTGATGATTAATATTGTGTTACATTAAAAGGACTAAGACATAATGATTGTGGCCCTTACTGACCCATCACTTTCATAAATTCTGATGATAAAATCATAGCCAAAATGCGGCAATTAAAATTAGAATCCCTAACAGCATGTCTCGTGTATCAGGACCAGTTTGGGTTTTGAAAGGCAGGACTACTATAGATAATATTAGGTGGGTATTTAATATCATAGCATGGGCAGAAAAATGTGAAACAGCTTAATTCTATTTTGAATGCAGAGAAGGCCTATGATAGTGTCCTGGCCTGTTATGTTTGTTGTGTTAGAAAAGTTTCAATTCTCTCAAATATTTCTGTCTTGAGTTAAGGCTCTCTACTTTAATCCACAAGCAAGAGTAATTGTAAATGGGTTTCTCTCAGTGTTTCCCTGTATTGCATGGTAGATGATAGGGGTGCCCTCTCTCTCCTTTGTTCATTTGGTTATTAAGCCAATGGCCTAGCTGATTAGAGAAGCTGCATCTATTCCAGGTTTTTGTATTGGAGGTGTCTCACATACATAAATAATATCCACTTACAAAGAGATTTTATTTATTTATTCAAAGGTTCTTTTATATGGCCCTTATCGGAGCTCCATGCTAGGTGGTTTACATGTTACTATTTGTATGGCATCCAGATAGCTCAGCTCCTGCTATTTTATACCTTTTGGCAGAATATGGTGCTGTTTCTGGCTACAAAATAAATGTAAGTAATTTGAGATTTCCCCATTGGGCCTAAATTTGAGATCTGTACAATGGAAATCATAAGCTGGTAAGCATACAGATCAAATCAGATTTGAAGACATGGAATGATCTTCTAGTTGCATGGTCTGGTAGAATTAACTTACTTAAAATGAATATTCTTCTGCGACTGATGTACCCATCTCACAACCCCGATCAGAGGAATATGTAAAAATAGTCCGATTGTTGCTCAAACACACTCAGTCTGGTGTCAGGCCTGTACAGGGTAAGGCACACATGATGAAGAATTATCTCAATTTTCATTTATTTAACATAACCTGTCTATTTCTGCTTATTCTTTTTTTGACAAACTGACAAATTGGGAGAAGAGAAAGCTAAAGTATATAGGGCAGTTATGGGTACCAGAACACATCATACATTTTGACAAATTAATATGAAAGTAGGAGATCTCTAAGACAAGTCTTCCAATTTATGTCATTCTCAAAAAGGAACTTATTAAGATGATAGATGATCCTCTACAAAAATGAATATGCTTGAATTAGTTATATGAAATGGATACCCTGAAGTTAGAATGAATTTGGATCTGTAAAAGGGGCTGCTGGAATCAAGGTTCAATGATTCCTGCTTACAAACTTTAATGCATACAAGGAATGCTGAATTATTAATCAACCTAGATGAGGATGACTGCTAGACCAATGAACATCAAATTGTTTTATGTCATCGCAGGACTGATTTGATGGTCGGATTTCTTCATTGGACGTATAGGTTTCCTTTCTTTTTTTCACAACTTCAATTTGCATCTAGTCCACTGAGTTGGAGGTGTGGTCATAAACAGTCGAATTTTCACTTTTGGTGGACCTGTCCTTACGTTCAAACCTTTTAGTCTCAGGACTTTAATTAATTGATGGGCTTGAATTTCCTTCTTCCCCTTAACTGGCATTGCTGGGGCACTGGGGCTCGCTGCAAATTTCTGATAAAAGGAAATAATTTCTTAAATGTTATTGGTAGCTAGGCTCACCAAAGCCAAATACTGCAAACAACTGCCTTTGGTAGATAGGTAGCAGGTGCAGCTCTTTGAAATAACATGCATGCAGAAACTGATGCACTCTCTCAAGGGATCACAGTTTGTATGATACTGTATGGGGTAGATTCTGGTCTTTTTATTCTATATCACATTAATGAGATGTATTTTCTCATTAAGATTTATCATAGGCTAATATGCTATTATTCAAGATAATGTTTTCTTATTCTTTTAATATATGGTAATGGTAAATACAACTCTTGGGGTAGATTTTAAAAGGTGCAAGCGGTACCCGCTGCATGTCCATGGGCTGCGTACACATTGCACCGGATTTTATAACCTGCATGCGCATGTGCAGGCAACGTGATCGGGGGGGGGGAGGGGGATTTTAGTTCCCTGCTCCCCTACCCCCTACCTAAGTAAAAGAATTTTAAACATTTTTTTACTTATTGCTCCGTTGGAGCAGAAGCAACTTGCATGTGCCGGCTGGCTGCCAGCGTGTGCTTCCCCAGGACAATGGCTAATGACTGCTGTCCCAGCTGGTTTCCGTCCTTCCTTGCTCTGCCCCTCCCTTTTTCAGGGCCCGGCACTTACGCGCGTGGCTGGGCCCTTTTGAAAATGTCGCAAGTTGCGCAGGGCCCAGCCAACAACATAAGCGCCAGTATTTGCGCACGTGGCTGTTTTAAAATTCGGCCATTAATGTTACATTTATTCAGCTGTAACTCAAAATAATGTATCAATTGCTATCTGTTTATGCTTGAAATAGAGGTTAAAAAAAAGCATTTATCAAATGGTTTCTCTCAGGGGCAATGTCTCCAGATGGGTTTGTTTTGTGCATATCATGACAGGAATGAATATCATTTGTAAACCAGGGTATGGTGGGTGATCTCAGTCTCTCAAATTTACTGTTAATGCCCTTCTTAGTACTTAAAATTGTGCCAAAGCGAGCCTCCTTCTGGAGTTCATAGAATGTAATTTTTATAGGCAACATATCAAGATGTGCTTGGAAATTCTTCTTAATCAGGCCAGTGGCACCCAATATAATTGGCACTATTTCTGTATCTTTTGTCCCATTTTCCTGGTCTCTGATTACATCTCTCCAGTATGGATATTTCACATATTTTTTAGGGGAGATTTATGACTAAATCATTTATCACATTCAGAACATATAAATACCTTCTTTCAGCGGAATTATCTCTAAATAGGTTTACTTTGCATAAACCTTGACAGGTATGAACCTCATTTGTGAATCACGGTATTCTGGGAACAATTTCAACTCTATTTTACTGCTAATACTCTTCTTAATACTTGCAATGTGTCAAAGAACGTAATTATATACTGAGACAGAATATCAAGGTGCACTTAGAAATTCTTAATTGGGCCAGTGGTGCTCAATACAATTGAAACTTTATCTATAGCGTTTTGCTTCAGTTTATTGGTTTCTAATTGTGTCTCTTGATCTGTGAGAGTCATTTGATGCTGTCACAGTTTGGAATTAGTACGGAAACATTTATGACATTCAGAGCATTTAAACAGTTTCTCTCTGGGGAGGTTTTGTATATACCTTGACAGGAATGAACCTCACTCATAAGCCAGGGTATGTTGGGAACAATCTCATTCTCTCCAGTGTGGATCATCTCTTGTTTTTTAAGGACAGATTCTTTACTAAAATTTTTATCATCTTCAGAACATTTAAATGCTTTTTCTCCAAAGTGGATCATTTCATGTTTTCTTAGGACAGATTTTTGACTAAAGGTTTTATCACATTCAGAACATTTAAATGGTTTATCACGCATATGTGTCATTTCATGCCGTCGCAGGTGGCCTTTCTGACTGAAGCACTTATCACATTCAAAGCATTTGAATGGTTTTTCTCCAGTGTGGATTCTTTCATGTTTTTTTAGATCACATTTTTGACTAAAGCTTTTATCACATTGTAAACATTTAAATGGTTTTTCTCCCGTGTGTGTCATTTCATGCCGTCGCATATTGTGTTTCTCACTGAAACTTTTATCACATTCAGAACACTTAAATGGTTTCTCTCCTGTGTGAATCATTTTATGTTTTTTTAGATCCGATTTTTGGCTAAAGCTTTTATCACATTCAGAACATGTAAAAGGTTTCTGTCCTTTGTGAAATTTCTGATGAATTCTAAGCTGTGATTTGTATGTTAAATATTTTACACATTCAGAAGATTTACAAGGTTCATCTTGTTTGTGAATTTTGTTTTGTTCTGAGAGGTTTAACTTCCTAGTAAACTTTTCCTCACATTCAGTACATTGAAATGTTCTTCCCTCTGAGTGAATTCTTGCATGCCTTTCCAGTTCACCTCTACAGGCAAAACATTTTTCACACTGAGTACATCTTAATGTTTTCTTCTGTCTGTGAACTTTCCTATGTGCTATTAGTTTAGTTTTCTTAGAGGTGTTTTTCTCACCTTCAGTACCTGAAAAGTTTTTCTCTTTTCTATGATATTGTTGGATATATGTTGACCGGTCAGTGAACTTGTTCCAACATTCAATCTTTTCTTGATGCTCATTAGAATGTACATTTGTGGAGAAGTCTTCCCAAGTATCAGCATTTTTAAATGGTCTCGAACCTTCACAGAATCTCTGAGTTAGTAGAACATTTGGGCAGTGGTTGGAATTTCTCTCTTGTTCAATACATATGTTTGGTCGCTCTCCTTTTTGGTCATTTTCTTGTAACCTCGCTGTCTTTACTCTATTGATACCTCTTTCACAGACAGCTGAAGGATCTGGGCTCTGTCTGGCAGGGGCTCTAAGTTTCCATTCCTCAATCTGCTGTCCATTCCACATTCTCATTTTCTCACTGTTCCTGAATTCAGCATCTGTTGGATAAAAAATGGATCATTAATTTTATAGCTATGTAGAAGAACATATATGGAGAAATATCCCATATAAAAAGTCATTGGTTATTTGACATGACACATAACATGAAGTGGTGTTCCTTGTACAAAGGTACAGATGGGAAACCGCATATGAACAGAATGAAACAGACCATTTCTGATCTCATCCTGTTGGTTCTGTGCATCTCATCCTTACCTTCAGTCTCTGTAGTAATTCCCTTCACTCTGATTACAGTCATTAACCAAAAACTCTGGAAAGATATGATGGAGACCATTCTGGACCTGGTCCCTGAACCTCAGACCTATCTGCTCACAACAACTGAATTCTAATGACTTAAGAATAAAAATTTAACAAAAACTAGTAACAAGATTTACCTTCTATGTGGAAAGTTTGAAATACTCTATACCAAGCAGCTATTAGTTTATTATAAAGTAATTGTTACGCGCGCCGTCTGCGGCAGACCCACAGCAAGGGCCCCTCACATTTCTACAATGACTCCATCTTCATGTTCCTCCTTGCTGGCGGCGGTGGGCCGTCAGCTCTGTCTTCGGGCCTCCCCCGGTGCATCCAGCCCTGCCACAGTCCCCAGCGTTCCCGGTCCTGCTACCACTTCTCTTCGAGCCTCTCCGCATGGCCCGCGGAGAGATGCTGCTACTCGCGCCGCGTCCCTCCCTAGGCGCGTGCGCACCATTGATCCTTAAGTAGGGGCCGCAGCGGGAACCTAGCCGCGGCCCTGGATGATGAAGTCAACTTAACTACAGTATTTAAGCTCAGGCTCCGCTCCCTAGCGTTGCCTTTGCAACAGGTTTCCTCGCTGGTTGAGTACTCGTTGCCTCCTAGAGATTCGTCTCATCCCTGTGTTCCTGTTCCTTGTTGTTCCTGGTCCCTGTCTCCTCGTTACTATCTTGCTTCATTCCTCGGACTGACTACACGGACTTTGACTTTGCTTTGCCTGACTTCGCCATTGACTCTTTCCAAGCCTGGACCTCCGCTTCGCCTGACCATGCCACTGACTCTCTCCAAGCCTGGACCTTCGCTTCGCTTGACTACGCCATTGACTCCTTCCAAGCCCGGACCTTCACTTCACCTGACCACGCCATTGCCTATCTCCAAACCTCTGTTTCGCCTGTCTACGCTACTGCCTATCCCCAGACCTAGACCTCTGCTTTGTCCGACTATGCTATTGCCTATCACCAGACCCAGACCTCTGCTTTGCCTGACTACACTACTGCTTATCTCCAGACCCAGACCTCTGCCTTGCCTGAATACACTCATGACTATCTCTGTGATCAGATCTCAGCCTTGCTTGCCACTGCCTTTGGATTGCCGCCAGCCCTGACTCAAGCCTGCCCTTGGACGCCTCTCCAGCTTACTCCCTGGACGTGGTTTCTTCAGGCTTCGGTCTGCTTTTGCTCGAGTGCCCTCTATCTGCCTCCATTCCATTGGCGCCTGAGTTTCCAGGACATTACCCAGTTCAGAGTAAGACTGTACCATCTGTCACCTGCTGTTTCTTGGCTGAACCGATTCATACTTAGACTACACACAGAGGCCCACCTAAGTCCTGCTGGCCGCGGCACCCAACATTTCAACCCACAGGGAACGAGGGCTGGTATAGGTGAAGCTCCAGCGGCCTCTGTCTATCAGCCCACTCCGCCTGCCGACGGTGGGGTCCCGTAGGTCCTTACCTACAGGTTGCGTCAACCCCATCTCGGCCCACGAGTCCACCTCCGACGCAACAGTAATATTTTGCTCACCCATCTTGGTATCAGTATCCTCCTCTTCTACCTCCAGCTGGCTGTTGATATGAAGTTCTTCTATTTTCAGGATCTCTATTCTGGGGTCAGGATTGTAACCTTGGCTGCCTGTTAGAAAAATGGGAAAATATCTTCAGCTTTTAAAAAGTCTTGAATAATTAATGAAATACTTAGCTAAAAATGGGATGATGGAAATTGAGTGAGCTCTGAAAAGTTAAGTATTTTGGTGGAAAGAATTAAGGATTGACTAATCACAAAATATCAGGGAAAGTGGGACCTATGATAAGAACATTGAGCATTTTTAGATATTTATATTCTACATGCTTTCTTCTCCCAATTTTTTCAAATATTAAGTAACAAGATTATTATAATCAAGTTTACTTAGGGAATAGCCATTGCTATTAATTGCATCAGTAGCATGGGATCTTCTTAGTGTTTGGGTAATTGCCAGGTTCTTATGGCCTGGATTGGCCTCTGTTGGAAACAGGATGCTGGGCTTGATGGACCCTTGGTCTAACCCAGCATGGCAATTTCTTATGTTCTTATTTAGAGTATAAGAGTGAGGAATGACAGATAAAGATTAGAATGCAAAAATTTGAAGAAACCAATCCAGCTCCTCCAAGAGAATTGAGACCAGGTGTGTGTCTGATAGGAAAAGGGGATGGTGCTACTATGGCCAAGTCAGTAGGTGGGAAGCAAAATAAATCTTCAGCAGATGGAATAGATAAATCCTGTCTGCAAGTGACTTATTCTGAACAGAATGGGAAAGCCCCAAAACACTGAGTAAAGTAGATACTGCATCAACAGGGACTAATTGTAGAACAGAAGGCCCAATTATCTTCCTCTGGTTCTCTACAAATTTGGATAAATAAGCATTAATAACTCTTATTTAGAGCATAAGAAATTGCCATGCTGGGTCAGACCAAGGGTCCATCAAGCCCAGCATCCTGTTTCCAACAGAGGCCAAACCAGGCCACAAGAACCTGGCAATTACCCAAACACTAAGAAGATCCCATGCTACTGATGCAATTAATAGCAATGGCTATTACCTAAGTAATCTTGATTAATAGCTGTTAATGGACTTCTCCTCCAAGAACTTATCCAAACCTTTTTTGAACCTAGCTGCACTAACTGCACTAACCACATCCTCTGGCAACAAATTCCAGAGCTTTATTGTGCGTTGAGTGAAAAAGAATTTTCTCCGATTAGTCTTAAATGTGCTACTTGCTAACTTCATGGAATGCCCCTAGTCCTTCTATTATTCGAAAGTGTAAATAACCAATTCACATCTACTCGTTCAAGACCTCTCATGATCTTAAAGACCTTTAAATAAATAAAAATGTTGATAGTTGGCTATTTTCTATGCAATTTTGGAAAGAATTAAGGACCTCATGCAGCAGAGCTATGAAAAGGAACTATGACAGGTAACACTTGTAGATACCACTCTACAAGGGTAAGTGATTTACAGCAGAATATGTCATTGCTGTGGTGTTGCACCACTCTCCAGCCTGCTTCTGCCAATGTCTGCCGTCCTGTCTCCTGTTCCTGCCAATGAGGACATCCTTTCTCTTCCTTCAGCTGCTTCCATTGGGTGCCATCTTACTTTCTTTCTTCTAGCCTCTCTCAGTATGGCCATGCTGCCTATTTCTCTCTGGCTGCCAGCACTGAATGACTCACAGAAAATAAAACCACAAGCTACTGGATGGGAGAAAGGGTTGAAATCTTAACCAGCAGTGAGAGAGGTCGGATATAGTGAGGGCTGGAAGCTTGAAAAAAAAAACTCTTAAGGGGATGAAAGACAGGAAGTGATGAAAGAAAAGGAACATAAGAAATGCCATGCTGAGTCAGAAAATGTCTGACAATGGCCAGTACGGGTTACAAGAGAAACAACAGAGGCATGGGAAGGGAGGGAGAAAATAGAGAGAAAGAGAGAGGAGAGACAGTATATGAGAGAAAAATAAAAGACTGGAAAAGGGAGAAAATGAGGTGTCCAGGTGAAGAGAGACAGGATGTGAAAAACTGGTAGAGAATGAGAGAAAGGGAGAAGAAAGGAATGAAATGCAAAAATAGAGACCTGAAAATGAAAGAAATAAAGTAGAAATCATGAAAATAGAACAAAAAAATATCCACATAGTAAAGGACAGAAGTGGGCTATTTTATTATTAGACCACTTTCTCATTATGCCTCGTCCAGAGGAGGCATTTTTCCTATAAGAAATGTTTGAATTAGTTCATCACCAACTTTAATCCAAGCTGCATCACCTGCTTCATGCAGTTCCTCACACGTGCCTGGGATAGTCAGGTTTTCTCTTTCCTCAGATCCTTGGGGCTCAGCACTGGATCTTTCTTGCTTAAATCGGATTAAAATGTCAGGTTTGACATTGGGGGAGCCTGTTGTAGGAAAAATGGTTACAATATCTTTTACAAAGTTACCCGAGTGAATATTATCAGTGCAAGTGAGGTCAGGATTATGCTGCTTTCGTAGGCATTGCCAATAGTGCTATGAAAGGAGGGGTGTTGTGCTAATCATCATCAGAAATACATAGTAGCACTATCCTGACCACACTGAAGTGGGCAACTCTATTCCTCAAGAACCACAAATAGATCTGGTGTGGATTCTGTCACAGCATAAAATACACTGAAAAATAATACCACAAGGAGTTTTGTTTTTTTTTTGATAAAATAGTTTATTTTTCATCCTGCTGCCCCAGATAAAAAAAAAAACCAGATTATTCCTGTTATCACCAATAATTTATTCCTGACACCACCAGCTGCATTGAGAAGACACCAAAGCCAAAAAATTCTTAGAAAGGAGAGAGGGAGGAAAAAAAAAAGCAACAATGGAACATAATGGCCAGCCTAAGCAGTGAGAGAAGAAACCTTCTATTCAGGATAGTGTGTTTGGCAGTCCCGAGTCTGAAACTCATTGAAACGTTAGACACTCAGGCACTGTCACTAGGCTGGACACATTATTTAATCACTCAGTTTATCACTAAAGTTTAGAATTCTCATTTTACATTTACATATAGCCTTCAATAAAGTAGAGGAAGGTGAACATTTCCATGGAAATAGAAATTCATGGACAAAGGGTCATAAAATGCATGTGCAGGGAGGAAGGTTCAGAGGAAATGTTAGGAACGTCTTCTTTACTGAGTGTGTGGTAGATGCCTGGAATATTCTCCTGATGTAAGAAGTTGCCTCCACAACTATGACCAATTTTACACATCTTTGGGACAGATACAGAGTATGGTGATAGGGGCAAGTGGTGGACAATGTAGATAAGAAATAAGGGAGGGCACTTGAGTGTTGGTGCAAGCGTATGGAAATTTAGAGGGTCAAAATAGGCCAATGGGCAAAGAGAGACAATGTAGCTGAAGCAGGCTTCCCAAAAAGCTGGGATGACCTGCAAGCAATGGTCCTGGTTACAAGCCCAAGAGAACTGGTATGACTGGATCAGGCTTCCAAGAAATCAGGAGTTATCTGCACACAGCATCCATGGTTACAACCCGGACATCAATGGTCATGGATGGCTAGGTGTTTTAGACAACGACTTCACTAGTTTAGTTAGCTGTTTGGATTATTAGGAAGCCTACTGGTAAGACATAGAAGGAGGCTGAGTGTTGGATTAAGAATGGGACTTGAAAGAACCAAAAGGGAAGATGACAAGGCCTGAAATAACCTGTGGTGGAGGTCAGTATTGTAACAGAATTTAAAAATACTTGGGAGAAATATAGAGGGTATTGTTAAGAACAAGGTTGAGAAGTTGGGTAAAAGTCATTGGGAGGGAGAGAGGAGTTGGTATTGGATTTAAGTGGAGAAATATTTAATGCTCATTTATCCAAATTTGTAGAGAACCAGAGGAAGATAATTGGGCCTTCTGTTCTACAATTAGTCCCTGTTGATGCAGTATCTACTTTACTCAGTGTTTTGGGGATTTCCCATTCTGTTCAGAATAAGTCACTTGCAGACAGGATCTATTCCATCTGCTGAAGATTTACTTTGCTTCCCACCTGCTGACTCGGCCATAGTAGCACCATCCCCTTTTCCTATCAGACACACACCTGGTCTCAATTCTCTTGGAGGAGCTGGATTGGTTACTTCAAATTTTTGTATTCTAATCTTAATCTGTCATTCCTCACTCTTATATCTTGTTCATCATTATCATCATTATTATTATTTAGTTTGCGCTTTTCCAATCAGAGAGCTCAATGCACGTTACAGTGGGTTAAATGCTTGGCTTTCATAAATGTACAGTGATAAATGTATAAGGCCCATGTTTATATCCACTAAAATAAAAATAAGGTACAATATTTCCAAAGTACACATAGGATGGGATGGGTCTAATATCTCAAATTCAGAACAAAAGCACCAAGAGTGTCCATACCACAGACTCATAAATAGGAGAGGAAAGGCATGGCAGTGCACTAAGGAAGCATTCACGGATTTAACCCCTTTACAGATTATAAGGGACATAAGGCCCATGGTTACTTTTATAGTTTTTTTTTTTATTTAAAACATTTATATTCCCCTTATGCAACACATTTTGTCCTAGGCAGTTTACAATCTGGAACATTCATACATTTCACATTTAATATAGATTGTGCAAAAGTCTAAACACAGCATTCAAAATAATTTCTAACCAAATTCACATCCTCAGAAGTTAATTACAATCACATTTCAAACACATACCAGTAGCTACAATAGGGCCTTCATAACTCCCGTTCATTCAATCAATCTTTAGCATGAAATGCCCAGGACATCTTTAATCATTTGTCCAATGTTGAGATTACTTACCTGATAATCTCCTTTTCCTTAGTGTAGACAGATGGACTCAGAACAAGTGGGTATAGTGTGCTCGTGCTAGCAGTTGGAGACGGATCTGACGTCAGCACCGGTACATATACCCCCACAGGAAGCGAAGCAATTCAGTAATCTTCCTTGCAAAGCTTTATGGATATATGTGTAACTGACCGATCGATTAAATAAACAGGATTACCCTGACCGATTGATAATAGCTGGAGACCGCCAGCGTTCTCAACCGGAAGGCGTCGACACCCGGCAGGGTGGATGCCCTATGTAAGAAAACATGGCTTACCTTGAGTCTGTGAAACCCCATGAATATTGGCAGCCGGGCGGGATGCTGAGTCCATCTGTCTACACTAAGAAAAAGGAGATTATCAGGTAAGTAATCTCAACATTTCCTAGCATGTAGCCAGATGGACTCAGAACAAGTGGGATGTACAAAAGCTACTCCCGGACTGGGTGGGAGGCTGCCCGAGGTCCTGTAGAATGAAGGGAATGAGCGGCTCTAGCTCTTCCCGTTGAAACAGATGGAGTACTTGGGGATCATATCCCTCAAGGGAAGGGGCAGGTGAAGAAAAATCCTCATCTGGGCCCTGGGGAGGATCCGCAGGAGGCTGGGGTGGATCCGGGGGGAGGGGGGCCCCCGGTACCACTCGAACCTGGACGGAGCCTTGCACATCCAGTACCACGGGGGGGGGGGTGGTCCTCATCCACCTGCAGGCTGGCCAAATATGATTTGTGCATTAAAAGCACAAATTCAGATGAAAAACGGGCCCGAGAAGATTTTCCCGGGCCTGTGATGTGCTGCCTTTTAGAGGGCCCACGGCGGGAACCCAAGCTGCCGTTGCCTCCTGATGACATCACGCAGCTGGGTACTTAAGGCTCAGCAGTGCACCCTAGCATGGTTTCAGCAACAGCTCCTACACTGCCTTCATGTAGTGTGTGCTGCTGCTCCGCTATTCCTGGTTCCAGCACTCCAGCCCAGCCTTGTCTCGTCTCTCCAGCCCAGCTTTGCCTCATATCCTTGTCTCCTCTGACTTCTGTTTCTGATCCTTGCCTGGACACTGACCATTCTTGTTTGCCGCCTGCCTCTAACCCTTGCCTGGACATTGACCATTCTTGCTTGCCTCTGACTCTAGCCTGGCCCTGCAGGGATCAACGCTTATGCCATTGCCATAGAGATTCTCGCCTAAGACCTGCCAGCCCCCTTAACCCAAGGGCTCAACCAAAGGGGAAAGGGGTTGGTATAGGTGAATCTTCTAATTCATCTCTTTCCTGCATAGCTCCGCCATCTGTCGGTGAGGGTAGGCTGAGCCAATCTCACTGCAGCAACAAGGGTCCACAGATCTTACACAGACTCTCAACAAATTACACAGAAACATAGAAATGACGGCAGAAAAGGACCAAATTGACCATCCACTCTGCCCAGCAAGCTTATGGTAGTATCTGCCGTGCCATGAAGGTCACCCCCATGCTTATCAGTTTCCTAAACCGTAAAAGTCAGGGCCCTCAGTTACTGTCTGAATCCAATTCCCTGTTACCCCTTGCCGTTGAAACAGAGATCAATGATAGACTTGCATTAACAGTATGTAGATGTATCGCTTAAAAGTAATAAGCGCTGCACCAGCAAGTTACCCCCATGTTTATTTGTTTCCCCAGACTGTAAAAGTCAGGGCCCTTGTTAGTTGCTGTCTGAATCCCATTCCACTTCTCCCCTGCTGTTGAAGCAGAGAGCAGTGATGGAGTTGCATTAACAATATGTAAGCTTATTGGTTAAGGGTAGTAACCACCGCAACAGTAAGTTGCTCCCATGCACTCTTTTCTTCATTTCCATCCTCTAGAAATATGCAGACAAACTGAATTCTTCTTTGCTCTGTTCTGAACTCCAATATCACCAGACCGGTCCTGTTCACTGCAGACAGGAGTAGGGTGAACAAGAGGAGGAGGGGCTGAATTAGGAAGAAGTGGCAATTCTTTGCTCTTCAGTGCCTGCTCCAAGTTAACTCCTTCCTTCCTGTCCTTGAATGACAGGAAGAGAGGGCTGGAGCAAAGTAACTGCTTTGCTGTGCTTTATCTTTTCCAAGCTCGCTCTCTCTCTCTTCCTGTTTCCTGTATACTTCCTGGTAGGGAAGGGGTTAGACAAGGACACAAAGGGCTGTCTCTGGTGCCCGAGATGTGTACCAGACAATAAGTCATCAAGTCATATAATGTTAATGTGTGTAACCATTAAAGAATTTTAGCCTGTTTGCCCATTAATATTAACATGGAATAAACTAGACTAAAGCAGAAAAAAAAAAAAAGTTAATGATACAAAATCATGTAAGTCAATTCATTAATATTAAAATGAGTTATCGCAAATCACATTACACCTTAAGTACACCTTTCATCATGTCTCTGTGGCTAAAGCAACCAATATTGCCCTCCCTGGCAGGCCTGGATTTACTCACAGGCCTGTGCCTAGGGTTGTAAAATTTGGAGGGGTGGAGAATTTCCTGCTCTCTTCCATTCTGCAATACTGCCTTGGATCTCTTCATGTGCCCCTTCCAGCGCGTCCTCCTTCCAACTCTTAGCTCCAGCAACATAATCCTCACGGTGCAGTGAGAGTGCAGTGAGAGTGCAGGGACTAAGCCTGCACACACAGGTCCTGTCTCCTTTGGACTTCTAGGTGAGGGGCACTGACTCGTGAGCACGGGCTTACTCCCTGTGCTCACTGCACTCTGAGGGCTGCGTCACTGGAACAAAGGTCCAGGGCAAGGGCACAAAGGAGGGCAGTCTGGCACCAGCTCTAGCTTTCAGGCAACCACCTAATCCGAAGCAAATGATGCAAGTTTCTAAATGAAACTCAGAAAGAAGAAAATGGCACATATCCCTGCAAAGCACCATGCTGCAAACTATCAGGCCGATACAGTAAAGTCCGCGGAAGAGCGGGCGAACGCCCACTCTCCCGGTGTGCGCACCGGCGAGTGGCCGGTGCGCGCACCATCGGAGCGCACTGTACTGTATCGGCCTGTATGCCAGCACATATCTCAGAACCCCCCCTGGTCACCCACATGGAAAAGACTTTGAACATAAAGGGATCCTACTCCTCCTCCTCCTCTCATGCAGTATAAGTTATTCAATGCAGAAAATGTGAAGATTAAACCCACACTGGCGATACAGGCCAGACGTTAAAGGCAAGAGTCAATTCACACAGACACAAGATCAATCACCACAGGGAAAACCAAAGCAACTCCTCTGTGCTGGAGAACATTTCGGAGCCAGAATACTGCATCAAACTTAAACTTATTTTGACCCGGGGGACTAGTTCTCTCCCTCTGGGTCTCTACATCCTAGGTTCTGGATAGCCTCTCTCGCTCTCCTGATTTGTGTTTGTTATATCTATGGTATGCCTCCTGCTGTGCTACATGTTTTTATGTATGCTTTAATTGTACCCGCTCTGAAGCTTGGAGGGTGGGGGGATATAAATGATTAAACTTAAACCTTAAGATCAGGATACGAAAAAGAGAATTTAAAACAATCCAGGAATGTAGTACTTTTGAAGTTAAAATGATTAGATTCTTTGGAACGGATAAGAAAGGACTTAACTATTTTGAGCCATAGTGCCTGTCATCCTCTGATCATCGATCAAACCTCACCCCCCCCCCCCCCATTCTCCCTCTCCCCGCTCTTTTACATAGCATTGGAATGTATTTTATGATTCACATATTTTCTGGCAACATCACCTTCACTTATTCTATTTTAACCCGAGGAAAGGAATAGTTTTTGTTCTGTAACATTTATTTGAATGCCAAGGGTTGGCATCTGCCCAAATCCATCTCTGCTCACTGGCCATGCTCCCCCTGGCATTCCCTGCAACTCCTCCGGTACCAGAAACCCGTCAGGTGTCCCCCCAGCCAGCCTCATCCATCCACAGGAGGGAACAGTTAAGCGGAATAAGAGAGAGGATGATGGTTTCTTGCTATCCCAGTGCTGAATCCCTAAATGGCACCTGCTGACCTTAGTAAAGATGTCCAGGAGGAATTTGATACTTACTTGTTACAGGAGGGTGAATTTCTCCATTTGTCTCTGATTCAGGAGGATCCAGGAAGGGCAGATCTTCCTCTTGTTTAACGCTCAGTGAGAACACAGATGTTACAATCGGAAGACCTGTGATGAGAAAACAAACATGGCTAGAAGGATTCACTGAGGACCTGCTAATAATATATTAAGAAATGGACTTTAGGACTCCAAATGTTTGTTGTTAATGATCCATCTCCTGTGATCTAAAAATGCAGAGCCCTTTACATCCAGAACATTTACTTACTCATGGAGGGGTCATTCCTGTTTTCTTTTCCCTCCCACTCACAGCGTTGAGTGAAATATTTCTCATCTTCCTTTTTAATCTTGAATATTACATCAGGATTAAGAATTGAGTAACCTGTTAATAAAAATACCCAAAATTACATTTAAAACTTTTTACTTGCAGAACCCCTGGGGGTTTCATCTGTTTCCTATTCTGATGGAGCAGTGGGTGTGAGCAGGTAGGTGTGTGTGTGGGTATTATCCTTGGGTGTATTTTTGTGCAACAAAGCTTAGTGAGAAGAGTCAGTTGCAGCCTGCCACTTGCTTTAAATTAAAATTGGAGGATTTCTGGTATGGCCATTTCAGTTCAGGTCCCTCCAAGGTGGAGATACTGCAGGTGTGCACTCTCCTGGAGAAAATGAGTCCCAGCTTCTTATCAGAGTATTTGAGAAGGAAACCCCAAGTCCTGGGATAAAATGATAACTAACTAGAGACCGTGAAATGGAGAGAGGGGATACTTGAGCTGTTGGGGGGGGGGGGGGGGCGGTATATCTTTGCTCCTGGTGGAATTCTGCGCAACTGTACAGCACCAAATTTATGCAGAATTCCCTTTCTGTGCAAAATGTGAAAATTCTGCACAGAATTTGGAGAGAGGCCCAGCGGGGCCATGAGCAGAGCCCATCTTGCTCACAGCCAAAGATTATGGAAGGCCTGGCGGGATAGCTACAGAGCACAAGACAGCCTGTCATCCTATGCGAGAGAGAGCGGAAGTGTGTGTGTAATGGTGCCTGTGTATAAGAGAGAGAGAGAGAGAGAGATGGAGCCTTTGTGAGGGAGTGCGTATGTGAGTAAAAGACTGGGAGCCTGTGTGTGTGAGTGAGAGATTATATGTGTATGTGTATAAGGGAGTGATGGTGTGTGCTTGTGTGTGAGAGAGGGAGCCTGTATAAAGGTGTGTGTGTATGTGTGTGAGGGAGACAGAGAGAGAGAGAGAGGAAGCCTGTGTGTGTATGTGAGTGAGAGACTGGGAGCCTGTGTACATGAGTGAAGGTGTGTGTAAGAGAGGGATTGTGTGTGCGAGTGTGTGTAAGGGAGTGAAGGTGCAAGTTTATGTGCGAGAGGGAGCCTGTGTGAAGGGCTGTGTGTGTAACAGAGATAAAGGGAGCCTGTATGCAGTATGTGTGTGGATGTGTATATGCGAGAGAGAGAGGGAGCCTATGTGAGGGTCTGTGAGTGTGTGTGCAAGAGAGAGAGGGAACCTGAGTGAGGTTGTATGTGAGAGAGAGGGAGAGCTGTTATGAGGGAGTGTGTATGTGAGTGAGAGAAGGAGCTTGTATGAGCGTGTGTGAGTTTGAGAGAGAGGGAGCCTGTGTGAAGGAGTGAGTGAGAGAAGGAATCTGTGTGAGAGAGAGAGAGACAGAGAGAGGGCCTGTGTGAATCAGGATGTGTGTGTGTGAGGGAGAGTGGGTGTGAGAATGAGACCATGTATGTGTGTGTGTGTGTGCATGGGTAGGAGAGCATGTGTGTGTGTGTGTGTGTGTGTGTATATATATATCTGTTTAGTACAGCATACATATCTGTATGTTTGTATGTATGTAGAGATGTGCATTCGTTTTTCATGAATTAGACAATTTCAACTAAATTGTCTAATTTGTCATGGTTCGTGGGCACAGAAAAACAAACGGAATTTTTCCGAAACTTTGGAAAAATTTGTGGTCATGTTACTGCGTGCTAACCATAGTTAGCGTGCACTAACACGAAAATCAGGACCCATGAAAAAAAACAACAATGAACTGCGGGAAAAACGAAATTTCCCACAAGGGTCCAAAAATGAATCCCGAACAGATAGGTTTTAACAATGCCCATCTCTATATGTATGTGTGCCAAAAAGAGAGTAAACGTGTGTGTATATATAAGACAGAGAAGAGAAACTTTGTGTGCAACAACCCCTTGCCCCTCCCTACCCCATCAGCTAATTTATGACAATCTCAGGGCATCTAGAAATCAAAACTTCCCAGGTATGGAGAGCAGTTGATTTTTTTTTATCCTTGCTAGTTTTAATAGGAAAATTGGTTCTTACCTGCTAATTTTCATTCCTGAAGTACCACAGATCAGTCCAGACAAGTGAGTTTTGCATCCCTACCAGCAGATGGAGGCAGAGAACAAAACTTTGAGGTACTACTACATATTCAAGAGTGCCACCTGTAATCCTGCAGTACTGATCTGTACCCAAGCCAAACTAGAGTGAACAAACAAGTCAACTAATCCTTGCCTCTCCTGGATGAACGTCAAAACAAGGGTTGGAGCCCCCTGAACTGGGACGTCATAATAACCCCAAGGAACTAACCAAGTCCGTACAGTACTTCAAACGCTACTTTTCTCAAGCCTAGATTAGTGTAACGCTTTACTACTCGGCCTACCTCAGCTAATTTATGACAGTCTCAGGACATCTAGAAATCAAATTTATTGATTTGGGCAGGAACAAAGGAACCATGCGCAAAGACACCCCCTCATCGGTAATTCTCAGAAATGGCTCTCTACAGGACAAAGCCTGTAGCTCCGAAATCCTTCTGGCTGAGCAAATCGCCACCAAAAACCCACCTTCAGGGTGAGATCCTTCAGTGACTCCTTCCTCAATGGCTCAAACGGAGATCCGCAAAGCACATGAAGAACTAAATTAAAATCGCCACGCCAGACACAATCTGTGTATCGGCAGCCATAAATGCTTGGCCCCCTTCAAAAACTGTGCTACATCCGGATGTGATGCCAAATGCCCCCATGGTTTTACTATTATTGATGTTTTATATTTCTTGATTTGATATTTTATAAAGAATGCAATGTTTCTGTTTTTCCACTGTTGCACTGCATAGAGTCTGGCTTGTGGTTTCCAGTTGAGGGTTTTTTTGTACACTTTTAATTTTTACTTTATGGTCTCTTTATTGCATACTTGGTAAAGCTCTGATTGTGTTCTGCATGTGTGATCGAACTTGAGGTATTTTGCTAGTGTGTAGTTTCTGTGTAGGGTTCTATTACAGATAATAGGAGGTGTATTATTTGTCCTGGGCAGCCCAGAGGGAGGTAGGCAATAGGGTGCCAGATGTTATGAGAGTCGGGCATAGAGGAGAGGGGACAAGAGGCTAGCATGAGCATGGAGGGGATGCAGGGAACAAGTAAAGAGGAGGATGGGCTTCAGAGAAGAGAAAGCAAACACAGAGATTGTCTAGTACAAGGGAGAGGTTAGGGGTAGAGAGAATACAGAGGGTGTCAGGCCCTTAGGAGAGAGAGAGCAAATGGGGTTAGGGTGAGAGGTAGATTGCAGGGGACAGGGTCAAACTCTGAGAGTCAAGGGCTGGCGGGCAGAAATACAGTGAAAGGGAAGAAACCTAGAGGGTGAGTGGAGTGAGAGTGGACAGCGGAGGAGTTGGGACCTGAGAGGGCAGAGTGAAAAGGGTCTGGCCAGGGAATTCTAGGAGAATTCTAGGAGAATTCTGCTCAAAATATTTAAAACTCTGCATTTCTGAATAATAACCATTCTGTGTTACATTTTTAAATAATTACTCGACTGTGATGTATAGTGTTATTTTGACCACTAGTGCAGAGGTAGCATGCCATGGCCTTACATAGAAGTTGGGGTTCTGACATGGGAATGAGAGGCAAATCTTTCCCTGTGCCAGCTTTTGTTGTTGAGAAAAGAAAGACAGAGACTGTTATGGAGCCCTTAGTTTAAAATATTCCTTTTATCTTATAGCACAGATCAGCATCTTTTGCAGTAGTGTGTCTCTTACAGGGTCCTGGAGAGCCACAGCATCTTCTGTTGTACTTGGAATGAGACTGGGAGTCAAGCTCTAAATTTTAGGTGTCCATGGGAACCGGTACCTGCTATTTTTCCAGCCCTGATAAAATGGCAGTACCCATCTTGCAGTGTGCCTATGGGTGATAGATGATATAAAAGATATTTACCCCGTGACACAAGGATGCCATGAATCTCCTTGATGATTGTCCTGTACAGCTCCTTCTGCCATTCTCCCAGAATGTCCCATTCCACTTCCCAGAAATAAGCAGCGACATCGCTGAATGTGACCGATGCCTGGAACAGCAACAAGACACTCTCAGCCTCTCTCTCTCCAGCTTCATTATAACGTGTGTGCAATAAACTGTTTTATAGGGCCCCTGTCAGTAAAAGAAGCTCTCCAATAGATTATAGCATGAAGAGAGCTCTGTGCTCTTCAGTCTTCAGCATTTTGTAGAGATTGCTTGGCCTCCAGAAAAGCACTGAAAATCTACCAGTGCTGGAGGATTAAGCAGCTAGGAGGAGAATTCCCACTGTCTTTGTGGGTGGGATGAAGGAGGAGGCAGAAGTTGAACAAAGGGAAGGAATAGAGAGGCTGGTGGGTTGGTGTCTAAAGGCAGGAAAGTGGAGAGTGCTGGAGCTGGACTTGGGGAGGAGAGAGCGTGCGTACGTATGTGCGAACGAGAATGACTTTATAGATGAAAGTGTGTGTGCGTGCCTGAGATGATGTATAAGAGAAGAGAGAAGAATTTCTTACCGGATTAGAAACCAGGACAGACATTTCCCTCCTGTTTTCCCTCTGAATTCTGCAACTGTAGGGGTGAATTCAAGCTGGAGACTTCCCTGCTCCTGGTCAGATGCTGAGAAAGATGAATAAGCCAGGAGGAAGCTCGACTGATTCCTGAAGGCCTCAGCTAAAGCCCCTCGTCTCCCCCTCTGCACATCTGAGGCTGGGGTTTGCGGGGTTTCCAGTTCTGGGGAGGCAGAAAGTTTCCGCTAGAAAAAGAGAAAGCAGCAGTTAGAGCAAGTCCAAAGCTTCCGAGAGGGAGAGGGAGGCGGAGGGGGAGGGAGGAAGAAGAAGGATGGCTCCTTAAGGTGGATCTGTAGAAATAGCTGAGCTGCATGGACTCAGAGATGAGGAACAAGTTAGGGATCTGGTTTAGCCCTGTTGTATCTATAGACCTGAAATTTGCTTTTTCTTAGGGAAATCATTAAGAATAAGAAATGTGTCAGAGGACTAGCCTCTTTTTCTGCTTCAGTGGTATCTTCTCCCAACAAGTCAAGTTTTCAAGATATTCCTAACGATTATACATGAGTTAGATTTGCATGTACATTGCTCCTAGGGCTGGGAGTGAAACATCGCTGTACTTGATCACTAACACATCTGCTCTTCTTATATGCTCATTACATCTTGGATCAAACAATTAGAGGTTAATATTCCGAATATTTCTCAGGCTAAATTCAGGATTTAGCTGGACAAACCACGGGTTATAAATGTCCCACTGATCTGAATGGTTCTAATTTATCTGGCTAATTGTTTAGACAGATTAAAATTAGCTGGATAAACTGGAGGTAATCTCAAGCCCAGCACACTATATAACCCCCAGTTGGACACGGGTTGTATAGGTGCTAACTAATCCCTTTATGCATGTGAATGAGGCTATTAGCTATTCACTCCCAATGAAAAAAAAAGTGCATCTAGGACTTACAGTAATTAACGCCTGCCCGGAGGAGGCATTAATTGCTGAGCACTCCTAAAACTAGTACAGAAAAGCAGAAAAAAACTGCTTTTCTGTACTACCTCCTACTTAATATTGTTCGGATATTAAGTAGGAGAAACAACTCTTTAAAAAAATAAAAAGTTAAAAGTTAAAAGCACAGCAGTGGGGTGCAGGAAGCGGACACTGTGTTCACTAGCGTCCAGTTCCTGAACCCCTGGCACATCCATGGGTTAGGAAAACAGATGCTGATAAATTCAGTGTCCATTTTCCGAACCTGACTGCCGGCACTGTAAGGAGTGAACAAATCAATATTAAAGTGTCGGTCACTTAATATTAATTTATTCACTCCTTCACTTATTGCCCATTGGTCCTTTTCACTGACATTTGTCAGTGAAATGACCAATCCCCTTTCAAGACAGCCTTCTGAAAGGGGATTGGTCCTTTCATTGAAATGTGACAGTGAAGGGACCAATCGGCAATAAGTGAAGGAGTGAATAAATTAATATTAAATGCCCGACACTTTAATATTGATTTATATACTCTGGTGTTGGTAGTCAGGTTGGGAGAATGGGTGCTGAATATATCAGCGTCCGTTTTCCTAACCAGCGCACATGCACAGGTCTGTTTTCTTAACCGGCAGACAGCCACCGACAGCGGACCTTTCTCGGGTGCATGCTGTCAAGGAAGCACTAGGGGCGCACAATCGCCCCTAGCGCCTCCTCGACAGCTCAAGCCCTAATTGAAATATTGCATCGTGCCCCCCAGGAGAGGTGCCTAAGCGCGTGTTAGGAAAGCAGGCGCTGAACACTCAGTGCCCGCTTTCAGTGCAACTTTTTTGCATCAGCCCCAAGGTGTTTTAGAGCTGAGTTAAGTTAGCAGGATAAACCAGATAACTCATTTGACAAAGTCTTGTCATACTGTAGAACAATCCTTAAATTAACCAGATAAGTTTATCAAACTAACTAGAATTGTATCTATCTATATTTAGCAGAGAATCTAATTGGCAGCACTCTGCTGAATATCTGTGATAATTTATCTGGCTAACTTTAGTGAGACAGATTGCTCGCCACTCTACTGATTATAGGAAAATTGGTTCTTACCTGCTAATTTTCATTCCTGTAGTAGCACAGATCAGTCCAGACTCCTGGAGACAGAGAAAGTTTTGCAGGTACTGCCTCTTAACCTGGTGTGCCACCTGCAGCTCCTCAGTATTAATCAGTATCCAAGCAGAATTTCTAACTTCTAACAAAATCAAAACTTCTACCTCTATAAGTTACCTGGAACGAGCAGAGGAAAGAAGAAACTTTATAAACAAATTTAAAGATAAACCTATGCCATTCTTCAGAAATCTTCAAATATTAAGGAAAAAACAGATCAACTCTCCACAATGCTCTTTCCTTTCCCGGGTGGGACTCTGGACTGATCTGTGGTACTAAAGGAATGAAAATTAGCAGGTAAGAACCAATTGTCCTTTCCCTGTACGTACCCAGATCAGTCCAGGCTCCTGGGATGTACCAAAGTCTCCCTAACCAGGGTGGGATTGCGAGAGTCCCGTTCGAAGGACACATTCACCAAAAGTACTGACGTCCGAGGTTTGGACGTCCAACCGGTGGTGTCTGGCAAAGGTATGCAAAGACTTCCAAGTAGCCGCCCTGCAGATCTCTTGTGGCGACACCAACTGACATTCCGCCCAGGAAGTCACCTGGGAATGGGTAGAATGAGCACTTAACCCCTCTGGGATAGGACGACTGCAACATATGTAAGTGAAACTAATTGCCTCCTTTAACCAACGTGCAGTCGTGGCCTTTGATGCCTTCTGACCCTTTTTGGCGCCACTCCATAGCACAAAAAGGTGATCTGACAATCTAAAGCTGTTAGTGACTTCCAGATATCGCAACAAAGCTCTCCTGACGTCTAGACATCACAATTTCTTGGCCTGAGGCGTACCAGCCTCCGGATTCGGGAAGGCTGAAAGTTCCACTGACTGACTCAAATGAAATGCTGAAACAACCTTTGTCAAAAAAAGAGGGAACCAATCGCAAGGATATTCTGAAATCCGAAATTCATAGAAAAGGTTCCCTGCAAGATAGGGCTCGAAGTACCGACACTCACCTAGCTGAATAAATTGCCACCAGGAAAACCACCTTCAACGTGAGATCTTTTATGGTAGTTGAGGGGTTCAAAAGGCGTGGCACACAAGCCCTTGAGAACGAGATTGAGGCTCCAAGAATGGCAAATCTTGTGAGTAGGGGGCCGCAAGTGTTTTGCTTCTCAAAGGAAATGCACGATGTCCAGATGTGCAACCAGGGGCGGATTGGCCTATCGGGGGATCGGGCTTCCCCCGGTGGGCTGGTCGCTCCCATCACGTGATTTTTTTTTTTTAAATAGTGACAGCTGCGGCCCGAAGAGAAACCTGCGGACAGGGCCGGTGGAAGCACTAGACCTGGGCCTGGGGCGCCGCAAGCAGTGGTATCCCGAGGGGAGCCAATGCCCCCGGGCGCAGGGAGGCTCATGCGGCGCATCGGTAGGGCGGTGGTAAGGTTCACGTCACCACGGCCCAAAGAAAAGATCCCGTTTAAACGTGCTGATGCTCCTCCTGTGAGGGCAGGAAGGAGGCGGAGCATCAGCGCGTGCAGAAGAGGAGCCACAGGCTGCCACGAATTCCAACTCGCAGCGGCACGAGAAGAGGAAGAGGCCAGGTATCAGGGCCGCTGCGGCCCGAGAAGATCAGAGCCGCTGCAGAACCCATCCTGCGGCGACCTGCGAAGAGGAGGCCCAGAGGTGAGAGAGAAGCTGAGGGTCTGTAGCGTGTGCATGTATGAGATGAGTTGAGAGACTGTGTATGGGAGTAGGGACCTGAATGTTTGCAGAGACAGCATGTGAGAGCCTCTGTGTGTGTGAGAGAGACAGCATGTGACAGTGAGAGCCTGTGTGTGTGTGTGAGAGAGAAATGCATGTGAGAATGAGAACCTGACTGTGTTTGAGGGAAGAAGATAGAAAAGAAACAGAAAAAAAGACAATATAAAAGGAATTGGCAAAACAAATAAGAAAGGGAAGGTGGAAAAAAAAAGCCTGTGACCAACCAATTAGAAAATTAAGATCAGACCGCAAAGATAAAAAAAATAAATTACTTTTTAGTGATTGGCACATGTAATTTTTGGGAATGTGCAAGAATAGCACTTTCTCTATGCGGATCTCACAATGTATGAGATCAGCATGGAGAAAGTGGAAGCCCATGGGGCCTGCACAGAGGAGGCAGCAGAATGGGCTTCAGTGTCAGTAGCAGCAATTGGCGCCTCCCCAATAGACATGTGGCAGCAGTGACAGTGGCAGCAGAGGAATGAGAGAGGTTCCGAGATTGCTGGCAAAAGAGAGGGGGGTTTGCCTTTAGTGTGTGCATGTGTATGAATGGGACTCTGCCTGGGGGTGTATGTGTGTGAATGCATGGGTGCCTGCCTGGGGGGTCTGTGTGTGAGAGAATGAATGTGTGCATGCCTGGGGGATGGGGAGGGAGTGGTGTGAAAATGAATGGAAGCCTGCCTGGGGGTCAGTGTGTGTGTGTGTGTGTGAGAATGACTGGGAGCTTGCCTGGGTGTGTGTGTTTGTGTGTATGTGAGGGAGCCAGTGAGTGTGAGAGATGAGTGTGTATGAGAAAATCCAAGGGAGTAAGAGTTTGTGGGGGTGTGGAGGGGGAGAGAGTGTCTTAGAGCCTGAGAGTGTGTCAGTGTCAGTGAGAGTGAGAGGTTATGGTGGGTATAAGAGCATGTGTATGTATGTGACAGTGTATGTATGAGAGAGAATGGACATGTGAGTATGTGTGTGAGAGAGAGAGGATAACCTCCTAATCCTAACAATATCAGGGTTATTGGAAATCAAGAGCTTCCACAGAAGGGGACAGCAGGGGCTTTTTTAAATCCTTATTAGTTTTAATTGAATATTATTTGATGTCTGCTCTTTTTGAAATATTTTATTGGTGTTATATACACATTTTTGAAAATTTCCCTGAGTTAAATTACTGGAGGTTCTATTCATCTGCAGTTTTGAAATATATATTTTTAGTATGATTTTCCTTTTGTGATGTTTTATAGTTCTTGATTTTATTGTTTGATGTTTTATGAGGAATGATGGTATTTTCTGTTTTTCCATTGCTGCATTACATACAGTCTAACTTGTTGTGATTTCCAGTTCAGTTTTTTCTGTGCATTTCTGTGTATATTTTATGGTCCCTTTTATTCTGCATTTGGTGACTCACCAAATTGTATGTGTAATTGGGTACCCATGGGCCAATATGGAGAAAAATCCCCCAGGCCACTATTTTCCCACAATCCGCCCCTGTGTGCAACTAAGGATGCTCCCTGAACCTTGCCTAATAAACAACCTAGGGCTGACACCTGAACCCTCAGGGAATTGAAGGACAGGTCTTTTGACAGGCCCCTTTGCATAAAGGCCAAGATCTGCGGCACCAATGCTCTCCGAGGGTCAATCCCCTGCTCTGCACACCAAGACTCAAAGACCCTCCACACTCTGACATATGCTAGGCAGGTAGAGGTCTTATGTGCCCATAGCAGAGTAGAAATAACATCCTCTGGATATCCTTTCTTCCTTAGTTGCCTCCTTTCAAAAGCCAAGCTGCTAGACAAAAGCAATCCACTTGATCGAAAAATATAGGGCTCTGCCTTAGAAGATTTTGTAGATGGCCCAGCCTCAGGGGTCTGTCTACTGCTAGATTGACCAGATCTGCAAACCAAGGTCATCGTGGCTACTCCAGGACCATGAGAATTACTCTTCCTGGGTGGACTTCTATTCTCCTTAGAAGCTTGCCCACCAGAGGCCAGGGCGGAAACACATATTCTGATATGTAAATATGCCTCCGTCAGGTCCAGAGATGCTAGAAATTCCCTGCTTCACATGGCTGCTATAACCAACCACAGAGTTTCCATCCAGAAACTGGGAACCTTGAGTGCTACATTTACCTTTTGTAAATCCCATATGGGCCGAAACGATCCGTCCTTTGTTGGCATCACAAAATAGATGGTATAAGGCCCTGTCCCCTGTTCCTCCCAGGAGGCAGGAGCGATGGCCCCCAGCATTCTCAGCCTTCATATGGTCTGTTGAACAACAATCCTCTTCTTCGGAGAAGCTATGGAAAACATTGAATAGACTTCTTAGAGGATGAGCAAATTCTAAAGCATAACCTCTTTCTATCATGTTGAGAACCCACTGGTCCACAGATCTTGTTCCACTCCTTGTAAAAAGGGTCAACCGACCCCCGATGGCTGGCACTGAGGAATGGGTTGGCCATTTCTCATTTAGTAGATTTAGGCCCACTAAGCTCCTGGCCTGAGCTGCACAGTTGGTCTGGCAGCTCCGAAAGGGCTGGGACTAGGACTGAGACCTCCCTGTGGCCTGGGTCTGGCCTGCACCTGGAGTTCCCCTCATTTCAGAACCAAAGGGGACGCCTTTGGTTCTGAAACGAGAACAAAGTGGGAGGAAACCTTTGGATCCTTTCGGCCTGTCTTCCAGCAACTTGTGCACTTTATTCTCCCCCAAGTGCTTGATCAGCTGTTCCAAGTCTTCACCAAAGAGAAACTTGCCCTTGAAGGGGAGAGCTCCCAACTGCGCCTTAGACAAAACGTCCGCTGACCAGTTCCACAGCCACAAGAGTCTTCTGGCCGAGACAGCCGACCCCATGGTTCTTGAAGAGGTGCGAACAAGGTCATACAAGGCATCCGCCCCAAAGGCCACTGCTGCCTCCAAGCGCTCTGATTGCGCCAACTCCTCAGGCAACAGATCCATAGTACTTTGTAACTGCTGTACCATTTCAAGCTTGTACGGAGCATAAAGCTGCTGCACACTGCCGCTCTGATGCCTAGAGTGGACACCTCAAAAATCCACTTGAGATACACTTTAAGTTTCCTGTCTTATAGATCCTTCAAGACAACCACACCGGCCACCGGGAGAATAACCCTCTTCATGACCGCGGACTCTGAGGCATCAATCTTAGGTACCTTGGGCAGTTTTAGCGCATCTTCGGGCAGTGGACACAATTTGTCCATGGCCCTACTGACCTTCAAGCCAGTCTCCAGAGTATCCCACTCCCTAACGACCAACTGCTTCACCATTCTATGGAACGGAAAGGTAGTGGCCGGGTCTCTCAGACCAGCTATGACCAGATCCTGGTCCGGACCAGTCCTGGTCCGGCTCCACTTGCAGCACGCAATTCCCAGCTCAGCCAAGACATGCGGTATGAGAAGGGCAAGCTCCTCCCTCTGGGATCATCCCCTTCCAGGGGAGGCATCGTTCCAGGCACCCCCTTATCGGGACCCTGCTCTGCTGTGAGGGCCCTCTGGAGGGCCAGCAAAGGGCAACCCTGGATCCGAATCCACCGCCATGTGACCACACCCTGCAGGAGCTCTGACAGTACGGATCCTGTTAGCTCCTGCAGAATCAGATGCTGTGGACTTCTTTCTGGGGGGTCTCTCCGGAGGGGCCACGCCCAGGAGGGCAAGACCACTTGGCCCCCTCCTGGGCCAAAAAGACCTGATGCATTAACAAAATGAACTCCGGGGGAAAAGGGGGAAAATCCTGTTCATCCCTCCCCAAGGGATCGAGGTCTCCCTCTCCTAGCCCCTCCATGCCCCCTCGGGGCTCATCGGGGCTGGAATTAGCCGGCAACAGCTTCAGAGGGCGTTCCCCTCCCCCAGCTGCTCTCTCCTCCATGCGTGTAAAGGAATCTAAAATGGCCACCGTTCCTGCACTCAATGGGAATGGGTCGGCCGCACTGGAGGGAGCAGCTCGCAACTGCCACTGAGAGAGTGCCCCTGCAGTCCCCCCGCGAAAAGCCTCCCCACCAGGGAGGCAGCGGGAACAAGAGCCGGCCTGCGAAAGTTGCATGCAAACCTCTCCACAAGCAATGCAAACGTGCTAGGAAACAGCATGGCTCAGTACCTGAGAAACTGCGGAGCTCGCACCAAAAACTGGAGCAAAGAAATCTCCTAGAACTGCTTCCAACACAATCTGCTGTCCAGGAGCAGTCTGCCACCCAGGAGAGCTGAAAACACGGTTGGTCCGTCTCTTTCCTAGTGGTTAGAGCAGTGGGCTATGAACCAGGAGACCAGGATTCAAGTCCCACTGTCGCTCCTTGTGACCTTAGGCAAGTCACTTTACCCTCCATTGCCTCAGGTACAAACTTAGGGGGTCATTTTTCAAAATGCGGTAAGGCGTTTTCGCATGCGTTAAGGGCTTATCGCATGCGAAAAGCCCTGTTTTCGCATGCGATAGGCCTTTAACGCATGCGAAAACGTATTTACCGCATGCGATCGCACCATATTGTATGGTGCGATGCAAATTCCAAAAATGGGAGGAGTAGGGGTGGAGAGTGGGCTGGGTTAGGCTCTCTGTGAAGAGTATTGCACAGCCATAACACAGATTTTTAACTACAAACCTTTTTCAATGTGTTAGGTGGTGTGATACTGGCCGTGACCATGTGGAAATGGTTTATCACCATTTGGTGATGTGTCCCGTAAGGCTTATTTCAGAGGATTTGAAGGCTCCAGAGGGAGGGAGGGAGAGGGAGAGGGAGAGGGAGAGGGAGAGGGAGAGGGAGGGAGAGAGAGAGAGACTGGCTGTAATAGCATGTCCCGTAGATAGGTATTTGTATCCCTAGGATAGGCCCACCTAGTAACTCGAGGTGGGGATTAGGTAAGGGGCCGCTTTCACATTCTACATGAGACGTACGAACAGAACAGTGGTCTCTTGTGAAGATTTGCTGGCCTTCGGAGTGAGGAAACTCACTCAAAGATGAGATTTGGGCAAGGGTCTCTCAACCTAGCTTGATGTTACCCAGGTAGAGAGTCCATCAAAGCTAGGTTGAGAGACCCTTGCACTCTTCGCACAGGAAATTATCACAAAATGCGATAAATACTTTATTAGCATAAAACACACCCCTTTTGCTATCTCATGCGGTACTTACCGCATTTTGGTAAATCCAGGCCTTAGATTGTAAGCCCTCTGGGGATAGGGAAATATCTACAGTACCTGAATGTAATCTGCTTTGAAGTGCTGAAAAAAGTATGAAAAGCGGAATATAAATAAATGATAAAAAAAAATCCAAAAACTTTAAACCTCGGAAGAAAAAAACCAAGACATACTTCCCTGAAATAGAATGGCAGAGGCTCTGAAAAGATTGTGCTGGGAGGGAAGGCAGCCAGACCACTGTCTGTCACCTCCAGTGCGCCAGCCCGAGCAATTTTGGGGTCCCCAACCCCTGCTCACTCCAGCCTTCTACTAGGAGGGATGGTCCCACCGGGACATGCCAACCTCCTGGGAGGCACAGTGCTCTCCTAACTGCAGGTTTTGCACCACCTCCATCTGCTGGAGACAGAGAAATACTAAGGAGCTGCAGGTGGCACACCAGGTCAAGAGGCGGTGCCTGCAAAACTTTCTCTGTCTCCATCTGCTGGAAGGGAGGCAAAACCCAGGAGTCTGGACTGATCTGGGTACATACAGGGAATGACCTGTTAACTCCTGCTGATCTGAAGAAACTAGTGACTCATTTTCCCTTTTTCAGATGCATCATTTCAATGCTTCATCCTTTCAGATTCTTTGATTTGCCTAAGATTTATTTATATATGTAACCCCTGTTCCATCACCTTCCCAGTCTTGGGGAGCATTGGAGTCACTCTCCCGAAGTGGGGGGATCAAGTCCCAGGGGGCCGTGAGCTAGGGATAACCTGCAGGGCATTGCTTACTCGGTCCTATTCAGCTCAAGGAGAGACTCCTCTGGTGCAGCAAACATCAGGTCCTCCAAGCCCCAAGGCAGTTCCCTCTGGCACAGTTTGCCTTCCTGGTCTTACCCCAGTTAAGCATAGGTTTTTTTTTTAATTTTAGATCTTCCAATGATATCGCAAATACTTTAAGGTCTTCCTCTTCAGCCTCCTGAGATTTTGGGAGAAAATCTCTGCCCCATTTCTGTGACTTCCCTTCTGCACCCCTGGGAGAGTGACTCCAATGTTCTCCAAGGCTGGGAAGGTGATCCCTGTTGGAGTAGGGATTACAAAATGGTGCCCAACATGGGATGAGAGTGGCTGGGTGAGGACACTTCTGCTCCAGAAGAATTAACGTGTATTGTTGAAAATTGCATCAATTTTAGTGCAGAAACAGCTGAAAAAGACCGGCGCGCAGGAGAAGGTACAAAGAAGGGGAATGGGTGCATCCATGCTGGATCCCGGACACGTGGAAGGAGGCTGACGTCACCAACACGGTGACTCAAGATGGCCAATTGCAGTGCCAACGGCATTGGGTTGCATGAGCTGTAGTGGTGCTGTGCACGATGCAGGAGCCATTTCTGCAGAATATCATTAGGCTACAGTGACTTACATCATGGCCAGATGCTCAATCAGATTTTCTCAGCATTCTGATGCTACATCCTGCGACATGGCTTACTGACTGCAAGGTCAGCTCTGTCTGAATATTGAGAAGGATGATGCAGTCAGAAGAACTGAGTATCAGACATGCCAACAGTTGCAGGAGCCGCTCCCAATCTGATTGCAGTGCACTTTCTGTCGAGATGCTCTGTACAAGCAGCCACCTTGATCGGAAGGGAGACTCAGAGGCCAGGTTGGCCAGACCATTACCAATGAGGAAACTGGAGCCTTGACAGAGAAGGGACTGCCAATCCTCCAAGATTGCTATCAGTCTCCGACTGGAGCAGCAGCAGGACACATAGGGCTTCAGTACAGTTGGCTGGGACCAGTTCCAGCAGTAGCGAAACACAGCATATGGTCATAGGTTCCCAGACCTTGTCTATTCTGTCTTTAGAACTGCCAACCAAGGAGTTACCTGCAGGAGAAGGGTGCATGAAGAGGAGACGAAGCTGTTGTCATTGTACCCCATGCTGTCGTGGATGAGACAGGATTCATCAGCTCCATGTAGAGGTCTTGGGGCTTTTGCTGGGGTCCGAAACTTTCATAATAACCCCTGTGCTCCATTAGACGGGGTACCTGCCAAGAAAACTAGCCCTCGAAAATGTCTGCCGTCACCCCCATCATCAAGGGTAAGCAACATTACCGTTAGTTCCTGGGCAGCACAGGTGGACCATTGGGAAGCCCAGTGATGTAGCCAATGCCCCCATGTGCCGGCATAAGGGAAGATGCAGCAGTTCGAGTCTTTCAGCTCTTTTTTTTTTTTTAAAAAGCACACTGCATGTGCAAGCAAGCCACAGAGTGCAGAGGTCTGTCTTGAATCAGAGTGCTGCTTCTCCGCTTCTGCTGGGGTTCTGTCTCGCCCTGCTCTGCTGCTAATTTTTAGCAAGCACTGTCTCTCAGCATGGTAGGGAAGCTGGGTCAGGTCAGGGCCAGGTGTTTTTCTACTGCTCTGTTGCCTAATTTGTGTGGGCGCCTGGCCTGGGACTTTGTTAGCTTCTCCACGCTAGGCCTGCATCCCACTGCCGACTGCCCAGCTGTCTCTGAGTCAATCCAAGCAAAAACAGTTCCGTGATGGTGTGACCATCCTGCATGCAATCCTGCACAGCACTCACTCCCCACAACCTCTGATTTCCTTAAAATGACAGCTGCAATGGCTTGGCTACATGTGAGCACACAGGTGTCGGAAAGTGGGGGGATGCAGGGGCCATACCCTCCCCCCCCCAAAAAAAAAAATTCTGCCAGCTGTGGAAAGAAAAGTTTCTTTGGTGGCAGGAGGGCCAGCACATGTCCTTTCTGCTTTCCTCTGGGCTTTGCCTTCACTCACCCTTTCTGCTGCAAATAAATCAGAGAATCATGGCCTTGCTGTGCTTCAGACCACCTCCTCCTTTTCAGCTGCTAGAGCCTCAATGACATCATCAGGTGCCAACAGTTAAGGAGGGGGAAGCAGCCCTCTTGGCAAGGTCTCGCTCTTCTGAAAGCAGGTTTGGCTGGGTCATTGTGGAGCCAGTCCCATGGTGACTGAAAAAGAAGCCCAGGCCATCACAGAGTCAATCCCGTGGTGACTGAAAATGAGTCCCTGGTCTGCCTGCATGCATGTATATATGAGAGAGTGGGTATGAGAGAGTGGGTATGAGAGTGCCATCCTGCCTGTCTGTATGTGTGTGAGAGAGAGTGCCTAACTGCATGCATGTATGTATGAGAGAGCCTGCCTGCATGTATGTGTGTCTGAGAAGAATGCCTGCCTACATACATGTGTTTGTGAGAGAGTGCCTGCCTGCGGGTGTGAGTGAATGTCTTCCTATCTGCTTACATGTGTGTCTGTGTGAAAGAGTGTCTATCTGTGTGTGTGCGTGCACCTTAGAGAAGATAAGGTCATCGCGGAAAGATTAAATTATTTCTTTTCTTCAATGTTTACTGAAGAGGATGTTGGGTACCCGTACTGGAGAAGGTTTTCATGGGTAAAGATTCAGATGGACTGAACCAAATCACGGTAAACCTAGAAGATGTGGTAGACCTGATTGACAAACTTAAGAGTAGTAAATCACCTGGACCAGATGGTATACACCCCAGAGTTCTGAAGGAACTAAAAATGAAATTTCAAACCTATTAGTAAAAATTTGTAAACTATCATTAAAATCATCCATTGTACCTGAAGATTGTAGGATAGATAATTAACCCCCATATTTAAAAAGGGCTCCGGGGCGATCCGGAAAACTACAGACCGGTTAGCCTGACTTCAGTGCCAGGAAAAATAGTGGAAAGTATTCTAAACATCAAAATCGCAGAACATATAGAAAGACACGGTTTAATGGAACAAAGTCAGCATGGCTTTACCCAAGGCAAGCCTTGCCTCACAAATCTGCTTCACTTTTTTGAAGGAGTTAATAAACATATGGATAAAGGTGAACCGGTAGATGTAGTGTACTTGGATTTTCAGAAGGCATTTGACAAAGTTCCTCATGAGAGGCTTCTAGGAAAAGTAAAAAGTCATGGGATAGGTGGTGATGTCCTTTCGTGGATTACAAATTGGCTAAAAGACAGGAAACAGAGAGTAGGATTAAATGGACAATTTTCTCAGTGGAAGGGAGTGGTCAGTGGAGTGCCTCAGGGATCTGTATTGGGACCCTTACTTTTCAATATATTTATAAATGATCTGGAAAGAAATACGACAAGTGAGGTAATCAAATTTGCAGATGATACAAAATTGTTCAGAGTAGTTAAATCACAAGCAGATTGTGATAAATTCAGGAAGACCTTGTGAGGCTGGAAAATTGGGCATCAAAATGGCAGATGAAATTTAATGTGGACAAGTGCAAGGTGATGCATATAGGGAAAAATAACCCATGCTATAGTTACACAATGTTAGGTTCCATATTAAGTGCTACTACCAAGAAAGAGATCTAGGCATCATAGTGGATAACACATTGAAATCATCGGTTCAGTGTGCTGCGGCAGTCAAAAAAGAAAACAGAATGTTGGGAATTATTAGAAAGGGAATGGTGAATAAAACGGAAAATGTCATAATGCGTCTGTATCGCTCCATGGTGAGACCGCACCTTGAATACTGTGTACAATTCTGGTCGCCGCATCTCAAAAAAGATATAATTGCGATGGAGAATGTACAGAGAAGGGCTACCAAAATGATAAGGGGAATGTAACAGCTCCTCTATGAGGAAAGACTAAAGAGGTTAGGACTTTTCAGCTTGGAGAAGAGACGGCTGAGGGGGATATATGATAGAGGTGCTTAAAATCATGAGAGGTCTAGAATGGGTAGATATGAATCGGTTTTTTACTCTTTCGGATAATAGAAAGACTAGGGGGCACTCCATGAAGTTAGCATGTGGCACATTTAAAACTAATCGGAGAAAGTTCTTTTTCACTCAACGCACAATTAAGCTCTGGAATTTTTTGCCAGAAGATGTGGTTAGTGCAGTTAGTATAGGTATGTTTAAAAAAGGATTGGATAGTCCTTGGAGGAGAAGTCCATTACCTGCTATTAATTAAGTTGACTTAGATAATAACCACCGCTATTACTAGCAACGGTAACATGGAATAGACTTAATTTTTGGGTACTTGCCACGTTCTTATGGCCTGGATTGGCCTCTGTTGGAGACAGGATGCTGGCTTGATGGACCCTTGGTCTGACCCAGTATGGCATGTTCTTATGTTCTTATGTGTGTGTATGAGAGAGAATGCCATCCTGCTTGCTTGTATGTGAAGGTATGAGTGCCTTCCTGCCTGTGTGCATGTGAATGCTTGTTGCCTGAGTGCCTGTGTGTGTGAGAGAAAGCTCATCCTGCAGCAGCCCAAGAAGAGAAGGCCATGCCGTAGAGCCACTGTCAAGCTCATCCCAAGAAGAGGAGGCCTTGAAGTAAGGAGGCCCAGAAGAGAAGGAAGAGGGCCTGATAAAGTGTGTGCGAGAGAGATCATGTGGGAGTAAAGATAGGTTTGCCTGCCCAGATTTTTTCTGGACTGTACAGAATTTCGAGGTAAAATATGGGGAAAAGATGGAGGATTAAAATGTTTGGAAATGTCCTGATTTTATCCCTCCAGCCACAGTAGCATTTAAGCCTTCCTTGAGATTATATAATACAGTATAATTGGAGCTATGCTATATTCTTATTCAGGATGCCTTGGAAACATTTATTTTGTGTCACTTACATAAACTTTAGACCAAGATTTAATTTACAGAACTGTAGTTTCGCCTCTGGACTGGTAAAATCAATCCTTTTTCAGAATTAAGTGCGAGAACATTAAACTATTAGACGAGAACTTTCAAACAAGTGCGTGCAGTGGCATGTATGCATGCTTATGACCATGTGCACTTGTACCATAGTATTTTATAACCCATGCATATGATATATGCGGGTTTTATAAAATACATGTATCTTGACCCTTGAACATATGCGCATATGTAGTAGGGATGTGCAGAAGGAAAAAATTTGTCTCGATTCGGTTTACGTTTCGCTGGGGCCCAAATTTGTTGCATTAGTTTCATAGGGAGAAAAAACGATTTGTTGATTAGTTTTATTCGTTTTCCATTTTCCCATTAAAGTCAATGGCGGAAGTATTTGCAGCCTATTTTTGGCTGCAGAATTGGGGTTTTCTTATCAATTCTGATGAAACATCATCAGAACGAGAAAAGAGCTCCAAGATACTTAGACTGTGGTAAAGTGGCACCAAAGTGGCATGAATAGCCTAAGGCACTGTAAAGGGGCAAAGGGTTACCAGGAGTGGCATGACTGCTTTAACAGAGGTGCAAAGCAGCAGCGAGAGTGTCAAAAACACACCACCGCTTCAAAAGAGAGCACCGATAACAGTTGCATGAACCCTCGAAGGCATCACGACAGGCAAAGTGGCAAGACAAGTGGCATCAACATCCTGCAGCACAATGAAGGGGGAACATAGCAAGCAGAAAGAGTGTCAGAAAAAAATACAAGGCGCCAATAAAGGGCCAAAGCAGCAGAAACACTAGCACCAACTCACTGAGGAACAATGATAGTGGCAAGAAAACCACAAGGAGTAGAGTGAGTCATCTGGTGTATGGCAGCAAGGCAGAGTGGCAGAAAGTTGATTGGGGCAAGTCAGGCTGAACAGAGCGGAGGTAGTCTTGTCCTGTGGTTTTAATAGGGGCAAGACAGACTGGCAGAGCAGAGGTAGTCTGGTCCCTGTGGTTTTGATAGGGGTAAGACAGGCTGGCCCTGGGGAGAGTTCCCTTTCCTTTGTGCAGGAAAGGGCTCCCTAGAATGGGTTCGCCGCTAGAGTGGGGTGTTTACGTTGGCGTCTAGTGAGCTCTCGCTGGTCTTTTAAAATTTGGTGGACATAGCAAATATACAAACGAGAATTTTGAAGGCCGAGGCAGAGGAGGTTTCCATGTGAACAGTGGTTCAACATGGGTCAGCGGGTGTTAAGAGATAGGCTGGCTACACCCAGGGAGAGTTCCCTTTCCTTTGTGCAGGAAAGGGCTCCCTAGAATGGGTTAGCCCCTAGAGTGGAGTACAAGCCTTCAAGTGTGGCGAGTCGACGTGGAGGAGGTTTCCATGTGAACAGCGGTTCAACATGAGTCAACAGGTGCTAAGAGATAGGCTGGCTACACCTGGGGAGAGTTCGCTTTCTTTTGCTCAGGAAAGGGCTCCCTAGAATGGGTTGGCCCCTAGAGTGGAGCACGAGCCTTCAAGTGTGGTGAGTCAACGTGAAGGAGGTTTCCATGTGAACAGCGGTTCTGGTTCAACATGGGTCAACGGGTACTAAGAGATAGGCTGGCTACCCCCAGGGAGAGTTCCCTTTCTTTTGCTCAGGAAAGGGCTCCCTAGAATGGGTTGGCCCCTAGAGTGGAGCACGAGCCTTCAAGTGTGGTGAGTCAACGTGAAGGAGGTTTCCATGTGAACAGCGGTTCTGGTTCAACATGGGTCAACGGGTACTAAGAGATAGGCTGGCTACACCCAGGGAGAGTTCCCTTTCCTTTGTGCAGGAAAGGACTCCCTAGAATGGGTTGGCCCCTAGAGTGTGGTGGTTCAGTTGGCATCTAGTAAATACCCAGAAGCTATTAACTGTACTTATGCACTTCAGCTGATGACAAAGGAACTTGAAGAGCTCTCAGAAATAAGAAAACTGCTACTCAAGTCCAAATCTACAATATCAACCTATGTTGACTTTGTACCCTACAGTGCCTCTGTAAACTATGGGAACACAGAGGATGAACTAGAGTACAACTGCCACCAGTTTTCTTTAGCACTAGAAACATTAATGTTGGCACCTAAGAAACATCTAGGGAAAATGGCCCGTATTGAAGGTCATGAAAACTATTGAGCATATGAAATATCCAAGCTCCAAGCTGGACAGACAGGCACAGCATTACAGGTCAAGCCCTTGTAGGGACGTAAGGCCTGGACGGACAGTCACAGCATTTGAGGTCAAGCCTTTGGAGGGACGTAAGGCCTGGACAGACAGGCACAGTGTTTGAGGTCAAGGTCTTGTAAATACCCAGAAGCTATTAACTGTACTTATGCAGTTCAGCTGATGACAAAGGAACTTGAAGAGCTCTCAGAAATAAGAAAACCACTACTCAAGTCCAAATTTACAATATCACCCTATGTTGACTTTGTAGTTTACACAGTGCCTCTGTAAACTATGGGAACACAGAGGATGTACTAGAGTGCAACTACCACCAGTTTTCTATAGTACTAGAAACATTAATGTTGGCACTTAAGAAAGATTTATGGAAAATGGCCCATATTATGAAGGTCATGAAAACTATTGAGCATCTTAAGTCAGCTTTTTATGTTCCTACACATTCCAAATGTTGCAAAACAGGAAAAAATATTCTGGAAAGAAGTGATGCACAAATACATGAAACTGATATTAGAAATACTAGAACTAAACTCAGACAGGTACAGCACTTGAGGTCAGGCCCTTGTAGTGACGTAAGGGCTGGACAGACAGGCACAGCGTTTGAGGTGAGGCCCTTGTAGAGACGTATGGCCTGGACAGTGGACAGACTGGCACAGCATTTCAGGTCAGGTAAATGTGCTGATATTATCTGGAGCATAGGAGGCAGTTGGAGCTGCTGCAAGGCTTTCAATTGCTTTTATTCATCTTGCCATTTACAGGAAAATTTGGAAACCCAAGCAAAGGCATGTTTATTTTCAAAAACACTAGCATTTCCATCAACTCTGGTGCCAGCCTTGAGTGGTGAGGGCTCATGATATCCCCTGTCATTGAAAATACACGTTCACTGGGCACACTAGTTGGTGGACATGACAGATATCACTGAACCACTTTGGCTAGGTATGGCCAGGCAGTGGATTTGTGTGCCCAATATGCCAGTGGATCTGTCTGTATGTCCTCTGTGGGCTCTGAGAGATACTGTGTCACTGACATTTGTGCTGGTGTCTCCTTTGCTTGGGTGGGCTGAGAGTCCTTCATGCCAGCTGCTTTCTCTCTAGCCCATTCCAGAACAGAAGATTTTTTATGGGCAACATGGCTTTGACATACTGAACTGGAGGAGTAAGTACTAGCTGTCGCTGACAGAGAGTGCTGCTCCTGCTTGGGCTAGCACTACTCTCTGAAGTGCCTGCTGTTTCCTCCTCTGCTTCATGCCTAATCTGTCTCTGCCTATGGCGCTCCTGTTCATGGACTTTTACTAACAGCAGGTCCTTTACAAATAGGAGACAATTGGACTGTAGGGAGAATTTCCCTTTCACACGGGGATCACAGACTGTGGCGATCATGTATGTGTGGTCTTCTGTTAAAGGTCTTAAACTCTCTTGAACCTGCTTCTGCAAAAATGCCAGACAATGCAGCAGCTCTGCTGTCATTCCCTCTTCCTGTTTAAAGCCCTCCAAATTTTCCTCCAGAAAATTAACTATAGGGATGATGTTAGCCAAGGTGGCACTTCTGGAACTCAGCTCCTCCGTGGCATCCTTGAAGGGCTGCAGGATTTTTACCAACTGACTCATGAATAACCAATCATGATGCCCTAGGGGACTATGCACACCTATCTCCATTTCCAGAGAAAGGTCATGAAGGGGTGTCTGCAGCTCCACTAACCTCTGCAGCATCATATAGGTGGAATTCTACTGGGTGGCAATGTCTTGAATGAGATGCTTGTGAGGCATCTCCAAATCAGTCTGCTTTTGTCGGAGAACCTGCCCCGCCTTCACACTTCTGTGGAAGTGTGCTGCTATGTTCCTGCACTTCTGTATTAACGTATGCAGGAATTAATTCTTTTGGTGACTGGACTCCAGTGTGGGATGTGCCGCGGCTGGTGAGTGGAGTTGGAGCACCGGCTCGTAGAGGTACTCACGGAATGGAGGCATCTTCCTGTAGGTGGTAAGTTGGGACCGGAGGTCCTTGGTGCAGAATATAGAAGAGAAGAGCCCTCAAGGAGCGAGTACTCAGTAATCCTAATATCCTGAAAGAGAGAGAGAGAGAGAAAGACCCCCGAGAAGCGGTTGTCTGTGTTAGCGAGGACCCTGAAGGGGAACAGAAGTGAAAGACCCCAGAGGGGAACGTGTCTGGAGCTTCAGAGGATCGAGGCCCTGGAGAATAGCGTCTAAGCTGCAACTTAGAGCTGGCAGCGTAGCAAAGCGAAACCTTGCTAACTTGCTGGTGTAGCGGAAGCGGAGTCTTGATGTACCCAGAGGTACTGACGTCATGCGGTGGGGCTGCCCCCGAGGTTCCCGCCATGACATGTATTTGAGCATCTGATGTGTGTGCGCTTGTGCCCTAGGAGACCACGGGAGTGAGCATGGCGGATGGGGGCACCCATGCTTGATGGAGGACACCAAGGCCCTCGGCACTTGGCACCGGAGACAGCCATCTTGCCCAAAGAGAGAGAAAAGGGAGAGAAAGAGGTAAGGCAGAGAGGTCGTAGCCATCTGCGACTGACGGATGGAACAAAACCCACATTCTCCACTATCTGCAAGGGCTGGTCATCAAGGGCAATCATTTCCCCAATGCTCCTGGTTACAACTTTTGAGGCTGCCTGCCTCCTTCCCTGGGATAGTGTTACCGAACACCACCCCATTTCCTCCATGGTGGGTTGTCACTTCTGACACATGGCAGGGGGCTGCTGGCCTGCTACCTGATTGCTAGATGGGGCTGAGGGCGTGGGGTGACTCTACTCCTTTTCAACCACTTTACGCTGCCTGGAAAAAGGGGTCCACTGACTGGTACTGCCACCATCCCCAGATGGCAGTACTGTTGGGTGTTGCTTCTGCATATGATGCATCATGCCAAAATTAGTTAGATGTCCCATTTGCTTGCCTCTGCTAATAGCCCTGGCACAGTAATTACACTGAGCAAAACACAGGTCCTCCATCACATTAAAGTGGCTCCAGATCACAGATTTCTTTTGTGATCCCTTTTCTATAGCCTTCGGGGTGGATGCTGGCACTGGAGCTGAAGTAGTGGGTGCACCCTGAGAAGCAATGCCAGGGGCATCAGTCACACTCTGTGCCTGCGCTGACTGCTCTTCCTCCTCCTCATCTTCAGTTTCATCTCTCCCCTGTAGCACTGAAATGGAGGCTAAGACAGAACTAACTAATCCTCCTAAACCTTCTTCAGCTATTACTTCTTCCATTTCTGATTATGAGAATCTCACACAAGATGATTCTTCATTGGAATCAGAAGCAAACAGTGCCTGCGCTAAATTTTCAATGCTAAGTCGAGTCTGCTGTCGCACTGCTGCTTTTGGGTCTCACCCTTTTGTCTTGCATTACTCAGCCTCCCCTTCCCTCACCTCCAAATCTAGGGTCAGAAACAGGTGGTGGCGATGCATCATCTTTAAATTTCAATTTTTTCTGGATGGAATTGCCTGCCCATCCAGAGATTTTAGATTGGAACAGGTCCCTTTTTAACTTTAATGGGGGACTGGCATTGCCTTTTGAAGTGCCTCCTCTGCCAGTGCCTCTTCTGCCAGTCCCAATCAATCGACCATGTCTAGCTTTCCCTGACATCATGGATTTAATGTCACTGCCCACTAGGGATTTCAATTAAAAGAATTATTTCCAAAAGAGGCCTACTAGGGATTTGGCTTCAAAGAGCACTGCTGTCCCAATATATGTGAGTCTGCAAAACTGTCCACAGATGCAGTGCCTTGATGTACATTACAACTGGGACCGCTGTATGTGCAGACAACAAACTTGTAACTACAAAAGAGGCCTACTGGGGATTTGGCTTCAAAGAGCACCGCTGCCCCAATATATGTGAGTCTGGAAAACTGCCCACAGACGCCCAGTGCACTGCCTTGTTGGCTTAAGAGAGCACAGAGAGATAGTCTGAGTTCAATAAAAAAAACTGCAGTTAAAAAAAAAACCTGGCTGGCACAACAGCAAAAACGAAGAAATATCTTTTTCAATGGAAAATTCTATCAAAGTAGCTAGCAATTGAATATATCTCTCACCCACAACACCCAAATGCTGCTTGCAACCTACCCCAGAGGCGTAAGATCAGCAGCAAAATGCCACTGCTAGCAGCTTGTCTCAGTGGGAGAGACAGTCTGAGTTCAATAAAAAAAAAAAATGCAGTTAAAAAAAAGCCTGGCTGACACAGCAGCAAAAACAAAGAAATATCTTTTTCAATGGAAAATTCTATCAAAGTAGCTAGCAATTGAATACAGGTTTGAGACACTCAGACTAGCTCTAAGTAAAGCCACCATCCACGGACCACCTCCCCGGACCACCCCCGCAAAGAAAAAGCATGGCACACCGCGTGTTTAAGGTATAAATAGTGCAGCATCATCAGGAATAGCGTCACAGAGCACTGAGTGAGAGCGGCGATTGGGTGCATTAGAAAAGTGCTTAGCTCTGATAGGTTGCATTCTCGATTCCTTGCCAACCTGTCTGACCCACTCTATGACAGGGCTGTGAGGTCACTTATGACTCACAGGAAAGGGCTGGTTTTTTTTATGGATACTCCCACGAATACATCGAATAGGGACTTATGCGTTGCGGATTGCACATTCGTTGAAAACTAATGCACATCCCTAGTATGTAGGCTTATGTGCAAATTTGCATACAATGCAGTAAAACCGCATCTATTTAAAAAAACATGTGCATGTATATTGAAACTAAAGAATTAAATCTCATGAGCCCCAATTTATGCACTTAAGTCGGTATATTTTAAAACAGGCACACAGCAAGAAAATTGCTAGTTTTAGCAATTAGTCCACCAGTTTGCTCAGTCCTTCTCTAGGTCGAGACCCTCCTGGTTTTTCAGCCTGAACTCCCCACAGTTCACCCACACCTCCTACCCAGTCAGTACTACACAATAAGCACATTTAATATCACTTATGTCAGATAAATGAGCGGTGGTGCGGGCTTGTCCCGTGCCGCCCGCAATAACGTAGGGAAAAGGTGTGCAGGGGTGAAGTCTGTGGGGGGGTGACATCGCAAGGGAAGAGTCAGGAGGGAAGAAGGGCCAATAGCGAAGCGCCAGCAATTCAAATTGCGGCGGCACTATTGGTGGGGCAGGTAGGCAACAGTAGATGCCGTTGTGCTGCTCGGTAGTCGAAGCGGGTAGCAAAAGGGAGAAGCTGCGCGGGGTTTTTTTTTGCTCGAGTCCTGCCTGAAGAGGTGAGGTCTTCTCCAGTTGGGGTTTCTGGGCAGTGATGGGGGATTTGAAGGGGTGGCAGTTCATCTGGGTTAGATTTTAATTTTGTAAGTTAGAGGGCAGGGACTGCGAGGGGAAGGAGGACCTAATGGACTGGAACCAGATCCTGTCCAGACCCTGCCCACTCTGATTTCATATAAGGGGAGAGTGTGTACACTCTATGAACAATTTTGCTTATAAAAATTTGAAGATAATGTCCACAAGATTGGTGAGAAAAATCAAGAATAAAGTGAAAACCCCCAAGGCTAAGATGGCAGGACAATAAAACAATGAGGCACCATGTGAGATAAGTAAAATGGTGGTAACTGAACTTACCAATGTAGTTGTTGTGAGGCTGAAACCTAAATTTGCTGGAATTTCAGACCAAATAAACCAGTTTTCAGCCCTAATGCATGCTGCAAACCATGCCTTGTACCTGCGAGGAACCGGAAGGGCAGTGAGAAGACTTCTCAGAGTGGAGGTGATGGTCGGTTGCGGGCAGGGTGTAGAAAATCGACAACCATGGCATGGCTCCATGACAACAGGGAAAATCCTGCAGGCAAGTCTGTTGGCTACCAGCCTGCCGGTTTCTCCCCCCCCCCCCCCCCTTGCAGTTTTACAGTTTTGAGGACATCGATGTCCCTGGAAATTTCATAAACATTTCTGGGGACATGCTAAACATCTCAACCCCTCTGAGTTTGTTCATGGGACCGCGTCGGGAAAGGGGGAGAGTGGGGTGGCAAGGGAGGATGTAGTCAGTGTCTAGGGCGTAGTCCATCAGGGGTTGTAGCATAAGAAAGGTGTCCGCTTGGTGCTGGGCAGCGCAAGGGACGGTGCTCAGGAGAGAGGTAGGAGGATAAGTTGCCAGGTGCAGGATGAGGCCCCTGGTTCTGAGCATGCGAAGCAATTGGGAAAAGGCCTCAGCAAGGTCTCTCAGAAGGGTAAGAATAGGGAAGTAGCCACCAAGGAGGTTTCAGTTAGCAGCGGGGGGGGGGGGGGGGGGGGGGAGTAAAGTTATCAAGGCGGGAGCTCAGCGGAAACCAGCAGCAGGTAGGCGAGTAAGTGGAAGAGCTGCATATTTATTTATTTATTTATTTATTTATTTATTTAGAGTTTTTCTATACCGGCATTCGTGATTAGAAACCACATCATGCCGGTTTACATATAACGAGGGGGTGTGAACAAAAAACGGAACATAAACAAGTGCAAAGAGATCAAAAGTTACATTACAACAAGGGTCTTATAACTGGGGAGAGAATTAGAATAAGAAAACCGAGAAGTTAGGATTAAATTATTTACATTATATTGTGGTCTCTTATAAAATTTGCTATCTCTTATAAAAGTTGCTATCATTTAATTCGGATCTGGGAAGGCTTGTTTAAATAGCCAAGTCTTAAGCCTTTTTCTAAAAGTAGGAAGGCATGGTTCTTGTCTCAAATCCGGAGGAATAGAATTCCATAGTGAAGGACCGGCTGTGGAAAAGGCTCGGTCTCTGAAAGTTAGGTGGTGAGTGGTTTTGGTTTGGGGAACGAGGAGTGATCCTCTGTAGGCTTCTCTGATGGGTCTGGTGGATGTATGTTGTCTGAGTGGTATTTGTAAATCAAGCGTTGCTTGGTGATGGATAGCCTTGTGGATGATAGTGATGGATTTGTGGATGATTCTAAAGTGTATAGGCAACCAGTGCAGGTTCTTGAGAGTGGGGGAAATGTGATCTCTTCTCCTGGTGTTAGTCAGAATTCTCGCAGCTGAGTTCTGGAGCATCTGAAGGGGTTTAATGGAAGCGGAAGGGAGACCTAGTAAGATAGAATTGCAATAGTCTATCTTAGAAAAGATAACTGCTTGAAGGACCGTTCTGAAGTCTCGCACGTGAAATAGCGGTTTGATTCTTTTAAGTACCTGAAGTTTATAGAATCCGTCTTTAGTAGTTTGTTTGATGAAGGATTTTAAGTTAAGATGGTTGTCGATAATTATTCCTAAGTCCCTTGTTTGGGTGGTAGGTGGGTTGGCTGGAAGACACGGAGATGGGTTGCTATTTTCTGGTGAGATGATAAGAAGTTCCGTCTTAGCCGTATTTAATATCAGGTTTAAACTCGTGAGGAGGAGATTGATTTCTTTAAGACAGACTTCCCAGAATTCAAGAGTTTTGGTGATGGTTTCTTTAATAGGGATCAAGATCTGCACATCGTCTGCGTATAGGAAGTGAGTTAGTTTCAAGTGGGTTAGCAGTTGACAAAGCGGAAGAAGGTAAATATTAAAGAGTGTAGGGGAGAGGGAGGAACCCTGAGGAACTCCTAAAGATGAAGAATGGCCGGAAGATTCTTTGTTATGGATCTTGAACCTTATAGCCTCTGTTGCTGAGGAATGAATTGAAACCATGATAGAGCAGTCCTGAAATTCCTATGTCGACAGTTGATTGAGGAGGGTGGAGTGGTTGACGGTATCAAACGCGGCCGAAAGGTCTAAAAGAATAAGTAGAAAGGATTGTCCTTTGTCTAGCCCCATGATGATATGGTCTGTCAGGGATATGAGTAGAGTTTCCGTGCTTAATGCTTTACGGAATCCATATTGTGAGGGGTAAAGTATTTTATGGTCTTCAATGTAATTGGAGAGTTGAGTGTTGACCAGCTTTTCCATTATCTTGGCAATAAATGGAAGATTTGAAATCGGCTGAAAGTTGTTGGGGTCCTTAGGGTCTAGATTAGGTTTCTTTAAGAGTGGTTTTAGAGAAGCTAGTTTAAGTTCTTCTGGAAATAGTCCCTCGGATAATGAGCAGTTGATGATATCTGCCAGAGTTCTGGAGATTGTTTCCGGTATTAGAAGGAGGAGCTTTGTAGGTATTTGGTCGAAAGGGTGGGAGGAAGGTTTCATTTTCTTAAGTGATCGAAGGATCTCAGAGGCTGTGATGGGTTCGAATGATTCAAAGGAGGTTCCTTTGTTTAGTATCTGTAGAGCATTAGTGTGAGGATTGTTACTGGGGGTCAGTCGCTTTAGCAGGTTAGATATTTTGTCTTGGAAGAAAATAGCTAATTCCTCGGCTTTGGATTGAGCTAGGTCTATGGGAATATCTGGAGTGTTGATGTGAGTCAGGTTGGATACGTAAGCGGAAAAGAGCTTTTGCATCAAATACAAGGTCATGTAATCTTGCTCGCATAGTAATCCCTTTTTGATTTTAGGGGTGGAGTTCTTGTAGTGATGTAGAGCTAGTTTGTAGGCGGCTAAGGTGCTGGGCATGGGGCCTTACGCCATTTGCTTTCTTTGTGTCTTAGGCTCTGTTTAAGTTTATGGAGGTTGTTTGAGAACAATGGTTGTCTTTGGTTGGGTTTGTGTTTAGTTTTTTTGCTGAAAGAGGACATAGTTTGTTTGCTACTGCTTCGGTGATGTTGTTCCAGGATAGGATGGCTGAGTTAGGGTCAGAGAGGTTAAGGTGAGGGAGCTCTGAAGTGAGCAGGCTGTTGAGGTCGTCAGACGAACAGGGTCTTCTGTAGAGAAATGAGGATTTCGAAGGGGGATTTTTCCTGAATTGTGTCAGAGAGAAAGTGGTGGTGATTAGTGAATGATCTGACCACGGGACCGGAGTGCAAGAGGGAGGGGAAGTGTATTTGATCCCTGCATTTACGAAGATGAGGTCCAGGGTGTGGCCGGCTTTATGGGTGGGCTTGTTGACGATCTGCTTAAATCCCATAGCTGAGAGGGCAGTGAGTAGAGCCTCGCAATTGGTGGTAAGCGTAGGGTTGTCCACATGTAAATTGAAATCTCCTACAATTATAGCCGGGGATTCCAAATTCAAGTGTGTTGTAATTATTTCTACAAAGGGGGAGGCATCTGAATCCAGAAGGCCCGGAGGGGCGTAGACGAGTAGGACTTGGAGTTGGACTGTTTTGAAAAGTCCTACTTCAAGTTTAGAATCTGATTTGACTGAAAGTTGGGAAAATTTCAAATCTTTTTTGGCTGCCAAAAGAATTCCCCCTCCCCTTTTTTTGAGACGAGGGAGGGAGAAGAAGTCGTAGAGGTCAGTGGGGAGTTGATTTATTATTGCAATGTCTGTTGGTTTGAGCCAGGTTTCTGTTATGGCACAGATGTCAGGGTTGGAGTCTAAGAGATAGTCATTAAGAATAAGGGATTTTTTGGTGAGAGATTGAGCGTTGAATAGCGTAAGGGAAAATAGTGTTAGACCTAGTAATTGGGTAAGAGGAGAAATCATAATAGGGATAAGGGCTGTGTAGTTGCGAGATCTTTGTAGCATAGTGGTTTTTCTTGTGGTGAGGAGGTTGTGTTGAAGAATTGGGATAGGAAATCTCAGTGTCATTCTGACTGTTGTATTAGGGACGCTCAGTTGAATTTGAGTGCGTAGATGATTGTGTAGGGAGGTTAGGTGGATGCTAACATATTCTAACATAATGCTGGAGTCAGAGCGAGGAAAGGGGGAGGTGAGAGTGTTGGATGGTCAAGTGAAGGGAAACAATGAAGAGGAGTCGGAAGATTATCAAGGTTGTCCTGAGGCTATGATAGTTTTGGGGTGGGAAAAAGCAATAAGGTGAGCAAGTCACAGGAGAGGTCAACATTGCCCAATTACTGAGGAAAATGGCAGGTTAGGATACCCAGAGTTCAGAGGTATGGGCAGATCTGCTGGTTTTGTTTCTTCTGTCCCCACAGAGGCAGATATTGTTGTTGAGTACCCAGGCACTTCCCAGAAAGAGGCTTGGAGAGACAGAGCCTTTTCGTGTCCAGACGAGAGGACAGAGAGAGGAAGTTGGCAGCAAAGATTCAGGGAATCGGCAGGACCGGAAGTTGTTTTCCACAAACCAACTTTGGGTGAGTTAAAAAAAACAAAACATGTTTGAAGCGTAGGAAAGACAAAGGGAAGAGGAAAAAGAGGGCTAAGAAGTTTAGCACAGAGTCAGACAGTAGTTCAGAGGATTCTTTGCGTCTTCTAGTGAGTCAGAGTTGGAAAACAAGCCAGGTTCCATAGTAGGGCCTAGGCAGGACATGGGTCACCCAGCGTTAGCTTCCTTAACGGAGTTGTGGGAAGCAGTGCCGCGAAGACTGCACCGGCGATTTAGAATATGTAATTCCGTCAATATTTTAAAATTGTTAGAAGGTAGAAGAGGAGGGAGGAAGGGCAGGAAGAGGAGCAAGAAAGTAGATAAAGAAAGAGGGACTGGACCCAAGGTATCAGTATGGGTTGTTGTTGGCTTACGCCGACAGTATTTTGGGAGCATTCAAAGATTACGATGGGTGGGCTTGGCTCAAATACGATGATAGGTTACGGGATAAGATGAAGGGTAATAGCCACGCAAGACATTAATTTGTGGTTGACCCAGATGACAAATAAGAGTGATGGTGCCCCAAAGGTATAGTTAGTGGAAGTGGGGGGACAGTATGGGGGGAGGAGCGAGTGCCTTTTGGGATACCGGGAGCTGGGGAAAAGGGAGTGCAGCAAGTAAATTGGGTGGGTGAGGGCAGATGCGTGCTAGCGATTTAATAAGCATCCTGTTCGTTCCCTGACTGCAAGTTCAGGCACACCTGTGCAGCCTGCAATGGAGCGCACCCAGCGACCACATGCCCTTCGAGCCAGAGCATTAACCCACCCAGAGGGGATAAGCAATGAGGTGAGGTTAGGAAAGGCAGAAGCTCCAGTAGTTTTAGCAATACTTTAGTAGGGCTTACAAGGATATCCAAACAAAAAGCGACTTTATTAGCAAAGGTTTTACAGAAGGTTTTTGAATTCCATTTAGGGTCCTGGGGAAGGGGATAGAGCAAGGAATGCTAGGTAAGTAGCGAAGTTGAGAGAGGTAGCGGCAAAAAAAAAAAATTTGCAAAAAATGGTAAAGCTTGTGCGTATAGCCAGTCCGTATCTTGACCCGCCTTTTAAGAACTGGTTAAAACAGTTGGAAAAGGGCTGTTGTTAGTTAAGGCAGATATGGAGTCAGCTTTCGATTATTTCTGATTCACCCGGAATGTTTGCATTTGTTGGGTTTTCTTTGAAGGGAAGTTTTTCGTGGATAGATGTTTGCTGATGGGTTGCGATATATCCTGTGCCCCAGTATTGGAGCGCCACATCTTTTATTAGGGTAGCGTGGGCCATCAAGGACAAACTGACGGTGCGGGAGGTATTTTTGGAAGATTTCAAAAGGGTATGCTTGATGCCGGATAGTGAAGGAACAAATCGGGAATTGGAACTGTTTTCCGGGGGTGGCAGGGTCTTCGGGATTTGGGGTTTATTTTCAAGGTAAATGGTGTGTGGAGCCATGGCCCAAGGATTGGGTGGCAGAGGGCATTACAAAATATAATGTTGCTTGAGTTCTCTCCCATAGTTGTGGGCTGGCTATTAGGGGGCGGAGCTTAGCAACAAGTGAGGGGTCTTTTGGTGCAATAACATGGGAGCGGTGCAGGTAATTAATTGCTGGTCAGCAAAACGTTCGATGGTTTCGGCGCTGGTCCGGGAGTTAGTAGGCATGTATTTGAGGTTGATCATCAGCGTTACAGCAAAGCATGTTCCAGGGGTGAAAAATGTTATAGTTGATGCCCTTCCTCGTTTTAAGTGGAAGGTCATCAGATTGCTGGCACCAGGAGCGCTTATGAATGCGGGCGGAGCAGTGTCCAGAATACCTATGGGATTTAGGGAAGAAGAAGAATGGACACTGATAAAAAGGTAGTAGCCCCAAACATGTGGGAAGCATATATTGCAGGTAATCGGGCGATAACAGGAATTTTTCTGGCTAGGGGATGGAACAGTGGAGCAGTTGGGGAAGAGGCAGTAGTGTAGTACATCCTATGGGCTAAGTCCAAGGACTACTCTTTTCTGTGATGAAATCGCATATAGCAGGGTTCGCCTTCTTTCATAAAATTAGGGGTCTGGGGAACTCGGCCGTAAGTTTTTCGGGTGAAGTGAATTTTGTAAGGCTGGCAACGGGAGCAGGGTTGGGAAGAGATTAAGAGGCGACACATTAGGTACGCAGAGTTGGTAAAATGGCAAGTGTTGGTCTGCATATGAGGTTTTGTGGTTCAGGGCGGCTGTCATACTGACCTTCTTTGGAGCCACGAGGCTCAGCGAGTTGGTAGCAAGCCCTAAAGTAAATCCACGTAGGGCAGGGTCGATGGGAGAGCAGGTTTGGGCGCAAAAGGACAGTGTAGGGGTTTACCTGAAAAAGTCGAAGATGGATTAATTAGGGAATGGGTATTGGATTCGACCTGCTCACGGATGAGTGTCCCCAGTAAGAAAATGGCAAGAGTATGAGCGAGTACATCCTAAGGTAGCGGGCTCATACCTAGTTCACGATGATGGCTCGCCGCGGACGAGTTTTCAATTTTCAAGAGTATTAAAAAAAAATGTGGTGGAGGTGATGGGAGGGGATGCGAGTTATTATAGCTCGCATTCCTTTCGAATAGGGGCTGTCTCTACAGCAACTGAAACCAGTATGGCGGAAGGTGAGATCAAAGCAATTGGATGGTCGAAATTTAAGGCTTCATCCGGAATTAAGAGGTGAAGTCTAAAAATGTGTATTAACTGAGGTCTCTTCTGTTGCAGAACCAAAAATAAGTAATAAACAAGAGTGTGCTTGGGTCGTGGGCCACTCATTCAGCGGGTCCAAAGGCATCTTTACGGAGTGAATCCGCAATCGGAGAAATGTTGGTGGCAGAAAACCCGAGCCCAAGTTGAAAGTTGGGAAATAAATGTTTGCGTAAAGAATAAAAAGGGGGGTAAGTCTCATGCAGTTGGGGGGGCTGCTGCACGAGGCGGCCGGAAGAGCTAGGGGGCTAAAGCTCTAAGGCCATGTCTTACCCTCGCTTGGATGAGGCGGGATAAGATAAAAGGGGGGTATGGAAACCTCACCATTGGGACGTGGTGGTCGAGGTGAAGGGACACGGAGGGGTTGTGGCTTTGGTTGGCATGTTGCCATCACAAGTTGTAATTTCTCACTTGGAAGATGTTTATTTATTTATTTAAAACCTTTTCTATACCGTCGTTAAGTTAAATAACCATCACAATGGTTTACAGAAGGGCACGATAAAGAGAAATATGGGTGGTATAGATTACAAATTACTCGTGTGCCATCATAGTACGGTAACAATTTAAAATAATAAACTAAGTGTGTAAGTTAATCCTGATTTTTAGGAACAAATTAGGCGGTTTGATTTTAACATTAATATGCTTATGTAGGTTACTAATAACAGCTTCTAGTTTGGTGCATCCTTATCTATCAACTATTTTTCTCCTTCTCTTTATCTTTATAAAATGCTTGTTTAAAAAGCCAGGTTTTCAGATTAGTTTTGAATAATTTCAAATTTCTCTGTAGTCTTATTTCGAGTGGCTTGGTGTTCCATAGTACGGGACCAGCCAGTGACAGTGCTCTTTCCCTTACTTGCGAGAGATGTGCTGATTTGACAGAGGGGACAGTTAGTAGAGCTTTATTTGCAGATCTCAGGTTTCTTTGTGGTACATGCTTGCGCAGTGCCGTGTTAAGCCAGTCGGCTTTTTCATCGTGGATTAGTTTATGGAAGATGTGCTGGAAGGGAAAGAGGGGCATGAGATGGAATGTGTTTTATCCTTCTTGCAGGAGCAGTTAACTTATTTGGGGTGCCGCGTCTTTACTGGTACATCTGGGTGGGAATGATATAGGAAAGGAATCCGGGAAAATCGATCGCAAACATGCGAAAGGACCTGGCGAAGGCAAAGTGGCCAGAGACTAAGGTGGGGTGGTCTGACATCATCGTTCATTTTTTTTTGCCATTTATAACGTTTATTGGCATGAAACAAGTCAGAAATGCACCATGTACAGAATAATTGCAACCAGAATAGAACAAAGAATGCTAATGTACGGCATAACTGAAAGCCATTTTATCCAAATATACCCCCTAGAAACCCCCCTCCCTCCCCTCCCCTTAGAGGTAGCAGATAGAGAACATTAGGACACATGGTAATCAAGAAACAATCATGCTGTCGATCATCAAAGAAGAAAGAGACCTGGTGAATGACAAGGCCCGTGGTAATGCCACAGCCTCAAACGATAGGGAGTCCCCTTTGAGTCTAATATTCCAGAGTTGGTACACAGGTAGCGAGGCGCTCCAACCCAGTAGTCCACAATCCCCCGCCTTTACTGTGCGACAGAAATCCGTAGCCAGCGTTCATATTGGCCCCAGACCTTGTGAAAGTTATGGGTCGACTTATTGCGATATGCTGTGATCTTACCCAGAGTATGTGTCCGTAGGACCAATGCTTGTACCATTGTTAGTGTTGGGACACTGGGATCCTTCCAGCTACGTGCTATAGCGCATCTGGTCGCGGTAGCCACAAATTTAATAAAATTGCTATGAAATCTTGATCTGTCTTGGAGTTCCTCATTCAGTAGTGCTTGTGCTGGGGTAAGCAGAATGCGTGTATTCAGAATCGTGGATATCCAAGTCGATATAGCTGTCCAAAGCTTTTGAATTTTGGGACATTCCCACCAAAGATGAAAAAAGGTACCGCGCTCCTGACAGAGTTTCCAGCAGAGTCCCTGAGTGCTGGGCGAGTATCGCTGAATGAGACTCGGGGTGACATACCAGCGAAAGTATAATTTATATCCATTTTCAATGTGCTGGGTTGATATCAGACCCTTCCTCAGAAGTTGAAATGTCCGTAGCCAATCCTCCTTGGTCCAATCGCATTGTAAATCCGCATGCCACGCTTGTATATGTGACGCAGACAGAACAAAGTCATCACTTAATAAACAGTATAGATTAGATATATGTTTGGTAACCACATGCGCCTGACGACACATACTTTCAAAAGATGTAATACCCTTTGCAAGGTCAACTGCAACCCTATGTCTGAGAAAGAAGTGTCTAATCTGAAGGTACCGAAAAAGATCAGCAGCCCCCAGCTGAAATTGGCGGCAGAGGGCAGGAAAGGTAGTCAGCCCCCCAGGAGACCAGATGTGCGACCATTGCAATATACCTTTGTCTATCCAGGATTTGAATGCTGTCGGGTTGCCAGCTGGCCGAAACTCCCTGTGGTGAAATAAGTGTGTACTGTGGAAAAAACCTCGCGCTCCCACTAATGTTTTCTTCCAGCGTTCCCAAACGGACAAGGTGGACTGCACTGTCTCGGGTAATATCAGTCTGGGGCACCAAGAGCCCCGTGCCTGCCACAACACGCCACAAGAGGGAAGTCGCCTAACAGAGCTTGCTCCAAGCGTACCCATGGTTTACCCTGTTTAGAATTATGCCACTCTATGGCCGCTTTCAAGTGGGCCGCGCCATGGTAACGGGCAAGATTAGGCACACCCAACCCTCCTCTATGCCGAGGCACAAACAACGTCCTCTGTGCGATCCGGGGTCGCCGCCCCTTCCATAAATATTTGTTTAACCTCTTTGCCATTTATCCAATAGCTTCACAGGGATGACTATGGGTAGCGTCTGCATTAAGTACAGAATCCGGGGCAGAATGTTCATTTTTAGCACTGCTAATCTCCCGAGCCAGGAAATGTGATACCTGTCCCACTCCTCTAACTCTTTATATATTTTCTCCATAAGTGGAGCATAATTTAAGTGAAAGAGATCATTATCCGTGCCCAGATAGACCCCCAAATACTTTAATTTACGGTCGGCCCACTTAAAGGGAAACTCCAGTGTAACTTGGGCCAGCAAGGTAGGGGAGATAGTGACGTTTAGCATTTCCGATTTTTCCCAGTTAACCGAGAACCCGGAGACCCTGCTAAAAGCAGCTAATTCTTCAGAGACGGCTCGCAAGGATCGAAGGGGTTCAGTAATGGTGAACAAAATATCATCTGCAAAGAGAGACAGTGTCGAGGAAAAATCTCCAGCCTGTACGCCGGTAATTAAGGGATTGCTCCGTATGCGGTGGGTAAATGGCTCCAAAAAGAGCGCAAAGAGCAAGGGTGAAAGTGGGCATCCCTGTCTGGTACCTCTGCCGACCGCAAATGGAGAAGAATACCCCCCATTAATTTTTAAACAAGCAGTGGGTGCTTCATATAATTTTTGTATCCAAGTAATGAACTTATCCCCCAGATTAAATAAGCGTAAGGTGTGGAACAAAAATGGCCAATGCACATAGTCAAAGGCCTTTTCGGCATCAATGGCTAACAGTAGCATGGGGATATTTTGCGATCGGGCCCACCCCATGGCAACAACCGTTTTGCGGACGTTATCCGACGCCATGCGGCCCGGGATAAAGCCAGATTGATCAGGATGTATCAATCCAGGTAAGGAAACATTAAATCTATGGGCTAAGATTTTTGCTAGCAATTTCATGTCTAAATTAATTAAAGAAATGGGGCGATAAGAGCCACATACCGTGGGATCTCGGCCTGGTTTCGCCAGCAGTGTTACCCCAGCCATATTATCTGCCGAGGATAACGAAACCGACCCCTGCAAGGAATTATATAGTGTAACCAGCGGGGGCACCACTAACGGCATGAATTTCTTGTAAAATAGGGCCGTGTATCCATCGAGTCCTGGTGACTTGCCCATTTTCAGCGATTTAATGGCCCAAGTCACTTCTGCAGCTGTTATGTCCCGGGCTAAAAATAACTGGGCCTCAGGGGTAACTTGCGGCAGTGTGGTATTGTAAAAGTAAGCCTCCAGCTCCGCTTGATTTATGTCCGTTTTAGGGGCATAGAGTTCCGTATAAAAACGGAGAAAACGCTTCCTGATGTCAGCATTAGATGTTAGCATCATCCCGCTTTCATCTTTTAATTTTACAATATTAGTCTGGGCATGTTGGACCTTCAGTTTACGGGCTAACTGTCGACCCGCCTTGTTACCCCCTTCATAATATAGCTGCTTACTACGAGTCAAATTATGTGCTATTTGGGCCGCTTCCAGATCCGCCAGGCGTTTGCGCAGGAGATCGATTTGCTCCAAAAGGCCAGCGTCCCCAGTAACGGAATGGATTTTCCCCAAATGTTGCAGGCGCATAAGGATATCAACCTTTTCCCGCTGTTTGCATCTCTTTACATAAGCACCCCTTGCAATAAGCTTGCCACGCATCACCGCTTTTAAACAGTCCCATAGAACAATGGGGGAAATATCAGGGGTATCATTAAGCTGGAGATATTCCTGAATATCCCCATATAGTTGGGTGCAGAATTCCTCATCTTCGAGGAGACTATCATTAAGCCTCCAGTATTTATGTCCCTTATCGTAGCCTGAGAAATGAAAGTCCATAAATACGGGACCATGATCGGACCAGGTGATAGGGCCCAGGGTCGGGTCAATAACCTGAGTACAGCAGCCCTTATCAACTAACAAGTAGTCAATGCGCGAGTAGGTTTTATGCACTTTGGACAAGAAGGTGTAGTTCCTAGATTTGGGGTGCCACACCCGCCACACATCAACCAGGCCATGATGCCGCAAAAAACGGCGGAAGGCCTGACGGTCTGTCCGTCTAGTCGGTGAGTTAGAGTGAGAATTGTCTAGGCGTGGGTCTATGGTCAGATTAAAATCGCCTCCCAAAATTATATGGCCCTCAGCCCACAGATCAATAAGCTGCGAAAGTCCTTCCAGATAGGCACCTTGCCCCACGTTAGGTGCATATGAACTAATTAGGGTGTACCTGTCCCCTCCAATGGCGATAACCAGTAAAAGGTATCTGCCCTCCGGGTCCATCCGACATAATATTTCTTCATATATCAGATCTTTATGCATAAGTATTCCCACTCCTAGGTACTTTGGGCCAATGGCCTAGCAGCCCAGTACTGCCTAGGAAAACTAGGGTGTTTAAGTAAATGCTCATATCTCCTCTTCAAATGGGTTTCTTGTACAAAGGCTATCTTTGTATGATGGAAGTTCAAATCATCAAACAGAGATTGCCGTTTAAGAGGTGAATTCAGTCCCTTGACATTTAGGGACATAATGTTAAAGGCCGTCATGGCAGAATAAAAACATTGGTTAGTAACCCAATAAATGTCACCTGCGGTCCCTGCCACTCTATTAATTTAGATTGTCTGTAGTCCTTTGATGTCCAATCGTCCCCTATAGCCATATGTCCATAATAAGTGTTGCCCTCTAACTTCCCCCCCCCCGCTTTCCCCCCTCCCCCACAGCCTGTTCCCTGTCCCAGGGCCACGCTGTCTGAATAAGGGAGGAGTCGATCATCCCATCATAGCCTTTCCCCGTGACATCTTATACTCATAAACAAACATTGTCTGACAGAGTAGGACATCCCGAACATATAAACTGTTTAACTCAAAACATGAGAGCCTAACATGAAAACAAACAAAAGACATGTGAAGCGTTACTTCGAGAATGAGTAGATCCGTAAGGTGGGCTCCAAAAGCAAGGGCCCGCACCTGAAGCCCAGGTGCACCGGCCCAGTCCGGGCATCAAAGCTGCTGCGCGACGAGAAAACCATTTGGCACTCCGCGGGCCACTATGTTTCACCCGGCCAAAGCTCAGCGTGGCGGGGGTGAATCAGGTTGTCTCCGCAGCCTCTTATCCCCTCTGTTCACCCGTTGCCAGCGCGGAGGTCCCTCCTTTCGCACGGGTGGCTTTGGCAGGGCAGATAAGCCCAATATTTCAGGGTAACCTGCGTCACGCAATATTAGGGATGTGAATCGTTTTTCAACGATTAAAATTATCGTCCGATAATGTTTATATCGTCTTAAATCGTTATAGAACACGATACAATAGAAATTCTAACGATTTATCGTTAAAAATCGTTAAATCGTGTTAGTGCGCACTAACTCGAGTTAGTGCGCACTAACTCCCCGTTAGTGCGCACTAACTCGATTTAGTGAGCACTAACTGAAAATGATACAAATAAACACTTTCCAGGTCACTGAAGGTCAGTTAGGAATGAATATGTGTTCCTATTGGCTGGCTGCCCTCTTATCTATTGATATTACCAAGGTTACCACTGAGGTGATGGTTGGGGGGATGGGAAATGGAACTGGAAACTAACGAACACCAACAGAAAATGAAACAAAGTGTTCACACTTCCCAGGTCAGTAAAGGTCACTTAGGAATGAATATGTATGTATGTATTCCTATTGGCTGGCTGTGCTCTTATCTATTGATGTTACCAATATGGTTGGGGGGATGTGAAATGGAAACAGTTGGAAGCTTGACAAAAAAAGTAATGTAATGATCAGCACTCACGTGACTAGAACTTGTTTGTTTATTATTTTTGTTAGCAGGCACCTGAAATGCTAGTGCATGTTGAATTTGCCAATCACTGTGCATTTTAGAAAGGTGGTCCTGGCTGGAACTGTACACAGTTCAAATATATGTAATTGATTGTTGGTAAGTGTATTTTTTAAGTAGCCACACTGGCACCAGTATGTTTACTTTTCCTCCTACTTAACTCACTAGCTCAGCTTTGTAAGAAGGGCTTCTCTGCTTGTGTGTTGTTTTTGTTTGGTGTGAGGAGAGCAGAAACATCAGATCTTTATTCAATCTACTACAGTCATCTCTTACAGTGCCCTATCCCTATTAATACCAGGAGTGTTGTGATCTTCCTGCACACAGTGCCCTAACCCTGATACCAGTCTGAGACAGCTCCCTCCCTGCATTACTAGTGAGAGGCTGGCTTCACAGACAGGGGGGAGCTGCCTGACCCTCACTCCTGACTTCCCCCATGTCCCAGCTAGTGAATGGTGTGTGGGTGAGGGGGGGGGGGGGGAGGATGGTGAAGTCTGAGACAGCTCCCTCCCTGCATTACTAGTGAGAGGCTGGCTTCACAGACAGGGGGGAGCTGCCTGACCCTCACTCCTGACTTCCCCCATGTCCCAGCTAGTGAATGGTGTGTGGGTGAGGGGGGGGGGAGGATGGTGAAGTCTGAGACAGCTCCCTCCCTGCATTACTAGTGAGAGGCTGGCTTCGCAGACAGGGGGGAGCTGCCTGACCCTCACTCCTGACTTCCCCCATGTCCCAGCTAGTGAATGGTGTGTGGGTGAGGGGGGGGGGGGGGGGAGGATGGTGAAGTCTGAGACAGCTCCCTCCCTGCATTACTAGTGAGAGGCTGGCTTCACAGACAGGGGGGAGCTGCCTGTCCCTCACTCCTGACTTCCCCCATGTCCCAGCTAGTGAATGGTGTGTGGGTGAGGGGGGGGTGGATGGTGAAGTCTGAGACAGCTCCCTCCCTGCATTACTAGTGAGAGGCTGGCTTCACAGACAGGGGGGAGCTGCCTGTCCCTCACTCCTGACTTCCCCCATGTCCCAGCTAGTGAATGGTGTGTGGGTGAGGGGGGGGGTGGATGGTGAAGTCTGAGACAGCTCCCTCCCTGCATTACTAGTGAGAGACTGGCTTCACAGACAGGGGGGAGCTGCCTGACCCTCACTCCTCCGGGGTATTGTGATCTTCCTGCACACAGTGCCCTATCCCTGATACCAGGGGTGTTGTGATCTTCCTGCATGCAGTGCCCTATCCCTATTAATACCAGGAGTGTTGTGATCTTCCTGCATGCAGTGCCCTATCCCTATTAATACCAGGAGTGTTGTGATCTTCCTGCATGCAGTGCCCTATCCCTGATATCGGGATGTGTGCAAGAAGATCACAACACCCCTGGTATTAGGGATAGGGCACTGTGTGCAGGAAGATCACAACACTCCTGGTATTAATAGGGATAGGGCACTGTGTGCAGGAAGATCACAATACCCCTGGTATCAGGGTTAGGGCACAAGTTCTAGTCACATTGACTGATCACATTACTTGTTTTGTCAAGCTACCAACTGTTTCCATTTCCCATCCCCCATATACTGTCAGTAGGAAACTTGGTAACATGAATAAATAAGAGGGCAGCCAATAGGAATACATATTCATTCCTAAACTGACCTTAACTGACCTGAAAAGTGTCAAATTGTATCATTTTCAGTTAGTGCGCACTAACTCGAGTTAGTGCGCACTAATCGGAAAAAACGATTTTTAAACGATTTTTTAACTAAAAAATCGTGCCTAAGACGATTTTCTTGCCCTGCCACACGATTTCTATCGTTAAGACGATATGGAAAACGATTCACATCCCTACGCAATATAGTGGAGGCCTCCGCCGGCGTTTTCGCCCTATATGCTTCCCCTTTCAAAGTGAAGTTGAGCCCACAAGGAAACAACCATCGGTACCAGATATTTTCTTTTCGGAGAAGATCCGTGACAGGTTTAAAGTCCCTTCTCTTCTTTATCGTTGTGGGTGAGAGGTCTATAAAAATCATGACCTCATGGCCCTGCCATTTCCAGCTGGTTTGCTGCCGGGCGATGCTGGCGATTTTTTCTTTAACTGCAAATTCGTGATAACAAGCTATAATATCTTTAGGCAGATTATTAACCCGGGGACCAAAGACTCTGTGGGCGCGTGCTATTTTCACCTCCACCTCCTGCGCCATGGAAGCTGTTCCCGCGCCTGCAGTGAGAAGCATGGTGCTAATCTGGGCAACAGTGGCCATACAGTCTGAATAGTCAGGTCCCTCCGGGATACCTCTGAACCGCAGATTATGGCGCCTAGACCGGTTTTCTAAATCCTCCATTTTATCTTGCAGGCGCTCCATTTCTTCATGCATATTATTTAGTGAGTTGTGCTGCTCCTTAATGTCCGCGCTGTTTGCCTCCGCCCTGGTTTCAACTTCAAATAGGCGGCGGCCATGTTCTGCAATGTCCCCTTTGAGCTCCTCTATGGAGGTCATAATAACCTCTGTTTTTGCCGCTATTTCCGCTTTAATTTCAGCGAACCAGCCCTTCATCTCCTCCCTAGAAGGGATCACGTTGTCGGCCGCGTATGTATCCGCCGCCACCGCCTCGAGGTCCGCTGCCTCGGTACCAGCGCCCGCCATGTTGCTGCCTTGGGGCTCTCCGTCCAGCGGCAATTTAGTGTATGAAAACTTTTTTAAATCGATCGTTTTCCGCCGATGAGACATCTGCTGGGTATCCCGGTGGTTTTGGGAGTCCTTGGAGAGCTAAGCGCCGGTCGGGGTGCCCGATGTCAGTCGCTTTAGCTGATGTCTGGCAAGAGACTCAGGGTTAGCCAGCCATTTGCTGGGATGACGTCACATCCTCCGACATCATCGTTCATTTTAAATGCAAGGACGAGCTAATCTGGAAGAGAGGAGTTTAAAAGTAAACAGACAGATGTGGCGTTGGGTGGTTAAGCAAAGGGGTTCTGGATTAGCCATGGAGGGGCATGGGAACTCTTAGAAGGGTTGGTAGAGGAGTCGGTGTGTACGTATCCGACGTAGGGATAGACTTGTTTAACAATGGTGTTATTGGTTATTGGTTATTGGTGTTTGGGTGGATCCTTGAACACTGTGACAGCTGACCATGCCCACGGGGGGCAGTCCCATGAGGGATCACGGTGTCAGGCTAGACTCTGGACACACAAACACAGATTGAATCTTTATTTAAACAGTTTTGGAAACCAACAGAGGTGGCAGTATTGAGTAGTAGATGTTGAGCCCTGCTGGGCGAGTATCCCACAGGACGCTGGAACAGCAGATCCCCTGCTTGGCTGTGCTGTAGTGGAAAGAGACTGAGAGATGAGTACACAGTGAGAAACATACAGAGTCCCAGGTAGAATAGGAGAAGCTCCAAGACAAGGAGAGCAGGCCCTCGAGGAGCGAGTAACTGATCCCTTAGAGCAGGGAGACTCAGTGGTACTGTACTCACCCAGCGGTTCCACTAGACGAGAGGTCTGGCACTGGAACAGAGGGCAGGCCCTCGAGGAGTGAGTACCTGGTTCCAGTGAAGCAGTACTGTGGAATAGATGGTAGTTGTACTCACAGATGGAAACTGTTAGTGAAGTCTTCTAAGTAGAAAGGATTGTAGATGCAGGCAGCGACTCAGGGAACATGGGCCCTTGAGGAGCACCTGAAAGAAACAGAGCACCTGAAAGAAACAGAAAAGGCCCCCGAGGAGCGGGTACCCCGTTAGCAGTAAGAGTTCCGGATAATGCTGGAGTGGCAGAGTAGCTTCGGTACGGAGAGCGAATCCCATCAGTAGAATCCGAGTTGTTGCTAACTCGATTAGCTAGCAAAAGAGGTAGGCTTAAATATCCGGGCAGCGTGATGTCATCTCAGGGGGACACACCTGTGGTTCGCGCCAATGAGGAAATAAAGATGAGGGCGGCGTGCACGCGCGCCCTATAGTACCTTGGAGGAGCATGGCGGGAAGCAGCACCAAAGCCGGTCCGGGGATGCCAGAGAGGTTGGCAGACAGACGCCATGGCAGCCAGTAGTCCGAGGTGAGCGGGAGGAGCCGCAAGAAGAGTAAGGTAAGCGGGGCAAAGTCGTCGCAGACCGATGGTCGCAACAAACAATGCCTTGCAAGAAGGATGGGAGGAAGCAATTGAAGGTATAGGAGGGGCCGCAGTGGGGGAACAAGTAAGCATAAGCTTTCTTGTTTGTGGCAGAAACCCGAACCCAAGTTGATTGTTGTTAATATATTAGATGTTTAAAGGACACGGGTGGGGGGGGGGGGGGGGGCTGCGGCACGAGAAGGCCGGAATGAGCTAGGGGGCTAAAGCTCAAAGGCCAAGTCTTATCCTTGCTGGGACGTGGCAGGGGTAAGACAAAGAGTGGGGGGCATATAGCTTAGCACTGGGACGTGGTAGGAGCTAGGGAATAACTGGGGGGGGGGGGGGGAGGGACGAATGTTTCGGCTGACATATTGTCAGCATGATATTTATATTGTTCGGGCCAGTTTATGTTAATAAACTGCGGCCTTTTATAATGCCAAAATGTGTCTCTTTTTTATTGGGAAGGAAGGTAAAGAGTCAAGCGCCGATCTTGACTCCAATGGAGATTTTAAAGCTGTCAGAAATTTGCTAGATTTATAGCTAAATTGTTTAAGTGGCTAAATTAGCTTCTTGTCACATTCACAATTCTAAAATATCTATCATGTTCAAAAAGTCACCAGTTCTAGTGATAAAATTGCTAAATTGGCAGCACTGGAGATGCAGCAGTTAAAGCAACTTGGAGCTATTGCTGGGGAGGAAGAAAAGACTGAGCTGCAGCCCCACTTGCTCTCCCCATGCATGGAGAAGATGAAGGGACAGGGCCACAAAGGAGCTGCACAAAGAGGTTTGCTGAGGAAATGCCTGCTCACCTTGCAGCTCCTAAACACTGGGCAGTAAGAGGAGGCGGGTGGGGAGATGTAGCTCTCCTCTTATGCTGCGATTCTGCCCATCTCCCCCCCCCCAATAAACAGAAAATGCTGCAGAAGCGACTTTCTGATTGGACACTGTACAAGCCCACAAAAACTTGGACTGTCTGGTTCAAAAACAGGCAATGGGAACCTTATGCCCCACTAATATCACAGATTTGTTATTCTTAATGATCTCACCCCTCCCCCCCACAAAAAAAAAAATAAAATGTTCAAGGTTAAAGAACAAATGTAAAAGGACTAAGCAGATCCCTGACAGTGCTCCTCCTGTCTCAGACAGCTCCGCTGTCTTTACAAATCCACCTTAAGAAGGTGGGATCTACCCAGAACGCACCGGAAGAAAACAGTAAAAGGAATCAGCTGGGGTGCTTTGGTTATGCTTTGTCCCTTTCTCTTTGTGTTTGCTGGGCTGTAGAGAGCAGGAAAGATTCAGAATTAAAACAGAAACTTTCTGCCTCCCCAGGACTGGAATACCCTGCAAACCCCAGCCTGAAATCTGCAGGGTTGGAGAGGAGGGACTTTATCTGAGACCCTCAGCAATCAGCTCAGCCTCCTCCTGTCCTATTCAATTTTTTCAGCATCTGACCAGGAACAGGGAAAGTTCCAGCCTGAATCCACCCGGCAGCTGCAGAATTCAGAGGGAAAACGAGGCAAATGTCTGCCCTAGTTTCTGATCGGGTAAGAAATTCTCTATCCTAGAGCACTTAAAAGAAAATGTTTCCCTGTTCATCTCCTGCAACCTTCACTCCTGACAGCACAGTGCAAAGAGCTTTACATATCTAGAAAGGTTTGATTTCTGGTCACCCTGAAAATAGGGTTGAGGGAGTTGAAGTTGCCAGCTAGTCGATATTTGGGCAGTCTGGCTGGCTTTCTTAAAAGGAGGCTAGTGACCAGCAAGCAGACCAGAAAACCAGGCAATCTAAGTGCTATTTGTCTGCCAACTGTAGGCTTCCAGGATGTCCCATTCAATTGGAGAAGGCTTAGGAATTTGGGAGAGAGTTAGTGTGTGTGCTCTCCTTCCAGGCCCACTTCTCATAAGGAGGGGGGAAACATTGCAAGGTCTAGAAGGGGAGAGCTTGTGCAACCCTTTTCAGTCCCCAGTTGATTCTGCTCCAGCCCCTGCAGAGATCAGGCTCAGAGCTGTTTACAATCAGAAATTAAAGGTTTGCCAGCAGGGAGCAGGGTGTCCCAGTGTCACTGGACAGAAGCAGACACACAGGCAATCCTGGTCTGGTTCTGCCCCTCCCCCCAGAGGAGTGATGGATCAGCAGGTAAGGGAGGAGGAGAGATACTGGGCAGGTGATGTGGAAGTGAGAGGAAGAGGGAAATACAGGGAATGAGGAATAAATACATGAGGTGGAGGGAAATGCTGGGAAGTGGTGGTTGGAAGAGAGATGCTGGGAAATGGGGGGAGAAAAATAAAAAAAACTGATATTAGTGTGGTATATATAATCGTCAAAATAATGAAAAATCCACACAGTTAGGAAACATAATTACTAGAAAAGTGAAGGAGACCTCATATATGAGCTGAGGGTAATGCTCTTTTTTTAAAATTTTTTAAAGAAGCATTCACTTATTGTGGTGAAATAATGTTTATATATCACCAAAGTGACTATGCACCCGCTTCAAAATATAATCATAGGACTCCCCACTTTTACTTATCTTAACGCCACAAATTCCAATTTAATTATAATGCTTATTTGTCTCTAAAATAGAAAAAAAGACACATCATTTCTTCCAATTCATGATACATGGCCCGACACGGCTCGTGTTTTGTAAACCTTCTTCAGGGGCCACGGAAACAAATGTTTTCAAATTTCTAAAAAATTGAAACATAATATAACATTATAACAACTAACATATCCAAAACAAAAATAATTTAAATGTCTACATACATACCTGTCTTAGTTCCAACGTCTACACTCGCATTTCAAAATGGCCATAGCGTTTCCAAAGGATCCGCCATTTTAACTAACCTGGTTTTTAAACCCTCCTCAGGCTAACTCTTGACCAATCACTGACTGAAACAATATTTCCACAGGAACCAATAGGACAACACTGCCTGCTCTTGAAATCAACGTCATCCACTCCACACTGTCATTCATTCCATGAGGAAATTGTGATGATAAATTATAGAGCCAACGTTGTCCTTTATAATTTAAAAAGGATCATATATCACCTCCCCTAATTGGCGTTTGTACCACGTCCAAAATGGTCCACCGTAACTGTTCAAAGGCATGTTTGGGAAATGGGGAATGCAGGGGAAGAGCTGGGAGATATGCTATGGGGAGAGAAGCTGGAGAGATACTGGGAGGAGCATGACAAAAGAAAGAAGGGAGAAGCTAGGCAGGGGTAGAGGAATAGAGAGAGGAAATTGGTGAGTGAAGCAACTCAGTGAGGGGGAAATGGATGGGTGAGAAGAGGCAATAGAAAGGGGAGGGTGACAAGGGGAGGGGTGAAATCTATGAGTAGTAGCGAGGAAGAGATAGAGAGGCATAGTAGAGAGAAGTGGGGAAAATGAGATGAAAAATGAAAATGCATTATCAAAGACAGATGTAAGGGAAGAATACAGAGGGAGAGAGAAGAAATAGAAAATGAGCAGAAACCCTGGCAAAGGAGTTAGAGGAAAATCAACAAGAGAAAAGCAGAAAAAAAGAGGCTGGGATCAAAATGATGCACACCTTATTATATCAGCCTGCTACTGCCATCCGCCTGTCATTCTCTTACCATGACCTCTACCTCCCCTCTTCTACCAATAACAGCCCCACCTCAAAACATTTCCCACAGCCTTTCAAACACATGTAGTGAAATAATGTGGCCAGCAGGTGGCTAGAACCAGAGGGATGCTGGGATGCATAGGGAAAAGCATAACGAGCAGAAAAAGGAAGTGATCATGTGGTTAGTGCAGTTAGTATAGCTGTGTTTAAAAAAGGATTGGATAAGTTCTTGGAGGAGAAGTCCATTACCTGCTATTAAGTTCACTTAGAGAATAGCCACTGCCATTAGCAATGGTAACATGGAATAGACTTAGCTTTTGGGTACTTGCCAGGTTCTTATGGCCTGGATTGGCCACTGTTGGAAACAGGATGCTGGGCTTGATGGACCCTTGGTCTGACCCAGTATGGCATGTTCTTATGTTCTTATGTTCTTATACCACTGGACAGGTCATTGGTGAGATCTCTCCTAGAATATTGTGTCCAGCATATTTAGTACATCTATCATATCAAAAGAGCACTGACTCCCTAGACTTTGAGCAACAACCCTAACTATGAAAAGGCAGCTCTGCAAATTTTACACCAGGCTCTAAAACACCAATACACTTCCTGTGGGGAAAACACAATAAGCTGTACTGCAACCACTGCTTACACATAAACTGCACATTAGCAATATCTTTGTCTTCAATCACACATGCAGAGCACAGACACCCTCAATAAATACAGATTAATTTTGGAATGCAGCCAGGAGTTTTGGACCCAAAAAATGCACAAAACAATGTGCATACAGGTGAATGCTCTCTCATGCAAGTGATATTTTCCGTATTATTTAGGTGCACCAAAAATGTTATTTGCACAAATAATGTTTTTATGCACACTAAGCATTTTCTTTATGCTCATGCTCAGGTTCGTGTGTATTAGCACATCTCAGGGATCCCTGAAGCTGAATATGGCCCCTGGCTGAACTGCATCCAGCTCCCAGTAATTTTAATGCTCAGCTTATTACATCAGCCACTCAGAAAATTGGCAATCTGACATGTAGACTTTCTCTCTGTCTGCATGCACATTATAATTAAGCTGGAGGGAGAGGGGCTGAGGGTGTCCTGTTTGCTGTTCCAGGCATTGGTCACATTCAATGATGTTGCTGCTTATTTCTTGGAAGGGGAGTGGGACATTCTGGGAGAACGGCAGAAGGAGCTCTACAAGAAGGTCATCAAGGAGATTCATGGCATCCTCATGTCATGGGGTAAATATGTCTTTTCTATGATTTACAACCCAAAGCGCATTGCAAAATGCCATTTTATTAGGTTGGAAAAAATCCAGGGGGTATGTCCCATGGGCAACTAAAATTTAGGGCCTAGCTCTGTGGCTCTCCAGGACCAGGTGAGAGATACCACTGAATCAAAATATCCTATGCAGTAAGATAAATATTTTTTATGTTAAATTAGATGTTATGTATGAGACTGGCTGAAGTCTGTGTCTCTTTTTCTAAAGCAAAAGCTGGCACAGGGGAACAAACACAAGTATTTACCTCTCTGATTCCCACCTTTGAACTACAGATTTTGTGAGATTTATTATTTATTTATTTAAAGGCTTTTATATACCGGAGTTCATGTACTAGTACATACCACTTCGGTTTACACAGAACCAATATTGGAAAATTACATCAAACAAGAGATGGCATTATATGTTAACTCTGCACTAGATAACTGTACTGTACTTAATGCAATCCTTCTAGGTGCTAACCAGAGATCACAAGTCCCATATTCCTTTCACTGGCTAGAAAGAGTTTTCTTGATATCCCAGGTCTTAGGTTTTCCTCCTTGGATGCTCCTAGGACTCCTCCTCTCCAAGAGGGCACACGCTGGCAGAGAGGATTGGCACTTGCAATGCCTCCACCTAGGAGGTCATGAATAAAAATGACTGTACCTGAAACCCTCCAAAGTTTAATCTTATTCAATGAAAATGCTGCAACTGACCCTTCTTACCCTTCTCATGGAAATATACACATTCGTAAGCTGCTCAATCAGAACAGGAAACAGATACCCCTGGAGGGCTCTACAAGTATAATTTAAATGTTTTTTTTTTTTTAAATCAATTTTTCATTGGCAGGTTATTCAATTGTTAATCCTGATGTAATGTTCAAGATTAAAAAGGAAGATGAGAAATATTTCATTCAGTGCTATGAGGGAGAGGGAAAAGAAAACATGAATGACCCTACCATTAGTAAGTAAATATTTATTTAAAATACTTCAATGCTGCCTTTTCCAATCAAAAGAATGCCCAAAGCAGTGTACAGTCAGAAAATACAAAATACAACTTGTTCTGTCTCCACAGGTGTTTTCTCATTTGTTTACTGTTATGTTGCTTTCACAGTGTCATGCTTCCATAGCAGTTTTTTCAGTTTCTGTTGCTAATGCTGCTGTTCATGCTTTTGCACTGCATAAAGTTTCTTTGTTTTCTGTTATACTGCCAAATGGTGCACGTTCAGTGCTGTATTTAATGGCACCTGTCTCTAAAGAATTCATCTCTGACTTGAAAGCAAGGAATTCTATGAGTTTTTCCTTCTTTGTCCAATCAGCTCAGCTCAGCCTGTGTATTTCAGTTTTTGACCTGCCCTAGCCTTGCAGAACAATTCTCTTTTTACCTGCCTTTATCTTCTATGACCTTGACTGCATTATTTGCTGTTTTCTTCAGTTTTATTTATTTCTTTTACTTTATAATAAAGATTGAAGACGTGGCACCCTCTGTCTGCAAAATAGAGGCTGAGTTATGCCATCTGTCTAGTTGCAGATAGGGTACATGCAACGAGGACAGAACACAACCCACAACACAAATTATCATAGCCTCAAAACCCAGGTGAACTTAATAAATGTTTGGGATTTTCAGATTACAGGAGATATGGGTCTTTAAACATCAAATATCTGGAGACTTAAAATCCATTTTCTAATATAATTTAATCAGATCCTTGGTGAATCTTCCTTGATGTTTGTTTTCTTATCACAGGCCTTCCGATTATAACATCTGTGTCCTCACTAAGCATTAAAGAAGAGGAAGATCAGCTTTTCTTGGATCCTCTCGAAACAGAGATGGCGGAAGAGATTCATTCGCTTGTAACAAGCAAGTATAAAATTCTTCCTGCACATCTTTTCTTAGATTAGCCAGCAACATTTAGGGAGGACAAGAGGCTGTCGATCTCTCTTGCCTTCATTGTCTAATATATCATTACGTGATTTAGCCATGGAGGAGGCAAGATATAAACTGCATAATGTAATGCAATTTTTGGTAACTTGTTTTAATATTTATGAGCTGACTTGCATTATTTTGCATGCAACACAGCTCATTCCTGTTCATATCCCAGATCAATCCAAATTTCTGGGTTTTGCCTCCCTGCCAGCAGGTGGAGACAGAGAAATGTTTCACTAACATGCCACCTGCAGTCCCTCAGTATTTCTCTGTCTCCAGCAGATGGTAGTGGTGTAAAACCTAAGTATAGAAAAAAAAAATTGGAAGAGAAGATAGATCTCCACTTCCTCCCAGGGAGTTTCTAGGTCCTGGTGCAGCCATCCCCCCTGGTTTGAGGTGGATGAACAGGGGGTTGGTGACCCTTGATGGTGGCTCAGTCCTAGATCCCATGGGGGTGTATATCTGGTGGTCCAGATCCCTCATCCCCCATGAGGCAGCATTGGTCCATTGACAGCTCTGCATTTGATATCCTGCCTGAGCAGGGAAGTATTGCCTTTCTCTTTCTGTATCGCAGCTAGTAGCAGCATTAAAGTTGGTTTAAAAAAAAAAAACCAAGGAGAAACAATGAAGTGCTGCCTTGCAAGGGAACTGTGGTGCCCGGTCAGTAAAAGGCCCGATTGTTGCGGCAGTCACTCAAGACGTTTTCTGAGACTCAGATGAATGGGGTGATTGCAGCGGCTCTCTTGGGATGAGTTGTGCTCGGAGTGTGTCTCTGGTGGAGAAGGCACATTGGGAGAGCCCAACGCTGGACCAAAGGCTACAAAAGCCCCGTGGGTATCGTGGTCTAGTGCAGAGGCCTTCCCTGTCAGCGCGGGAACGAAGGTCATTTTGTAATCCCTTGCAAGGCCTGCAGCATTGGTGGGGGAGGCAGGGGAATCCCCACCTCAGCTATTGCCAACAGTATCCGGTCCTGGGGAGGTGCAGAGGGGCTCTGGCAATGAGGAAGATTCTCTGGATCCAGATTTAGAGTATTCACAGGTGTTTTCTGTGGATTTTGTTTTGCTTATGCATAAAGCTTATTTAGCACAGAAGGCAACAAGAGATGTTTGCTCTCAGCCCCTAGCTCGGTCCACCAAGGATTCTTGGCTGGTGAAGAGACCCAGGCTGGAGAAGAGGAAGCAGTCCACAAGCCTTCGGCAATGTTTGGGTTGTTCCCCTCAGCCTGAGAGGAGCATAGATGATTCAGAGGAGTCTCCTGTAGTAGAGACAGCGCAGTATGGGGCAGATTTGGAAGAGGTTTCAGTAGAGGCCTTGGAAGCTGAAGGAGATGATGTTAAGTTGGTGTGCTTCTTTCGCAAGGAAGAGCTCAGGCCCTTAATTATATGTCCTTAAGGACTTTGGATCAAGCTTTCCCAGGAGGAGTCTGACCTGGAAGGGGCAGATCCTTGGACGGGTTGAGAGAATCAGCGAAAACTTTCCCTTTCATAAGTCACCAAAGAAGTTGGTGGTTTGGGAGTGGGACACTCCTGAGTCCATCTTGAAGGTTGGCAGAGCAGTGTTGAAGCAGTATGCGTTACCGGAGGAGACAGAGCTTTTGGCTGTTCCGAAGGTGGATGCTTCAGTGTCGGCAGTAGCCAAGAAGATCACCATTCCGGAGCTGGGGTTGGCTGCATTGAGAGATGTGCAGGATCAAAAGTTGAAAGTCCACCTCGAGAAGATTTTTGAGGTCTCGGCCCTGGGTATAAGGGCTGCGGTTTGCAGCAGTTTTAGGCAAAGGGCATGCCTGGACTGGGTCCAGCAGTTGCAGGAAACACTGGCTACTTCAGTGGCTGCAGCTAAACAGCCGGAGAATTTAAAAATAGCTGTTGCATATGGGGCAGATTGCTTATATGACTTGATCAGGACTTCTTCCAAGATTATGATGTCTGTGGTCTTGGCCAGGAGTTTGCTTTAGCTACAAAACTTGTCTGTGAATGTTTGATCCAAATCTCAGCTGGGTGCCCTTCCATTCAAGGGCAAGCTCTTGTTTAGAGAGGACATCTGGGACAGTCCAAGGTGCATAAGCTACCAGAGGACAAACCGAAGGACAGGAGAAATTTTCCAGCTCATGCTTGCTTTCGAGACAATAAAAGATTTCACTAGGATCACAGAGGCAGGATACCGCCGAATAGCATGATGTGGGAGGATGCTGCCGGGAGCACCTCCGTTGCACCTGTCCTAGGTGCGTGTGTGTCCTATGTCACAGCTCTTACAGGGTTTGCGGTGGGAAAAGCCGAGGCGCCCCCGGATGACATCAGGACTCTTCGCCCTATAAAAGGGTCCTCCTGATGTCCCCTCTTCACCTCAGCAAGAAGGTCGCCTTGTTCCAGGTCTTCAGCTTCAGCATTGCTCTCCTCCAGCTTCTACCTTGCTCCACTCCACTCCATTCCACTCAAGCTTTAGCCTTGTTCCGCTTCAGTTTCTGCCTTGCTCCCGTCAAGCCCTCAGCATTTACCATACCAATGTGGACTCTGTCATAGTTTGGCCCATGCCAAGACCCGCTCCCCGATGTTGGCGCAAACCTTAGGGCCCAGCCCACAAGGTTGTGCCAGTTGCGCCATGGCAAGAGGGGCTCACATTCATGTTGTTCACAAAACCTGCTCGAAGGGGAAGGCAGAGACAGTCTTTTGTGGTGGCTTACTTGTGCCAGTCTGAGGCGTGATGTGGAATTGGAAGTCCTGTATTGGGTGGTAGTTACAACCGATGCAAGCCTTTCTGAAAGGAGAGCAGAATCAGGAACAGTAGGCACTGGGCCAGTGGTCGAAAAAGGAGGCATCATAGTCTATCAATCTGTTAGAAACGTGAGTGGTGCGTTTCGCGTTGCTTGTCTTTCTGCCACGGATACATGACCATCCGGTGCAGGTTGTATTGGACAATACAACAATGGTGGCCTACATCAAACGGTAGGGAGGAACCAGGAGTCAGGCTGTGGCTCAAGAGGCACAAGAGTTGATTCTCTGGGTGGAACAGCACTTGGAGCGGCTGGCGGCATCTCACATCATCGGGATATACAATGTTCAGTTGGATTTTCTCAGTTGAAAGAAACTAGACCCTGAGGAGTGGGAGCTGTCAAAGTCACTGATGTATCTCATTCACAACAGATGGGGGTATTCCCATATGGACTTAATGGTGACCAGACAGAATGCCAAGGCATCTTGTTTTTACAGCCGCTGGAAAGATTACAGGACAGAAGGAATCGATGCTCTGGTTCTCCCATAACCTCAGGGTATTCTTCTTTATGTCTTTCCTCCATGTCCACTGGTGGGCAAGGTGCTATGGCAGATAGAGAAACATCCAGGCAATGTCATTTGGGTGGCTTTGGAGTGGCCGCATTAACCATGGTTCATAGATCTGGTCAACATGGCCATAGCTGGGCTGCTGAGGTTTGGTCAGCTGTTGAATCTACTCCACCAGGGCCCAGTTTTTTCGGATCAGGTGGCTCACTTCTGTTTTGTGGCAAAGGCAGAGGGTATATTCCAAAGGAATGTTTACCACCTTATTGCAGGCCAGGTGACCTTCCACGTCTGATTTGGAGGGTCTTCAAGTCCTGGTGTTCTGTTAAAGAAGAGCTGCCTATTCAGGCTACAATGTTGCATATTTTGGCTTTTCTGCAAGAAGGTTTGGCTAAGGTTCTGGCCTTTAACTCTCTGAGAGTGCAAGCATCAGCCTTGGCTGTCTTCAGGATAAGGTGCAGGGATATCCTCTCTCTGCACATCCGGATGTGATGTGTTGAATTCAAGGAGCGAAGAATTTTTGCCTCTGGTGAGAAAAATCTGTCCCTCTTCAAACCTTAATCTGGTTCTTAGAGGAATGTGTGAGGCTCCATTTGAACCAGTGAAGAGGGCTAGAATAAAGGTAGTAACTCTAAAAGTAGTTTTTCTGGTCGCTATTTGTTCAGCCAGGAGAATCTCGGAGCTTCAGACTTTGTCTGTAAAACAAATAAGCATGGGTGTAGCTTGCTTATTGCGGCGGTTACTTCCCCTACTACCCCTAACTAATCAAGCTTGATATTTCACTTGGATGCAGCTCCATCACTGCTCTCTGCATTAATGGTGGGGGTGGAAGGGAAATAGCTCTTTGGTTCTAAGAGAAACAGATAAGTATGAGAAAAAAATGTGTGAAGCTTGCTGGGCAGACTGGATGGGCCATTTGGTCTTCTTCTGCCGTCATTTCTATGTTTCTATGTTTCGTGTTCAGATCCTTGTCCATAGATTTCAGAGTCTGCGGTATTGTTATGCATGGTACTTTCCTTTCTGCCAAATGTTTTTTCAGCTTTCCATCTTAGACTGTGGAACTTCTGGCTTTCCCCGATTTGGGTTTGTCTGTGTCTCACACGAAAGAACTTCGAGTCTTAGATGTAAGCCAGGCATCTTAAGGTTGGTAATACTTTCTGGAGAACAGATCACATCTTTGTACTGTGGAGTGGTCCAAAGATGTGTAAGGCATCAAAAGCTATGATTGTGCGATTGCTTAAAGAGGTGATTGGTTCGGCCTATATTTGCAAGGGTCGTCCTATGCCTCAGGGATTAGGGCTCTCTCGACTCATTCTTAGGCGACCTCTTCGGCTGAATCCAAAATGTGTCCACACAAGAGATTTGCAGGGTGGCTATTTGGAAGTCATTGTACATTTTCGCCAGACATTATTAGTTGGATGTCCGGAACTCCGCATTCCATGTGTTTTGGTTAGAGTGTTCTATGAGCGGGCTCTCATGGTCCCACCCGGTTTAAGGGAGCTTAGGTACATCCCAAGATTCTGGACTGATCTGGGATATGACAGGATATGTTTCTTAACCTGCTAATTTTAATTTCTGGAATACCACAGATCAGTCCACAGACCCACCCATTCCCATCTTCCCAAGTTCGTTGGGGGAGTTTGCTGTAAAAACGTTTTAGTGTGTTAATCATCTTGGCTTAGATACAGTTCAATACAGAGGGACTGCAGGTGGCACACTCGGTTTTGTTGCAGTAAAACGTTCTCTGTCTCCATCTGCTTAGGGATGCAAAACATGTATTATTTATCTGTCTCCATTCGAAAACGTTGAAACCTGAGGGCCGCATTCACCTTTTTCAAGTCTAGAATTGGGCAAAACGATCCTTCTTTCTTTGGTACCATGAAATAGATGGAAAACCTTCCAGTTCGCTGCTCCTCATGCAGGACTAGCACTATAGCTCCCAGTTGCCTTAAGTGGTCCACCATCTCCTGAACAGTTACCCACTTAGTGAGAGGGGCGCAAGGGGACATGATGTAAGCGTCTGGAAGGGGACAAGCCAATTCTAATGCGTAGCTGTTTACTTACATATGGACCTAATGGTGACCAGACAAAATGCTTTCAGGAAACAGGGGAAAAGCCCTACCATGGATTACGATAAGGCCTCTGAGGCCGTTCCTCCCACATTATCTCCACAGGTCACTCCAAAGAGAGCATGGGGGCTGTTGAGGCTCTGGGCCCTTCCTGGGAAGATTCTGAGGGCTCAGAAGATTATGGGAATGAGGAAAGCTTGGTTTCTCTGGAAGAGGGGGAGGTTCTCCTGGGTCCAGAGGATGACTCCGTTATCTGCCTATTCCACAGGGATGAGGTTGGTGGATTATTCAAGCTTGCCTCTGCCTTGAGGAGGTGCAGTCTCAGAAAACACATTATGGGATCTTATTATGATTAAAGGGGTATGGAAGTCCACTATATCTTTTCTTCTGCACCCCAAGGTGGAAGAGATGATGTTGGTGGAGTGTCAGTCCCATGAGTCAATGCTGAGAGTTGTGAAACTCTTACACACGTTGTACCCATGCTCCAGAAATCTTACTAAACTCCAGCAGTGGATGCCCTGGTCACAGCAGTGATGTGACATACCACCATTCTAGTGGAAGGGGGTATTTCTTTGAAGGACCCTCAGGATTGCAAGATGGAGCCCCTGTTCAAGAACTTGTTTACTACTTCTGTGGTGGCTGTTCAAATTTCTATTTGTTTTGCCCTGGTTGTGCATGCTTTTCTCTGGATTCAGCAACTCCTAAAGAGCAAGGAGGTGGCAAAGATGGACTTGGCCACCACCTTTTTGGTAGTTGCTATCTATGACTTGCTCCATAGTTGTTGTTCTTCAGTGGCTCTCTCGATCATTGTTTATCAGTTGTTTTGGCTATGTAACTGGGCAGTGGATTCGTGGTTCAAGACATGGTTAAGCAAGTTACATTTTAAGGGAAGGTTACTGTTTGGTAAGAACATAAGAAAATGCCATACTGGGTCAGACCAAGGGTCCATCAAGCCCAGTATCCTGTTTCCAACAGTGGCCAATCCAGGCCATAAGAACCTGGCAAGTACCCAAAAACTAAGTCTATTCCATGTTACCATTGCTAGTAATAGCGGTGGTTATTATCTAAGTCAACTTAATTAATAGCAGGTAATGGACTTCTCCTCCAAGAACTTATCCAATCCTTTTTTAAACACAGCTATACTAACTGCACTAACCACATCTTCTGGCAGCAAATTCCAGAGTTTAATTGTGCGTTGAGTGAAAAAGAACTTTCTCCGATTAGTTTTAAATGTGCCACATGCTAACTTCATGGAGTGCCCCCTATCCAAAAGAGTAAATAACCGATTCACATCTACCCGTACTAGAACTCTCATGATTTTAAACACCTCTATCATATCCCCCCTCAGCCTTCTCTTCTCCAAGCTGAAACGTTCTAACTTCTTTAGTCTTTCCTCATAGGGGAGCTGTTCCATTCCCCTTACCATTTTGGTAGCTCTTCTCTGTACCTTCTCCATCGCAATTATATCTTTTTTGAGATATGGTGAGGACTTGGGTCCTCCAGTTGGTGAAGAATTTGGAGGACCTAAGCCCAACGGCTCCTGGAGGATGAGGGACAGTCCTTTTATAGGGCCTGTAGAGGACAGGGCAGTTTTGTTATGCCAGGTATTATAGACCAGGTAGATGGTCATTTGGTTACTCCTCCCATAATTTCCAATCGGCAAGTGTCAATCATTTCATCTCCTCATAAGAAGGGTGCTTCAGCAGATAGAGGTGGAATGCAATTGAATGATCCTGATTGCACCAGATTGTTTCGCAGATCCTGGTACGCAGACTTGATGGGGCTCCTGGTCTGCTAACTCATGGACTGGTGATCATTGACGATCTGGCTTCATTTTGTCTTAAGGCCTCGCTCTTGAATGAATGTGGTTATGCAGGAAGGGGTTTCCTCTTCAGTGATTTTGAAGGCGTGAAAATCGTCCACTTTGTTGGCCTACATTTGTGTTTGATGTTTGAGACCATTTGTGAGGCTAGGTCAGAGTCCTCTTGGTAGGCTAGAATGCATGGAATCGCAGCCCTTCTCCAAGGAGGGCTGAATAAAGGTATAGCTTTAAATTCCTTGAAGGTCCAGGTGGTGGCTATTACTTGCTTCTGAGGGAGACTGGATAGCATGGCTACAGCAGCTCACCCTGATGTTTCTAGATTCCTTAAGGAGGGTCAAGAGGTTGTGACCACCTTTTTGGCCGATTGTTCCTCCATGGGACCTTAATTTGGGGCTGAGACTCCTTTCAACTCATGGAGGCATGCGTTCTTGAAAGATCTTTCCTTGAAATCAGCCTTCTTAGTTACTGTCTGCCTCACTCAGCGTTTTCTGAAACTTCAAGCGTTGTCTTGAAGTGAGTATTTTCTGATCATTTCTGTGAGTGCAGTCACTTCCAGTACTTTCCTTTCTTCTGAAAGTCAATTCCATCTTTCATATTAATCAGAAAGTGTTTCTCCCGGCCTTTTCTCATGAAGAGATAGAGATGAATATAAGTTTCTTAGATGTTCGGAGACTAATAATTAGATATCTGAAGTTGAATAATGCCTTTTGCAAGTCAAATATACTATTTGTACTTTTTCAAGGCCCATGTGAGGAGGACCTGGTCTCTAAGGCTACTCTGGCTCACTGGATAAATGAAACTATTGTCTCAGTGGTAAAAGACCTACAGACTTGATTTGAGTGACTCCACAAGGGTGCAGTTGTCCACTTGGGAGGAGCTACAGGCGTTTTCGCCTGCAGACATTTGTAGGGTGGTCACTTAGTCTTTCTTGCATACTTTTGTTAAACAATTACTGGCTAGATGTTCTGGCCCAGGAGGACTCTGTTACTGAGCCAGGGTTTTCAACGTGGCCCTCCCTTCTTCCACCCAAATAGGTAGAAGTTTGGTATTTCCCACCTATATGGGACTGGACTGGTGTTGTTCTGTCCCCAGCAGTGGGTACATGTTTGTATCTGTAAATACTGTAGCTTAATGGTGTTTATTGCAGCCCCTCCCTTCCGGGAACTCTTGATATTGAAACACTTTTTGTAACCCATGATAAAAGTCTGGGAGTCCTGCCTTTAAGAGGAGCCTTGCCCTTAAAAGAAGTTCCCTCCCCCTTTGCTTTCTCTCACTTGGGAAGAGCTTGAATGCCCTCTCAATCTAACTTGAGTCTTCTTAAGTGCCTCATAGGCTCAAGGAGCTGTCCTTCATGCTCCCCCTGTGTCACATGGGTCCTAGGTTCGTTGCCATTGGACCTTGCCCCCCCCCCTGCCCCCAGCTTGTGGAGGCGTTTTCTGTAACAGCTTTCTGGGACACTTTCAGTCTAGTCTAGCCCATGCGGCTTCAAAGCCAGGAGCACCTGCAAGCTCTGTGAAACGATCGGCTTTTTTACATTCCTTCTTACCGCTTTATTTCTAAAGATTAAATCCGCTTCAGAACCCCTTTTGTCTTCTCACCTCGAATACCAAGAAACTCCGTTCTCCCCTCTCCTACCTATTTCCAGCTACAAAGGTCTTTGCCTGGGGCTACACGTTTGGAATGCAACAATTGTAAGTAGAACTACTTGTACAATAAATAATTTCAAACTTAAAGAATCTTTGACTGAGGACTGATTGGGAAGGAAAGTTAGCTGTCTGGATGAGGAAACAAGGGAGGTTTCTATTGAGCCAGTACAGGTGTAGCTGGATAAGATGGAAGGAGAAATTTTCTTACCTGTTCATTTTCTTTCCATTAGTCCTGCTACACTTGTCCAACACCTTTCTGGGAAGCAGAGCCGATTCATATCAGGGGCTAGGATTTTCTTCTGTCTGCTGCCTAGTTGTACATAGTTGTATTCGCATTCTGGAGAATTTTCTTTTTTCCTTTTTCTTCCCAGAAGGTTGGAAGCTGCAGGAAGTCTTCTTTTTAGGTTCAAGTTACAGTTTTATTAGTATTTTAGTTTTGTTGGGTCTGATCCAGGGCTATGTCAGGGGAGTATACTGGATTCCTACTGTGCTGCTAAGTAGTGGAGATGATGCCACATGAGAAAACAGTGTTCTCTGCCTCCATCTGCTGGTAGAGGAAAACAACCAGCCTGTATGGGACTGGACTGGTGTAGCAGGATTAATGCTAATGAAATTAACAGGTAAGAAAATTTCTCCATTTCACAAACTTTACATAGGAGAAATATTTATTTATAATTTATTTTAAAATATTTGTTACCCATACTTCCTACGTTCAGGGCAGAGTATAAAAAGGCATACATGATAAGCTGGCTAAAAAAATATAAAACACAATATCAAATTACAACAACATACTTATATCAAAAAAGCATTACAGGGCATGCATTTCTTTGTGATGGTAATACTTGGACAGTTAGATGGAATATGCTTTTTAAATACATTAATTTGTGTTCAGATGCACCATTCAACTATGAATTTTTAAAAACCTTTTCCTTATTAAATTTCAAATCACATCCAAGCAAAATCACTTCTTTAGAACAACATGCAGAGATATAAGATGTGGACCCTTAGTCTGAGGAGGAGTTGATGCTACCTGAGGAGACGGCTCCTCTGGTTCCCCCGTTGGAAGGCGAGGCTGAATTGAAGGAAGGACCAGCTGGATCTTCGCCACTGAAAGCCAGCGGTCTCTCCGGGTGGAGCCCGTAGGGACCCGGACCACTGGGACTTAGGTGAGCCCTTGAGAGATGGAAGATTCGTCGAAGTCCAGTCCGGGGTCAGAAGCCAGAGGATCACCAGTCACCAGTTCGAGGTCAAACACCAGAGAATCGCCAATTACCAGTCCAAGGTCAAATGCCAGAGGTTCGTCTAGGAGGAGAGACGAGTACCTGAGGCACCGACAGACTCACAGGAGTGAGCAGACTCGTTGCCAAGTCAAAGAACAGGAAGAGGAAGCCTCCTTAAGTACTTCCCTAAGCCTGACATATCTGTTGCAGCTGGAGCTGGTTAAGTGACGAGGCCCCTTTAAATGCATGTGGGAGGAGCGGCCGCTCGCCTAAGAGGGGACCAGCCGAGGACAAACCAGGAAGTGCTGCAGTGTGGCCCGACGCCGCGAAGAGAAGGTCGAGGGCCGCTCCCTCCTTCGGGAAACACGGCAGGGTCTCGGCAGGAGGGACTGCCCTGAGGGAGGAGAGCAGGAGCCTGCCACGGGAATGCCTCCCCACTATCGCTGAGGTGCCGGCAGCGGTCCCGGCACCGCGGAGGGAGGTAGGAGGGGCCAGCCGCAGATGGCCGCGGCTGGGAGTTATAACATCTTTGGCATGCCACACACACTACAAGCTCTCTCTTCTTCTCCCCATTGGAGACTTGGGTTTCTGTCTGTGCCTTGCATAGAATAGAAATCCCCAAACTGACACCATATGTGGGTAGACAAGCAACTTCAGGCTGGAGACACACTGTCACACAAGACTCCAGCCTCTTTCACAGAAGGTTGTACTTTATTCTATATTACAATCAGCAAGCAAAATAGTAGGCTGCTTACCTCTAGCAATGTACACACACTATTACCTTGTCACCAAAAAACACATACTTTACAACTATAAATTTTGTAAACTTTTTAAAATTGATATATAAAACATGTACCACAGCAGAAATACACAATTGCTTTTGATGTGTTGGATCTCATTGCCTCCTTCATGCCCCTGGCTACCAATGCATTGATTGGGCCACTGATTTTTTTTGTCTAGTTACAGGCTGTGCATGGGATTGGGTGAATAGCTCTGGCATGGTACATCTTATCTTCTCTGTTGCATGCAAGTGTATATTCAGAAATAGACAACTGTCTTGGATTCCAAATATTGAAGATGTCAAATACTTAGGCTGAAGAGGAGCTTGCTCCTGCTTGATTTTTAGGGACATGCACCAGCCCCACTGCACCACTTCTTCCCATTCTCCAATCTTTTTGGTAACCCAACCACCACTTTCCCGTCCTTTCTTTTGGTATCAAAATCTTAAATCTGTCCCTAGCTCCATGACTGCAAGTCATCCCTCCTCCCAGCATAGTTGAAAATTAAAGTCACATGCACTGTGGAAGGTGGGCCTGATTGTAACCAGTGCTACTCCATGCATTTTACACCAGCCTTCTTGGAAGCCTGATGCAGCCACACTGCTGATATTAGGGTTGGACGCTGGTATCTTCTCTCTCGTTACCTGTAGCTCAACACCAGATCAGTTTGTGACTCATGGATTTGCTTATGTCAATATTAAAATGATTAGGATACTGCTAGAAAGGATGTCTGATGATGATCAGCACAGCAGCAACCCTCTTGTCTTAACTTTGCACTGCTGGCACTGCCTTGAAAGCAGCAGAATTCTGAGCTCACTTCCAAACATAGGTGCCGGGGAAACGTTTCTTAGCATAATTATCTTTTCCCATAACAGGCTCACTCCATGTCAAACCTGACATTTTAATCCGATTTAAGCAAGAAAGAGTTGGGATTGAGATCCAGGAATCTGAGAACAGAGGAAAACTGACCGTCACAGGCGCATGTGAGGAACTGTGTGAAACAGGTGATGTAGCTTGGATTAAAGCTGATGATGGTCTGATCTAAACACTTCTTACAGGAAAAACGCCTCCTACAGACCAGACACAGCAAGAATGAAGCATTATAATCAAGACTCCTAACTTCTTATCTTTGTGGTGTAGACACACATTTTTTAAAATTCTATTTCCATTCATTTTGCTTTTCTCTTTTCCTTTTCAGATCTCTTTGTTTTTAATCTTTCATCCCCATCTTTCATCTCTCTTGCCTCACAAATCTGCTTCACTTTTTGGAAGGAGTTAATAAACATGTGGATAAAGGTGAACCTGTAGATGTAGTGTACTTGGATTTTCAGAAGGCATTTGACAAAATTCGTCATGAGAGGCTTCTAGGAAAAATAAGTTATGGGATAGGTGGCGATGTCCTTTCAAGGATTACAAACTGGCTAAAAGACAGGAAACAGAGAGTAGGATTAAATGGACAATTTTCTCAGTGGAAGGGTGTGGGCAGTGGAGTGCCTCAGGGATCTGTATTGGGACCCTTACTGTTCAATATATTTATAAATGATCTGGAAAGATGATTTTAATGACAGGTTACAAATTTTTACTAATAGGTCTGAAATTTTATTTTTTAGTTCTGACCATGCCTTTTGCACACTTTTTACTTTTGTAGCTGCTCCTTTCATTTTTTTTCTATTTTTCTCATTTTATCAGTTTCCCTTTTGAAAGTTTAGCACGAGAGCCGTGGATTTGCTTACTGTCACCCTTCCAGTTATTAAATCAAATTTGATCATATTATGATCAGTATTGCCAAGTGGCCCCACCCCCGTTACCTCTCTCACCAAATCCTGTTCTCTACTGAGTATTAGATCTAAAATTGCTCCCTCTCTCGTTGGTTCCTGAACCAATTGCTCCATAAAGCTATCATTTATTCCATCCAGGAACTTTATCTCTCTAGCGTGTCCCGATGATACATTTACCCAGTCAAAAATGGGGTAATTGAAGTCTCCCATTATTACCGCACTACCAATTTGGTTAATAAACATGTGGATAAAGGTGAACCGGTAGATGTTAGTATATTTGGATTTTCAGAAGGCATTTGACAAAGTCCCTCGTGAGAGGCTTCTAAGAAAACTAAAAAGTCATGAGATAGGAGGCGATGTCCTTTCATGGATTACAAACTGGTTAAAAGACAAGAAACAGAGAGTAGGATTAAATGGTCATTCTTCTCAGGGATCTGTACTTGGACCAGTGCTTTTCAATATATTTATAAATGATCTGGAAAGGAATTCAACAAGTGAGGTAATCAAATTTGCGGATGATACAAAATTATTCAGAGTAGTTTAAATCACAAGCGGATTGTGATACAATGCAGGAGGACCTTGCAAGACTGGAAGACTGGGCATCCAAATGGCAGATGAAATGTAATGTGGACAAGTGCAAGGTGTTGCATATAGGGAAAAATAACCCTTCCCTGTATGTAACCGGATCAGTCCAGACTCCTGGATTTTGCCCCCCTCTAGCAGATGGAGACAGAAGTTTACAAACCAAAACTCCGCCTATATCTAGGCTGGTGCCACCTACAGTCTGGCAGTATTCTTCTGTCTCCTAGCAGGTGGAAGGGGTGCAAAACCTACAGTCTGTGCTGAGGCCTAGGTATTGGCTGGTAGATAGTGTTTTTAAAAAAAAAAAAGGTTTAGGGTTAGGGACCGCAGAGGCTTGCCTGTAGGTCCGTGTTTACACCTCCCAGGGGGTTGCCAGGTCCTGAGGGGACCATCCCCCCTGATTCAAGAGGCCACTGACGAGTGGGGGATCCTCATCTACCGGCTTACCATCGGCACTGGGGGTGACACCGGGGTGCCCGGCTCACTCCCCCCAGTTGGATCTGGACCAGAGGTGATCGATATAGTTTGTTAAAAAAAATAAAAAGTATACAGATTGTTTTGTTTGGTTCTGGTTTCTACCTTTTTTTTTTCTCCTTCCTTCCCGCAGGGGGGGGGCGAGCGCCATATCGCCGTCACGGGGGGTTATTTTCTTTTCTCTCTCTCTCACACTCCCTCACTGGGGCAGAGCATGCCGCGTCGGTGTGCCTGCCTGGCCTGGCCTGTGGGTCCGTGCAGGCGCGGTTGTCCAGAGAGAGCCTCTGTTCCTCCTGTGTCTCGGGAGGTGAGGGAGGGTCTTCGGCCCCGATCGGGACCTGGGGCAGTAAACGTTCGCGTGCCGGGTCCGCGGGGATCAAGTTGGCTGACAGTGCTGGCCCGTTCTCGGGGAGCCCTGGAACGGGCACCATTTTAGATGCCGGGAATCCAATTTCGGCGGCAACGGCGGCCATTTTTTCGCTGGCGGATCGGGGGGAGGACCACCTCCCCCCGCGGTTGTCACCTCAGCGCAGGGTCCCTGCGGGGGACAGACCTGCGAGGCCCGACTGCCCAGTTGATTTCAGGATCCCTGAGGGGGATGATGATGGGGCAACTTCGGATTCTTCGTTCGGGTCTGAGTTTGTGCTCTTAGGGGCGGATTTTAAAAGGAGCGCGAATAGGCCTACTTTTGTTTGCGCTCAGGCGCAAACAAAAGTACGCTGGATTTTAGTAGATACGCGCGGAGCCGCGCGTATCTACTAAAAAACCTGGATCGCGCGCGCAAGGCTATCTATTTTGTATAGCCGGCGCGCGCCGAGCCGCGCAGCCTACCCCCGTTCCCTCCAAGGCCGCTCTGAAATCGGAGCGGCCTCGGATGGAATCCTCTAACACCCTCCCCTCACCTTCCCCTCCCTTCCTCTACCTAACCCACCTGCCCGGCCCTGTCTATACCCCCCCCTTACCTTTGTTGGGGGATTTACGCCTCCCAGAGGGAGGCGTAAATCCCCGCACGCCAGCGGGCCTCCTGCGCGCCGGGCCGCGACCTGGGGGCGGGTACGGAGGGCGCGGCCACGCCCCCGGACCGCCCCGGGCCGTAGCCACGCCCCCGTACCCGCCCCCAAAACGCTGCCGACACGCCCCGAAAACGCCGCGACGACCGGGACCGCCCCCCGACACGCCCCCAACACGCCCCCCTCGGAGAACCCCGGGACTTACGCGAGTCCCGGGGCTCTGCGCGCGCCGGTAGGCCTATGTAAAATAGGCTTACCGGCGCGCAGGGCCGGTAAGCCTATTAATGCACAAGGCATTTAAGGCCCGTAGGCTGGCCAGGAAGAGGCTCCATGATACCCTTGCCCCAGACGCGGGGCCAGGATTTGGGAAGCGGTCGAAGGCTGCCCCAGTTCCAGGGGGCCCGGACAGGTCCCGGCCCCTCCGGCCTCAGACATCCAGGAGAGATCCAGATTCCACAACGGATACGGATGAGCCAGAGGAACATCAAGGGGATCAGGACCTACTGTCCCAACCACCAAGGGGGGTTGATGGGGACAAAGACCAGGGGCCCATGGGTCCTCGTGGTTCCCATGGGACAGAGGGGGATGACCCAAAGGTATTTCGGCTATTTTGAAAGGATGAACTGGGGTCCCTTATCCCGGAAATTCTGGGGGAATTGGGGATTCAGGTTCCACAGGAAGAGTCCCGGCTTGGAGCAATGAACCCGGTCGTCTTGGGACTTCGGGGTCCTCCTTCCGCTTTTCCCTTCCATTTTTCTTCCTCGGATTTGCTTTTTAAGGAGTAGTATACTCCTGACTTGGGGCTGAAGGTGGCAAAAGCAATGGATAAGCTCTATCCCTTGCCAGAGGAAGACCACCATTCCGGTGACCGGGGGTACAGCGCTTAAGGATTTGCAGGACCGGAAGCTGGAGATACAACTCAAGCGGATCTTCGAGGTTTCAGCATTAGGAATTTATTCAGCCATTTGCAGCAATTTTTCCTTACATGCTGGCCTTTGGTGGGCACAACAATTATTGGCCAACTAATCTCTATCGCCTGAGGAGGCGCGCCAGGCGGGGCGTTTAGAAGCGGTGATTGCGTATAGTGCGAACGCCTTTTATGATCTACTTCGAACCTCTGCCAGGGCTATGGTTTCCGCAGTCTCTGCAAGGCATTTACTGTGGCTCCGTCATTTGTCGGCGGATGTGACATCTAAAGCCTGGTTGGGTTCATTGCCCTTCAAGGCAAGCTGTTGTTTGGCAAGGAATTGGAAGATCTAATTGAGTCCTTGGGTGAGAACAAGGTGCATCGGCTGCCAGAGGACAGACCAAGGACCAGGGGAGCTCCGGCTTCTCGCTCTCATTTTCGCAGCGGTCGCCAGCCTTGGACCTCTCGGGGCTTGGCTTCCTCCTTTCGTCACAGTGCCAACAGACAACAGTCTTATTCGCAGTCCTTTAGCGGGTACCGTTTTGGTCGTCCGGGAGCCGGTCAGAATGTGCAGGGGGGCAAGCCTGCACAATGATGTGAGGCTGGTCCATTCCTCCGTGCCGAGAATTGGGAGCAGATTAGGTCGGTTTTACGAGGAATGGACCAGACCATGTCGGATCAGTGGGTCCTAGATGTGATAAGACACCGTTACGCGTTAGATTTTTTACGCCGGTCGCGCCAGTGTTTCCTGGTATCGCCTTGCGGGTTTTCAGACAAGCGCCGGGCGGTACGGGCAACACTGGGTCGGCTCCGAGATCTCGGCGCGATTGTCCCAGTGCCACCCAATGAGCTCCGCAGGGGCTGTTATTCCATTTACTTCATGGTACCAAAAAAGGAAGGAACTTTTCGTCCTATCCTCGACCTGAAAAGGGTCATCAGATGTCTGCGGATCCCTCGTTTTCGTATGGAGACATTGCGCTCCGTGATCGCGTCAGTAAGACAGGGGGAGTTTTTGGCTTCCTTGGACCTCACGGAAGCGTATCTGCACAACGGTATCCGGGCAGAGAACCAGCAGTTTCTCAGGTTCGCCATGCTGGGGCAGCATTTTCAGTTTCAGGCGTTCCCGTTCGGCCTTGCGACTGCGCCTCAAATTTTCACCAAAATCACGGTAGTGGTGGCGGCGCAGCTACGCAGGGAGGGTCTGTTGGTACACCCGTATTTGGACAATTGGCTGATTCGCGCCAAGTTGGAGACACTCTGTCGAGCAGCGGTTCAGCAGGTGCTTCAATTGTTGCACACACTAGGTTGGATAGTCAATGTATCCACGAGTCACCTGGTACCTTCTCAGTCATTGGAGTTTTTGTGAGCTTTGTTCGACACTCGTCTGGGAACGGTGTCCCTAACACAGGAGCGAATGTTCAAATTACAGGCGCAAGTTCGAAGATTGTTATCCAAACAGATACCGATCGTCTGGGACTATTTACAGATGTTGGGGTCAATGACTTCCACACTGGAATTGGTTCCCTGGGCTTTTGCTCATATGCGACCTTTGCAGTCAGTGTTACTCTCCCGTTGGAACCCAGTATCGTAAGAATTTCGTCTGCCGTTGCCGCTGACCCAGGGGTCAGCATGGATTGGTGGTTGTGTCCGAGCAACTTGAGTAGCGGAGTGCCTCTGGAGATCCCGCCCTGGCGGTAATCACTATGGACGCCAGCCTGTATGGTTGGGGAGTGGTCTGTCTACGGAAGTCGGTACAGGGCCAATGGTCCCCGCAGGAGGCATCTTGGTCCATCAATTGGCTGGAGACCAGAGCGGTCCGGCTGGCTCTACAAGCATTTTTCCCACTAATTCACGGTCAGTCCGTCAGGGTTCTCTCAGACAACGCGACCACGGTGACGTACATCAATCGGCAGGGGGGAACCAAGAGTCAACCGAAACTGTGAAGACAAAAGATGTCCTACCAGTGAGAGTGATAGTCCATCATTAGATTATTCAGCCCTGAAAAACTTCTGTTAGGACATTCAGGCTCTTGGGTCTCACATCGATACAGTAAAGTGCAACCGCGGTTACCCTGCTCCTAACTCGCCTTCTACTCACTTTCCGCGATACACTATCCCCTTTAACTCATCCCTACCACCTCTTAAAATCCCCGGGTGACCCCTTCCGCCCGCGGCATGTATATTAAATGTAAACGAGCGAATTAGCTATTCCCTCCCATACAGTAACACGCGCCCCGACTATCGCTTTTTTACCCTGCCGTTTTGCCGTGCGTTTACCCTGCTAACTTACCGCCTACCCTTACCCCAGCGTTAGAGGCAGGGGTAAGGGTAGACGGCAAACTTTCTCCCAGCCCCCGCTCACCTGCCCTGGCCGTGTCCGGTCTCCGGTGCAGCCCCAGTCCTGTCCCCTCCTCCCGAAGCAAAAAAAAAAAAAACCCGAAAAAAAAGTAGCAAGAGAGCGAGGGGAGAGACGGGCAATCCTACGCTCGGGCCTGCAGTCCCTTGTTCTCTCCTCCCGAAGCAGGGCGCGAAAACTGCCCCCCCCCCTCCTCCGGGAGGAGGGGGGGCAGTTTAAAGCGACAAAGCGACTTACTTTTGCAGGCCCCCCCCCCCCTCCGGACTTCGGCGACGATGACCGGGCAATCCTAGGCTCGGGCCTGCTAGTCCCTTTCTCCTCTCCTCCCGAAGCAGGGCGCGAAAAGCAGCCTTGCTCCGGGAGGAGGGGGGGGGGGCAGTTTAAAGCGAAGAATCGACTTACTTTTGCAGCCCCCCCCCTCCGGACATCGGCGACGACCGCGGCTCCTGCCTCCAGCCTCCAGCTGTCAGACGCATCGTACGTGGGAAAGCGGCCCCTATGCGTGCAATTGGCTGCTCAAGACGTGACGTCAAATGCTGTGATGCCAAACGTCGTGACGTCACGTCTTGAGCAGCCAATTGCACGCATAGGGGCCGCTTTCCCACGTGCGATGCGTCTGTCTGACAGCTGGAGGCTGGAGGCTGGAGCCGTGGTCGTCGCCGATGTCCGGAGGGGGGGGGGCTGCAAAAGTAAGTCGCTTCGTCGCTTTAAACTGCCCCCCCCCCTCCTCCCGGAGCAAGGCTGCTTTTCGCGCCCTGCTTCGGGAGGAGAGGAGAAGGGACTAGCAGGCCCGAGCCTAGGATTGCCCGTCTCTCCCCTCGCTCTCTTGCTACTTTTTCGGTTTTTTTTTTTTTTTTGCTTCGGGAGGAGGGGACAGGACTGGGGCTGCACCGGAGACCGGACGCGGCCAGGGCAGGTGAGCGGGGGCTGGGGGAAAGTTTGCCAAGCATCGGAGAACATAACTGTCCACTTCCTGGTACCTGTCATTTGAAATGACATTTGAAATGACAGATACCAGCGTGGCCGTGAAGCGTTAGGCCCGCGCACCCAGGATACTGTATAGGCGCTCTATACAGTAAAATGGGTTGCGCGGGCCTAACCTTCGCCTAACGCTTCGCAGACGCGGCATGCATTTGCATGCAATTTGAAGAGAGTATCGAGCGGTAGGTGAAGAGCACTGTGCGTGCGGGGAACGAGGGTGCGCCTGGCACTGCCGCACTCTTTCTAACGTGGCATAACTGTATCGACCTGAGAATGAGGAGTGAATCTCTCTCTCCTTAGATATAACATTAATGGTCTTAGTCTCAATTTTATTCAATAGAATATGGATTCAGGAATAATATGAAGAGAGAAAAAGTTTACTGGAACTAACGTTAAAAAAATATTTAGGAAGTCAAATCTTAGCTGTACATAAAAATAGGCACAGATGAGACCAGTCTTTTAATTTTACAGATTGTAAAAAAAATCTACTTCTAGAGCATGTGTTACAATTCATTAGAAATTTTACAAAGGACAGAAACTATTTAAGGGTTCAGAATGTGATAAAAGCCTCAGTTGCAAATATGTCCTAAGAGAACATCAAATGATCCAAAACTCTTTGATACAATGCAAGTACTAAGAAGGGTTTCAGCAGTAAATTTGAGAGATTGAGATCATCCCCAACATGCCATGGTTTACAAATGAGGTTCATTCCTGGCAAGGTATGTGCAAAACAAATCCATTTGGAGAAACTTCTCCTGCGAAAAGCATCCTCAGTCCTTTAGGGGATCATTTTCTGTCCCTTTTCTCGTGCAATAGCTAGATAGGGGCGGGGCGGCATTGGGACTGGAAGAGGAGGAGTTGGGGCGGCGTCGGGGCAGATGCCGTGGAAACATCGCTGGCGGCGAAAAGGTAAGACCCCCTTATCGCCACCAATAGTACCACCTTTCACGGTGGCGCTACTGGGTGCGAAAGCCGGCAGCAATAATATCGCGGTGGTGCGATTGCTGCCGGCTTTCGCAGGCCCGCCTCCTGCCCCCCATTACCGCGGGATTCACTGTTCCTTGTGACATTAGAAAATCCAGCCCTAAGTTAGGATAATTGTTTGGCGAATAGAGAAAATAACTGAAAATCCACCAGCACATGAAAGGAAAGAAGCTACCAAATTAGCTAAACAAGAGAAAAACTCAGTAACAAATCAAACCAGCAAGCGAGGAAGGATAATTGGCAGAAGCATAAGAACAGTGGGAATTACAGAAAGCTACTTCAGCAACCCCACAGAGAATCAAGATTTGTCACAGCAATGGATGAGAAGAGGTGAATTCAAACCTATGAATGAAAGATTGCCAATTGCAGCAGAAACATAATAGGTTACAGCTAGCATAGAAAAGACTGGTAAAACGGACAAATGCAGATTCTTTGGAAAAGAACTTGAACTGGTTACACACCTCGTCACAGAATGTGGTGTGCTGATGTCAGAAGGCCTGGATACGGAGAGGCAGAAGAATGGCATTGTTGATAGAAATGACAGTACTTAGCGATTGTTCTGTGGATCGTATAGAGCAGTGGTCCCCAACCCAGCCAGTCGGGTTTTCAGGATATCCACAATGAATATGCATGAGAGAATTTGCATGCATTGCTTCCATAACATGCAAATTTTCTCTCATGCATATTCATTGTGGATATCCTGAAAACCCGACTGGCTGGTGGGCCCCAGGACAGGGTTGGGGACCACTGGTATAGATAAAGCAAAGATCCTTAAGTAAAATAAGTAGCTAGGAAGAGTTTAGGGGTTGGGGAGGAGAGGAGAGGAGAGGAGAGGGGAAAGGGTAGGAAGGTTAGGTAGAGGTATAGGGAAGTTCCCTCCCAGTCCGCTCCTTAATTAGAGTGGACTTGGAGGGAACTGGAGAAGCCCTACTCCTGTCACCGTGCGTGGCCTTTTAAAATTCCCTCCCCCTGCATGCAGAGGAGGCCATCCGCCCACATATGCACGCATAAATTTTAAAATCTGCCACGCACACGTGTTATAAAATAGCCGTGTCCATGTGTGCATGCGAGTCTTAAAATTGACCCCTTAAATAGCATGAAATGATGCACATAGCGGTGAGGCCTTTTAAATGTACTGACTGTGATAATACCTTCATTCAAAAATCTGGTCTAAGAAATAAAAAAAAAAATCCACAGTGGACAGAAACAGTTTAAATCTTCTGAATGTGATTAAAGCTAAACTCAGAAAGGCCACCTTCAACAGCATGAAATGATCTACATGGGACCTAGATCATTCAAAAATTCTGAATGTAATAAAAGCTTCATTCAAAGCAGGCCTAAGAAGTCATGAAGAGATCCAGTGAGGAATATTTCTGGGAAACTACCTGTCACCTCTTTTATTTTGTCTGGCATTAAATCTACTGAGTACTTTAATTCCTTGGGTTATGGAATTAGACTTAATCCTAGTGCAACCAGTCTCCTGCCAATGACATTTCACAATTTATAGATGATTTGAAATTCTACAGTTCCTGTGATACTTATGTAAGAGAACAACTTCTTGTGATGTATAGTTTCTTGGTTTGGCCTGGATAAATATGCAAAGGCAACTTTCCTTAAAAGAAAATTAAGCAAAATTGAAAACTTCTTCCTGACTGAAGATTGCAATATAAAGGAATTAGAGCAGGAAGGTGTATATAGATATCTAGGAAAGTGGAAAAAATTGGCATAAAGCAAGTAAGCCAGTAAGTAAGCTGTTGGTGTGCGCTTCCTTGGGACAGCACTGAATGGCGCAGGGCCAGGCCCTTCAAAAAAATGCGTGCGGTGTCCGCAACGCCCAGTCACACACATAACCCCCCATTTTCACATGCGCGGGCTTCTGAAAATTAGCCAAATAGGTTACATTTACAACTGAAACACTGATCATATTCAGAACATTTAAATGGCTTTTCTCATGGGGGGAGGAAAGGAATTTTCTTCAAATGGGTAATTGCCAGGTTCTTGTGGCCTGGTTTTGGCCTCTGTTGGAAACAGGATGCTGGACTTGATGGACCCTCTGACCCAGCATGGCAATTTCTTATGTTCTTATTTTATTTCTTAGACCAGATTTTTGAATGAAGGTATTATCAGTCAGTACATTTCACAGGAATGAACTTCATACATAAATTATGGCATGTTGGAGATAATCCCAGTCCCTCAAATTTATGACTAATGCCCTTCTTACTACTTGCATTCTACCAGAGAAAGCCTCCATCTGGAGTTCATAAAATGTAATCTTAAAAGGCAACATATCAAGATGCGCTTGAAATTTCTTATTAATCAGACCAAGGTCATCCAATATGAGTGGGAATATTTCTGTATCTTTCTGCCACATTTTCTTGGTCTCTGATTGCATCTCCCAACATCACAGGGCTGCCACCACCCTAAAGGGCCAACCCAAAAAAAACATCCATTTCATGTCTGTTATCCATTACCCAGTTTCCCATTTCTCCTCTTTCTCTCTCATCTCTTCTCACTGCCTCTCACCAATCCTTTGGATCTTCACATCATCTCTTGCTCTTTCTCCATCTTTCAGCCCTTATCTCACATCCCACTGCTAATCCCTCCTAGCTGCATATCATATACCCCTCTCACACCACCTGCTCCCTGTCCCACACATCCTCATTCATAATGCCAGTTCCTAGTGTATCATTCTCCATAATCACACCCCAGTCCCACCAACTCCAACCTTCATTCACCTAATCCCCCAGTCATCACTGACCTCCTAATTGCTGCTCTCCATGCACACCCATCCTTAATCTCCCAGACCCTGCCAATCCCCTCCCAACCAATCTCTCAGTCCCCACTCCCACCCTCTATGTTTCACTCCCTACTGAAACAACTGGGCCCCATCCACTCCTGCCCAAGATTCCCCTGACACTAATCCTCCCAGTTCCTGTGCTTTCCGTTCCCAATCTCAGTCCTTGCTCACCCAGTCCTTCAGTCAATGCTCTCTCCACAAACCCACCCTCATCTCCTCCTCTCTGTTCATTCCCTCTCACTGCTAATCTCCCAGTCCCCATGCCCTCCCACACAGTTCCCAGTTTAAGAAGCTGCTTGAACCATGTGGTATACCTTAGATTTCTAGGGAGCCCTGAATGGTTTAAATAGCCAGCAACCGAATAATGTTTTTGACTCTGGCAGAGCCCAGCATGGTCTGAATTGGGAGGGTAGCAGTGACAGAGTATTGTCACAGTTAGGGATGGGGTCGCGGCCTGATAATGATGCCCAGGCCTCATGCTTTTCCTGCTTCCTCTGCCTCATCCCGAGAACTCTCGGGGCCGCAGGGTGGTGCAGCGCTTCAGTACCTTAGGGCAGTAACCGCTGTGGCCATAGTCACATTAACCATAGGCTAGCTACTGATCTGACAGAGGGTCATTAACTCCTTCCACCAGACTACTTTCATTTTTAGAGTTTACAGCATTCTCATCATCTCACTTGTAGCCAAGTATTGCTTTTCTTAAGTCAATACGCATGCCTATTAAAAATCCAAGATATTTTCCCATTTTTCTAACAGGCAGTCAAGGTTACAATCCTGAACCCATAGTGGAGATCCTGAAAATGGAAGAGCTTCATGTCGGCGACCAGCTGGAGAGAAGAGAGAAGGATATGGATACCAAGATTGGTGAGCAAAAAATTATTTTGTAATAAATACCTGATGTGAAATGTTTAAAAGTTTATGAGGTAGATAATTTAAAAAAAATGGCTAAGTAAGTTAGTAGGATAAAGCTTACCTGGCTGTCTTACATGGGATATTCAGCAGTATGGCTTTGCTTACCTGGCAAAGTTAGACTTGCTCCATTTCAGGTCTAACTTATCTTGTTAACTTAACTGGACAAGTAGTGTCATCCTGATTCACCCATCTAGATATCCAGCTAACTACTTAGCTAGATAAGTGACTTATCCAGCTAAGTGGTGGCTGCTGAACTTAACTGGATATTCAGCAGCTGCTACTTAGCTGGATAAGTGAGTACTTATCCAGCTATCACTGTATATTGGGCTGTACTTATTGAAGCAGTTTATTCTTATTAGCTTTGAGTTACATTTAAGTTGTTATGTCATTAGAATTCATTTATCTTAAACTGACAGCTCTGAGGAATTCTGGGTCCAGAATGAATCCCAGGTCTCCAGCAGGGTGTTGCGGAGTTTTTGGTTAGTGACTGTAAGTGAAGGGAAACACCACATAAACTGGGAGATGCACAGAACCAGCAAGATGAGATCAGGCATGGTCCATTTCCCTCTGTTTGTTTGCTTTTGCTCTCTTGTTCTTGTCCACAAGCAATATCACTTCCTGTTAAATGTCATATGGAGCCTTACCTGAGCAAATATCTTTAAATAATCATATGGGATATTTCCCTGTATATGTTCTTCTCCATATTTTAACATTAATAAGCATACTGCTATCTTTATCCAACAGATGATGGATTTGGGAACATTATTAAGGTTCAGAAAATGTGTGATGGTCAACAGAGGGAGGAATGGGAACCCAGAGACTCCACAAGAGGCAGCCTAGATCCTTCAGCTGACTGTGAAGGTGGTATCAGTAGAGTAACACCATCCAGTGTGGAAGAAAATGCTCAAAAAGGAGAGAAACCAAACACATGTCCTGAGCAAGAGAGAAATTCCAACTGCTGTCCAAATCTTGTAGAAACTCTGAGACTCAATGAAGGAGAGAGACCTTTTAAAAGTACTGATATTACTGATATTTGGGAAACTTTCACCATAAACTCACATTCTTCTGAGTTCCAAGAAAAGATTGAATATGGAAACAAATTCACTGAATGGGCAAGTCACACTTGTTTCAATGAATTTCATAAAACGGAGAAAATTATTATAGGTACGGAAGGGGAAAAAAGAGCCCCTAAGCAATCACAGCTATCAGCAGACAGAAAAATTCACATGCAAAAGAAACCATTATACTGTACTCAGTGTGAAAAATGCTTTCCTAGCAGAGCTGAGTTGGAAAGACATGTAAGAATTCACTCAAGAGGAAACACATTTCAGTGTACTGCTGGTGAAGAAAGATTTAGTAGGAAGTCGAACCTGAGAGAACACAAAAAGTTGCACAGAAGAGACAAGCCTTTTAAGTGTACTGAGTGTGAAAAGTATTTTACAAACAGATCCCAGCTTTCAATTCATCAGAAATTTCACTTAGGAAAGAAAGATTTAAATGTTCTGAATGTGAAAGAAGCTTCACTCTGAAATCTGATCTAAGAAAACATGAAAGAATCCACACTGGTGAAAAACCATTTAGATGTCCTCAATGTGATAAGTGTTTCAGACAAAAATATGATGTAAAAATACATGAAAGAATCCACACTGGAGAGAAACCATTTAAATGTTTTGAATGTGATAAATGTTTCAGTAATAAAAGTGGCCTGCGATCGCACGCAATGATCCACATGATAGATAAACTATTTAAATGTTCTGAATGTGATAAAAGTTTTAGCCACAAAGTTGGTTTGCGGGTGCATGAAATGACGCACACTGGAGAGAAACCATTTAAATGTTCTGAATGTGCTAAATGTTTCAGTCAGAAATGTGCCCTGCGCACACATGAAATGACACACACTGGAGAGAAACCATATATTTGTTCTGAATGTGATAAATGTTTCCACCAGAAAGACAAACTGAAAATGCATGAACTCACCCACATAGGAGACAACCTGTTTAAATGTTCTAAATGTGATAAATATTTCAATCATAAAGGAAGCTTGCAACACCATGAAATGACTCACAAGACAGAAAAACAATTTAAATGTTTTGAATGTGATAAACGATTTATTAAAAAATCAGACCTAATAATTCATGAAAGAAGCCACACTGGAGAAAAACCATATAAATGTTCTGAATGTGAGAAATGTTTTGGTTATAAAGGCAGCTTCCATCGCCATGAAATGACCCACACAGGAGAGAAACCATTTACATGTTCACAATGTGCCAAATGCTTTCGTAATAAATACGATTTAAGGCGACATGAAAGAATACACACTGGAGAGAAAATGTTTAAATGTGCTGAATGTGAAAAAAGCTTCAGTAATAAATATGATCTAAGGAACCATAAAAATATGCACAGTGGAGAAAAACTATTTAAATGTTCAGAATGTGATAAAGGCTTCAGCAATAAATGTGGTCTAATGAACCATAAAAAAATGCACAATGTTGAAAAACTTTTTAAATGTTCTGAATGTGATAACCGTTTCAGACAAAAATCAGAGCTAATAGTACATGAAAGAGTGCACACTGGGGAAAAACCATTTAAATGTACTGAATGTGATAAAAGATTCAGCCAACAAGCCAACCTAAAAAAACATGAAAGAATGCACACTGGAGAGAAACCATTTAAGTGTTTTGAATGTGATAAAACTTTCAGAGAAACATCTACCCTTAAAGTACATGAAAGATTGCACACTGGAGAGAAGCCATTTAAATGTTTTCAATGTGATAAAACTTTCAGACAAAAATCTAACCTACGAAAACATGAAAGAATGCATACTGGAGAGAAACCATTTAAATGTTCTGTATGTGATAAAAGTTTCATTTGTCAATCCTTAGTAAGACGACATGAAAGGATTCACACTGGTGAAAAGCCATTTAAATGTTCTGAATGTGACAAATGTTTCAATCAGAAAGGCAGCCTTCGAGTGCATGAAATGATACACACTGGAGAGAAACCATTTATATGTTTTGACTGTGATAAAAGCTTCAGTAAAAAATCTGCTCTAAGAAAACATGAAAAAATACATATCAGAGAGAAGGTAAACTCAGACTTGTAGATGAGAGATTGATAATTGCAGAGTCAGGATAGTGAATTAGAGACACGATGATTCACAGCCAGCATAGAAAAGACTGGTAAAATTGGAAAAATGCAGATTCTGAAATACATAACTGTAAATGGTTACATTTCATCACTGGATGTGAAGTGCTAATGGCAGAAAGGCTGTATACAGAAAGGCACAACAAGGTGGTATGGCTTATTCATTGGAAACTGTAAACATTATAACATTGATGTACAAAAGAAAAAACTTACTAGGAGCACAATCCTATTAAAATAGAAGAGAATGAAGAAATTGTGCTCACCAGGGACATACCTAGTCCCACCAACAGGAAGATCAGTGCTGGAAAACCAGATATCATAGTGAATTAGGAAAAGAAAAGAAATGCATTGCTGATAGAGATATCAGTACCCTGCAACTATTCTGTGAAATATATGGAGAAAGTGAAGATCCTTAAATGTGAATAGATGAAATCAGAGACCAAGAATATGTAGCAGAAAGATACAGAAATAGATCCAATTATATTGGATGCCACTGGCCTGTCAAGAATTTCCAAGCATACCTTGATATGTTGTCTATAAAAATTGCACCCTATTAAGTCCAGGAGGCGGCTCTCTTTGGCTCAATGTAAGTACTATGATGGGCATTAGCATTACATCTGAGAGATTGAGATTATTCCCAACATACCCTGGCTTATGAATGAGGTTCATTCCTGTTAAGGTTTGCACAAACAAACCCATTTGGAGGCACTACCCTGAGAGAAACCATAGAAATATTCTGAATGTGAAAATGTTTTCAAACAGAAAATCCACTTGAAACTGCATGAAAGGAACCACACACTACCTTTGGAAAGTGGATGCGATCTGACTTGTAAGGGCATCTGAGAAGAAAGTTTTATATAAAACCCTAGGAACAGCATAAGGAGGAACAATTCATCACAAATCATTAAGGATAAAGATCAGTAAAGCGCAGTGCAGGAGATTTAATGTGATATTGAAAAGTGTTTTATCAGCACAGAATGAGATTTAAGCTATCAATCAATTTGTAATCCCTGCACTCTCATCCAACTTTGAAAGAGTAGACTGATCCCATAAAAATTAGATGCGATAGAACAAGAAAGCTACTCCACACCCATCAGATAATCCATAAGAACCAGTGTACACTGAGATTGTACAACCCTAAAGCTGAAGGTATGGATCTCAGTGTTGCCATCATAAGCCTTCAGGCATACTTAATGGCATCAACAGATCCAAATGCCCAAAATGTGCTGAAGAACGAAAGCAAATGGCCACCATCAAGCTCTGTTCTTAAGCCTGGACATTAATTCTGTCAAATAAATGGACTGAGTGAGAACCCACCAGTACACAAGGGGAAAGAAGCAACAGAATTTGCAAGCCAAGAGAATAAACTAATTAAAGAATCAGACAAAAAAAAAAGGAAATAAAATTGGCAGAAGCACAAATACAATGGGAGATACAAAGAGTTGTTTCAGAAATCCTTGGTGGACCAAGATGTGACAGAGCAGTGCTTAAGGCTGAACTTAGACCTAAAGCTGAGAGAGTGATTATTGCAGCACAGGCAAGTGGACTACAGATGAGATGGTTCACTGTCAACATAGAAAAAAATGATAAATGCAGATCCTATAAAACAAAACTGGAAATGGCTACACATCTCATTCCTGGATGTGATGTGCTGATGTCAGAAGCCCTGTAAAAAGAAAGGTACAACTCCTCCATTAGAAATTTTGTAAGCACCATAGCAACACTGTACCAGAAAAATACTGGGACCACAACCCTAGAATTGAAGAGCTGGAAGAAGTTGTGATCAGATGGGACATCCCCATTCCAAACAATAAGAAGCTTGATGCAAACAAAAAACTTGGACATTTATTTATTTATTTGTCGAGTTTTATATACCGTCGTTCGGTTTCGCCATCACAACGGTTTACAAAAGGTCGATTTCTACAATCGTAAATTTGTTGACATGGTTATTAGAGATTAAGGTATATATTTATTCATAGGGTTGTTCTGGTAACGTCAGGGCTAAGCTGGTAAAGACGATTAGGTAAAGAGTCAGTAGGAGTTTTGTTAGGCTTTTGTAAACATCCAAGTTTTTAGCTCTTTTTTGAAGGTTTTTAAATTTTGTTGTGTTCTCAAGTCCATTGGGAGGGAGTTCCATAGTTCGGGGCTTCCAAGGGATATGGCTCTCATCTGAGTTGAAATAAGTTTGTGACGTGTTGGTGAGATTTTTAGTAGGCCTTTGTTTGCTGATCGGAGGTTTCTATTTGGTGCGTGGAGTTTTATGGATGCGCTGAGCCAGTTTGTTTTTCGTATATTATTTTGTGAACTATGGTTAGTATTTTGTAGTCAATCCTGTATTTTATTGGGAGCCAGTGTAGTGAAATGAGGGTTGGAGTAATATGGTTGAATTTTCTTGTTCCTGTGAGTATTCTGGCGGCTGTATTTTGTAGGATTTGGAGAGGTCAGATGGTGGTGAGAGGTAAGTTGAATAGTAGAGAGTTGCAGTAATCAAGGTTGGAGAAGATGAGAAGTTTGAGTACTGTTCGGAAATCATTGGGTGATAGGAATGGTATTAGGTGTCGTAGTGTTAGGAGTTTGTGATATCCTTCTTTGATTTTTGTGGAGATGTGGTTCTTGAAGGAGAGTTCCTTGTCAGTTATGACTCCAAGGTTTCGTGCGTGGGTGACGGGGGAGATTGCTGGACATTGTGGTAAAGGAGAAAGAAACAAGAGCAGCATTTTGTGTTTGAGATTTCAATACCAAGCAACTATTCAGGCTATGGTATGGAGGGTGAGAAGACCATTAAGTACAGAGGGATGCAATCAAACACCAAAAAACGGTGGCAGAAAGATACAAAATAGTTCAAATTATATTGAGCATCACTAGCCTGGTAAGAACTTGTAAGCACACTGTTATACGCTGCCTATACATATGATATCCTATAAACTCTAGAAAGAAGTGCTCTCTAGCAAAATGCAAGTATTAAGAAGAGCATTAACAGTAAATATGAGAGATTGAGATCATGGACAGCCTATCCTGGGTTATGAATGAGCTTCATTCCCGTCAAGGTATGCACAAAACCAACCTATTTCAAGACACTGCCCAAAGTGAAACTATTTAAATGTTTAGTAATCTGGAATGCCATGAAATGATCCATGTTAGAAACTGTTTAAATGTTTATAACATCAATGTACAAAATAACCCTTGGAAGCACAACCTTAATAGAAGAGAAGAGAATAAAGATGTGATCATCTGGGACATTCCTATTCCAACTGGTAGATAGGATGATTGAAGCTAGAATACTAGATATTGTGTTAAAGGTGAAAAATGCAATAACGGCATTGTTGATAGAGTTGTCTATATCCAGCAACTATTCTGTGGATCATATGGAGAATGTGAACATCCTTAAGTGCCAAGAGATGCAATCAGCGACCAAGAAATGTGGTAGAAAGGTACAGAAACCTTTTATTCTAGAGAGAACATAACCTTGTATTGGAGATGTTCATACACCAGACTCTAGATACCACTTTTCTCACTATCCTGTTCTTTTTCTTCTTTCTTTTTTTCTAAAAATTGAACTAATTGAAAGGGTATAAAGAAAATAAATTTCGTACCTTTATAGGAGACCAAACATCGACAAGGAAATTTTAGTTGGAATGTAACCCCCAACTGTAATGCTTAACTAATAATATAAAGTGATTTCTAATTAAAATATTACAGTATGTTATATAAACTTAATTAGGATTTTCCTTTTCTTTAGGACTTAACTTGAAGTTATGGATCAGTTTTCCTTGTGTTAAGATAAAGCTGTATATATATTTTTTTCTTTATTTATGATGTGATGATAGACTTGAAATTCTATGTCAAGTGATAAACTTTCTTGATTGTAAAATTGAATAATGAATAAATAAAAATGTAAAAAAAGGTACAGAAACAGTCCCATATATATTAGGTATCACTAGCCTGATTTAGAAGAATTTCCAAACACATATTAATATGTTGTCTATTAAAATTACACCCTATGGCACAATGCAAGTATTAATGTAAATAAGGTAAAACAAAATTATACTCGTAGTCATAATGATGGCCACTGAACTGGTACAGAGGGTCATGGCAGAAATATTGCCTCTATTCCTTGGTTTTATGGTTCAAGTTTGGAAGTCCATCATATGAGAAAAATTATCACTTTACTGAGTTGAACTGGAAAATTACTTTTGTACAAAGTAAGTGGGAGAAACCCTAATGGTTGAATTGGAGGTGAAGGATCTGCAAGGTTTTTCAGGAAGATCTCTGGATCCTCCCCTGCTTTTATCTTAGGACCTGAGGTAACAGATTCATCTGGGTTGTGGCAGTTTGCATGGCTTGGGCAATCTGCACCAGCACCCCTGTTGCTGGGTGCAGCTTGCCCAAACTTCTATAGCTGCTGTTGGCCCTCTGCCAGGATATGTACCAGCCACTCCATAGCAAAGAAGATGGTGAGTCTCTGGGGATGAGAATTACAGAAAAACCAAAAAGCCTTTCTGGCCCTTATTAACTGCTTATTTTGTTAGCTGCTTCAGGCGGGGCTAATCCCTTTGGCCTGATATAACAAATTTCCATGCTGTTCCTATGGCCAGACCCCAAGAAAAGATTTAATAAAAATTTTTTTTTCTTCAGGCTCTGTGGGCTCCTGTCTGTGCTTCCCACTTAGAATAAGGATCCCACTTTGTACACCATATATGATCGCTCAGGAGTGGCCCTGGGTTGGGAAACAGTCAGGAGTACAAAAAGGGGGCTAAACACCAGCTGGTTCCATACAAAGGAACTCTTTATTTGTAAGGAAAACCAAAAGTACAGTGCAGAGGTGGCTTACTTCAGCAGTCTCACAACAATCAGGTGTATGCAGTTTTTGCATAGACTGGCTTCCTGCCTTCTCTCTGGGACCTCTGTTCTCTTCTGGGCTCTGCCTTCTTATCCAAAGCTGGAGGGATCTTCCTAGGTTGGCTGTTAAGGAGGACTGGGTCAGATGGCTGTGGCCAGTCCTTTAAGGTGTTCTGAGGGAGTTTCTTATACACTCCCTGACAGGGGGATTATAAAAAATATTCATCTTCTTTCTTAATTTCATGGTAAAATTGTTATGGAGTCTCAATTTAGTGGACCCTTGGGCCGACCTGCAGGAGACTGGGATAGGAGTTCAATGTCTCTAGTATACAGCAGGCCGGGAGGCAGATGTTCAGGCAGGACATAGAGGTGCTCTTCACCCTGGAAGCTGGTGCTCCCCTGGGAGGAGCCCGTAGGAGCCCAGCCGCTGGGACTTAAGCGGCTTCACCCTTGGAAGCCGAAGCCCCCCCCCCCCCCCCTCCGGGAGGAGCCCGTAGGTGGGTTGATGATCAGGACTGAGAACTGGAACCAAACTAGAACAGTAGACAGGAACTGAGGCAAGACTCGGGTACTGGAACCAGGCAGGAACTGTAGCAAGACTCCGGTACTGGAACCAGGCAGGAACCGTAGCAGGCAAGCAGGAATGGAGCGAGTACCAAGGCAGCTCACTCCGGGGCACGAAGCAACAGGGAACCAGGAGGTAAACCCGTTGCAAGGCAAAGACTGAGTGTCCACGGCCAGCTTATCAAGGACGCGGCGTCTGATGTCAGGAACTGGGCGGAGTCACCACTGGCGGGAAACGGCCTAGAAAAGCACCCAAGTGGCACGCGCGCGTGCCTAGAAGCAGGGCGTCCATGGGAGGCTTCCCGGCGGTGTGGTCCCCGCGGGGACGCCACCAAACAGGCCGCAAGCCAGGCCTGTTCAGCCTGTTCCGTGCTCCTGGAACAGGTCCAGGAGCACAGAGGTAAGGGTCTGGTCGCGGCGCTCACGGCCAGAACCGTAACAGTACCTCCCCTCTTAGCTGGTCCAGGTTTACTTGGGTGGTCCAGATGGAACTGCCGTAATAAGTCCTTGTCAAGGATGTTATGGGCCGGTTCCCAAGAATTATCCTCTGGTCCGCAACCCTCCCAGGCAAGCAAGTACTCCCAGCGTCGTTGATGGAACCGGACATCCAAGATCTCACATACTTGATACGTAACATTGTCCGGTACTGAAGGATCCGATGGCTCAGGAGCCCGGGAGTGGTATCTGGATAAAACAAGAGGCTTCAGCAATGACACATGGAAGACGTCATGTATGCGCATGGAGGAGAGTAGGCGTAGTCTGTATGAGACTGCTCCCATTTGTTCAGCGACTCGAAAAGGCCCACAGAATCTCGGAGCTAGTCTTCAAGACGGGATTCGTAGCTGTAGATTCTTAGTACTAAGCCAGACGCGGTCTCCAGGAAGGAAAACAGGTGCTGGCTGACTATGCCTATCCGCCCATTCCTTGGCGGACTGGGCGGCGTTATGGAGCTTTCCCTGGATAGAACTTAAGTCCATAAGGAAAGAAGCTGGCGGGCTGAAAGTTGCACTGCCGGAAGTGCACTAGGTTCAGGCGAAGGCAAGGGCGGTCGAAGTTGCTTCCCATAGACAACGAGGAAAGGTGAACTTCCAGTAGCAGCATGCGTGTGATTATTATACGAGAACTCCACCCACGGGAGTAACTTGGCCCAATTATCTTGTCGTTCATTCACGAACGAACGGAGAAAAGTCTTTAAGGTTCAGTTAGTCCGTTCTGTTTGCCCATTAGTCTGGGGATGGAACACAGACGAAAGACTAAGTTGCACACTAAAGCGTTTGCACAGTGCTTTCCAATATCGAGCAGTAAACTGTGGTCCTCGATCGGAGACTATATCCTACGGAAGACCGTGAAGTCTAAAGACATGCTGGGCGATGAGATTTGGCTAGGTCAGGTGCAGAAGGCAACTTTGGCAAGGGGACAAAGTGCGCCATCTTGGAGAATCGGTCTACGGTCACGCAAATGACCTTAGGGACCACAACCAGTCTCTTCTCTCTCTCTCTCTCTCACACACACACACACAAGTCACACCCTCAGGACCAGTTTCTGTCTCTTACACATCACTCATCTCCCCAACCAGTCTATCTCCCTCTCTCACACACACACACACACACATACCAGTCACCTCTCTGGCCAGTCTCTCTCAATCACACAATGCTCTCGCTCTCTCTTACTAACACACAGGCTTTCAATCACACACATATGCTCTCTCTATTTCACTTACACACAAGCTCTCAATCACACACGTTCTATCTCACTTACAAACAGGCTCAATCACACACATGCCCTCTCTCACAGCCACAAGCCAGCCAAAAACATGCTCCATCTCTCTCGCACACACACACTGACACACACAAGCACTCTCCCTGTCTCACATACACATTACACTCACAGAAGCACCTTGCTTTCAGACTTACAGCATTTTTCACTTTTATTAAAAGTGAAAGTGATGCTCCCAACCATTAAATAAGAAAACCACATTCCTATCAGAAGGCGAAATGACACCCTTCCTTCAGGTTCTGTGCTTCCAAGGGACAGCCACCTACACCTTCTCTTGTTTTATGCTTTCAGGCAATAAAGCAAGTGTCTTTCTTCAAACTATCAGTCGTATGATTATTCATGTGGGAGATATGGAACAGAAAGACATCCTTAGTCAGCTTCCCTTTTAAATGGGAAGACTCCAGTCTTAGTCATTTAAAAATATACATTTTCTAAAGGCTTAAAAAAAAAAAAAAAAAAAAAGCAAAACTGTTTCAGATTGGAACTATTCTAGTCTTCATGCTTAAATTATGCTTAAAAAAACCCAAAAACAAAACCCACCTGGCATCAGTATCTTAAATTTGTGATTTTGCTGAGATGAACATGTTAAATACTTTAATTTTTTTTTTTTTACTTTAATATTTGTCTCTACCCACTTTAGTATTTGTCTCTACCCACTTTGTTAAATTTTATTTTCCAGCAGAGGGATTCTTAAAATTTAGTAATTTCATCTTTCATCCAACTTTTCAACAAAATCAGCACAAAAGTTGAGGTATATGTATTATCACACTTCATTTTTTTAAACTGGCAGATTCCTTTCTCACATACACATCACATACACACACACAGAAGCTCCATTCCTTTCTTACATACACATCACATACACACATACACAGAAGCTCCATTCCTTTCTTACATATACATCACATCACATACACATACACACACACACACACACACACACAGAAAGAAGATCGGCGCAGCTGGTCTAGCTGATCACGTGGCCGAAGAAAGGAAGATCGGTGCAGCCGGAAACCAGCCGCCGAGACTTAAGGGGCGCCGCGGCAGGCAGCCAGCCCCCGACTCTCCCTGCCTCCCCCCCAAGTGTCACCCTCCCGAAGCCCCCCCGGTGGTCCAGCGGAGGGCCCGGGAGCGATCTGCCACTCCCGGGGCCTCGGCTGCCACTAAGCAAAATGGCGCCGGTGGCCTTCAGCCCCTGTCACATGGTAGGGGCTAAAGGTCACCAGCGCCATTTTGCTTAGTGGCAGCCGAGGCCCCGGGAGCGGCAGATCGCTCCCGGGACCTCCGCTGGACCACTAGGGGGGTGTCGGTAGGGTGACACTGGCGGGGCGGCAGGGCGAGTCGGGAGCTGGCTGCCTGCCGCGGCGCCCCCTAAATCTCGGCGCTTGGTCTCCATCTAGGCGAGTCAAAGGCTGGCAGAATTTTGAAAGGGCACTTTTTGCCCTTTACAAATTTTGCTGCCTGCCACGGCGCCCCCTAAATCTCGGCGCCCTAGGCACAGGCCTAACTCGCCTAGTGGTTCTGCCGGCCCTGCATGGCTCTGAGAATCACTGGTGCAGGGAAAAGAGAGGTGAGCAGCAAAGGTTGCAGCCGTCTGCGCCCAACGGGCGCAACAGGTTTATGTGTTGATCCTCTTGGCAAGATACACTAGAACATCTAATTATCTGCTTTTGCACCTTTAAAGCTTGGTTTAACCACAATAAACTTTCACTCAATGTGCGAAAACAGAGTTTCTAGCTATACATAGTCCATACTTCACCTTTGTCAAAGATACTATCTCCTTGGAAACCTCATGTTTTCACATTAAGAACCAAATTAAAAGTATTGCTGTTTGTTTAGACCAGTGGTTCTCAACCTTTTTCCCATCATGACACACCTAACAGACCACGCTCACATGTGTGACACACTGCTCATTACAATTCATGGCGGAAATAAAAAATAAAGCCCCAGTATTATTTTTATTGTTAAGAATGACTCAAGGGAAAGATACATATACTGTCTGAACAGAAATTGCATAAATAGTAAACATCCTACACCAAAACAGCACCAATTTCCAGTACTCAAACAGTAAACACCTTACTTAAGAAAAGTAGAGATGTGCAGTAGGGACGGATTTGTCCAATTCAGTATTCATATTCGTCTGGACCCAAATCCGTTGCATCCGTTCTTGGGGGACCCCGATCCGTTCATTAGTTACATATGTATTCGTTTCCCAAAAAAACACCCATCCCAACCCTTTAAATTTAATTAACTACAACCCCCCACCTTCCTGACCCCCCCCCCAAGACTTGCCAAAATCCCTGGTGGTCCAGCGGGGGTCCTGGAGCGATCTCCTGCACTCGGGACGTCAGCTGCCGGTATTCAAAATTGCGCCGATAGCCTTTGCTCTTACTATGTCTCAGGGGCTACCAGTGCCATTGGTCGGCCCCTGTCACATGGTAGGAGCAATGGATGGCCGGCGCCATCTTGTGCTCCTACCATGTCGGCTGACCAATGGCAGTAGTAGATAGTGTGATACTATCTTTCGGATAGTATCACACTATCTTCTGCTTATTGGCTGCCTTGCTGACTATAAAAAGCACAAACACTTCTCCCCAATACTTAAAAAAATTAAAAAAAATTCCCCAGCAAATCTTTTTTTTTATCAGATACTTTAAATCTCTATCTGCAATGGAAAATAGAAAAGGAGATCTTCATTCCTCCTTCAAAAGAGCCTAGACAGAGTTCTTGGGACTTTTTATAGCTGATCTTTAAAGACTTAGGGGTCTCAAGCCCAACAATCTCTCTTATTATGGGTGCAATGTTTTCTTCAGCATTTCCCAGAAAAAAACAATATATTGTACTCAAACATAAGTCATCTTCCATATATAGGGCAGAGCTCTAGCACCCATAGTTTGCTTCTCCCCAATAATTAAAACAAATAAAATGTCCAAAGCAAAACTTGCAGATTCTTTCAGACACCAGCAAGGTGATCCTCTCCTCTCGGTGCTCCCACTGGATTGTGGGTTACTGAGTTCTTCCCTTCCAATATGTATTGTGCTTCGAAGGTAAATTATTGCAAAGCAATCCCTTTGGAGATTTACACTACAGTTAGTGGGCCTGGGTGACTCACTGCTGTTTTGATTAACGATTGATGGCACCTAATCAAATCATTCACACAACCTTAACACTTCACTTAGTGAGCCTGAGTGACTCACTGCTGTCATGAATAACAAATGTTGATAGCTAATCAAATCAAACCACACTACCTTATCACCATTCCAAGGTGAGTAACTGAACTTTTCAACCTTTTTCCTTAGGTATTCACTTCTCCCAGCTTATTTCTAGATTCTGGGTCCCTTTTTTTTTTTTTTTTTTCAAATTTACAAACACACTATCTTCTGCTTATTGGCTGCCTTGCTGACTATAAAAAGCACAAACACTTCTCCCCAATACTTAAAAAATAAAAGAAATTCCCCAGCAAATCTTTTTTTTGATCAGATACTTTAAATCTCTATCTGCAATGGAAAATGGAAAAGGAGATCTTCATTCCTCCTTCAAAAGAACCTAGACAGAGTTCTTGGGACTTTTTATAGCTGATCTTTAAAGACTTAGGGGTCTCAAGCCCATCAATCTCTCTTATTATGGGTGCAATATTTTCTTCAGCATTTCCCAGAAAAAAACAATATATTGTCCTCAAGCATGCTTAATTGAAGCATCTTTTTTCTCACAGAGAGTCCTACAAAACCTTCCATTTGCCGTAGCTTAATTGCTAATGGCTCGAAAGGACAGACGAACAATATTGACCAAATGGGACATCATTGTCTTGTAACCCGTCCCAGTTCAAGTTTTCCTGACAATGAGCCGTTCACCAACATTTGAACTTGTGGCTTGTGACAAAGAACTTTTCCCATTCTAAAAATCTTGACCTAAGTTTGAACTTTTTCAGAGCCTAAAGTAAATACCATCCTTCTACCCAGGCAAAAACTCCATTTCTGCTTTCAGACAGAGAGGCATTGAATAAGTTTAAGCAGAACTCATCCTTGCTTTCAGACTCTGGAGAACTTGTTATTAACATAGTAAATGATGGCCAAGACTGGGACATCTCTCATGTGAGCAGTTGAGACTCCCCTACTCTGCTTGCTTCTCCAACCCAACACAAACCTCAACTTTCCCCATGCCTTTTTTTCTCTCTCCTCAACTCTTTCCCCACCTGCTCCTCAATGCTGCCATGGCCTGTTATGCCTTGCTCCCGATTGCAGCTGCCCTGTTCTCTTCTCCCCAGTATTGCTGGTCTTTGTTCTGCTCCTGATTTTTCTTACACTATGCTCTGCTCCTGATATTTCTGGCTTAATCTCTGCATGGTGGAGATACCATTCTTGATTTTGAATTATGAACCCGGTGCCATAAATGAAGGAAATTCTCAGATATCCTCTTAACCTGAAATGAGAATTCTTCATAAACATCCAGCTGCCATTTGGACTCTGCAAATGCAGATGGAGAAAATGGAGTTTTCATGGTCGAAAAGTGAAAGATAGGAAATTAAGGAGCCTTTAGGATTGGGGAGATTGCAGCAGTAGCCGCCATGCGAGGCCTCGGCTTCAGAGGCGCAAGCATTCTGTTTACTAATGTGCATTACTGTTCTTGACCATTTTGTCCAGCTTGCCTGAATACCACTCTGTTGGGACATATAGGGTGCCTTGTGTATCTATGCTTATTTCAATAAAGCAAGATGTTTGAGAAATATGGTTTGCCCACAGCCCCAAGCACACTTGACCCTCTGTACAGGGTAAAGCCTGCAGTCAAACTACATGGGCATTTTCTGCTGCCTTGTTCTGTGACTTTCGGCCAAGGTGCAGCAAGTTAGAACTAGCAGAGTGAGGAGATGTTAAGAGTGAGAAGTGATATAGATGAAAACAAAGACCTACCGACAAGGATGGGATTCGAACCCATGCATGCAGAGCACAACAGATTAGCAGTCCATCGCCTTCACCACTCGGCCACCTTGTCATACATTTGCACACTTTTCCTCCTAGTCTTAAAATTATGGAAACATTATTTCTTCTAGCCTCAATTTGTTTCGCCCTTCTGATGCCTGCTTTTTTTTTTCTCCACAGAATGCGTACAGTGCTGTTCCCGCTAGAGGAGCACCGAGGTCCTGCTGTAGCTGCATGTGAAATGCACAGCCCAACTTCTAAAAACTACTGTATACGAGTTGCACTGTTCAACTACGGTTCTCCGAATTGGTCTTCTCTTTTTGCTACACTGTTTCTTTCTCTTTATTTGAACATATAATAGGAACAATAAGTGAGTTTCCTGAAAGTGAGCTTGAAAAGAAAAGATATATTAAAGGTCTGGGAGAGGGAAGATATACGGGAGCCCGAGCCCAATGTGATTTGAACACGCACCCTTCTGATCTGGAGTCAGATGCGCTGCCATTGCGCCATGAGGTCCACTCTGACAAAGATGTGCAGTGTGAGCCCTAAATGATAAATCCATCCCCTGAGAATGCTTTTTCTAAAACGCTGACACAGAACCAGCACAATGCGGATTTTCAAATTCAGTCCGTGAAACACAGTCAAGGAATGGATAATATGAAAAAAAAAACAACCTACAAACTTACAGGAAAAAAAAGAAATGAAAGCTTTTTCACCTGGTCAGACAATATCTATCATTGTATCTCGAAAACTTCCAGAGAATGTGCTTACATAAAAAGTGGAGAGACTCGGATACCGATCTCTCAAGTCTATGCACTGTACAGAAGAGTTCGACAGAAAGCTATTGTGTGTGAAAACGTTTAGTGAAACAACTGTTCAGAATAAACAAAGATGTGCATACCAGATTCTGGAGCGTACAGCTTAACAAACTGCTCACATTAGGGGCCCGGCTTTTTCTCCACTAGATCTGCATGATCTCCACATCTCCCAGCTCTTTAACCTCCGATTAAGCAGTCAGCATAAGTCATCTTCCATATATAGGGCTTCTCCCCAATAATTAAAACAAATAAAATGTCCAAAGCAAAACTTGCAGATTCTTTCAGACACCAGCAAGGTGATCCTCTCCTCTCGGTGCTCCCACTGGATTGTGGGTTACTGAGTTCTTCCCTTCCAATATGTATTGTGCTTCGAAGGTAAATTATTGCAAAGCAATCCCTTTGGAGATTTACACTACAGTTAGTGGGCCTGGGTGACTCACTGCTGTTTTGATTAACGATTGAGGGCACCTAATCAAATCATTCACACAACCTTAACACTTCACTTAGTGAGCCTGAGTGACTCACTGCTGTCATGAATAACAAATGTTGATAGCTAATCAAATCAAACCACACTACCTTATCACCATTCCAAGGTGAGTAACTGAACTTTTCAACCTTTTTCCTTAGGTATACACTGCTCCCAGCTTATTTCTAGCTTCTGGGTCCCTTTTTTTTTTTTTTTTCAAATTTACAAACACACTATCTTCTGCTTATTGGCTGCCTTGCTGACTATAAAAAGCACAAACACTTCTCCCCAATACTTAAAAAAATAAAAGAAATTACCCAGCAAATCTTTTTTTTGATCAGATACTTTAAATCTCTATCTGCAATAGAAAATGGAAAAGGAGATCTTCATTCCTCCTTCAAAAGAACCTAGACAGAGTTCTTGGGACTTTTTATAGCTGATCTTTAAAGACTTAGGGGTCTCAAGCCCATAAATCTCTCTTATTATGGGTGCAATATTTTCTTCAGCATTTCCCAGAAAAAAACAATATATTGTCCTCAAGCATGCTTAATTGAAGCATCTTTTTTCTCACAGGGAGTCCTACAAAACCTTCCATTTGCCGTAGCTTAATTGCTATTGGCTCGAAAGGACAGACGAACAATATTGACCAAATGGGACATCATTGTCTTGTAACCCGTCCCAGTTCAAGTTTTCCTGACAATGAGCCGTTCACCAACATTTGAACTTGTGGCTTGTGACAAAGAACTTTTCCCATTCTAAAAATCTTGACCTAAGTTTGAACTTTTTCAGAGCCTAAAGTAAATATCATCCTTCTACCCAGGCAAAAACTCCATTTCTGCTTTCAGACAGAGAGGCATTGAATAAGTTTAAGCAGAACTCATCCTTGCTTTCAGACTCTGGAGAACTTGTTATTAACATAGTAAATGATGGCCAAGACTGGGACATCTCTCATGTGAGCAGTTGAGACTTGCTCCCGATTGCTGCTGCCCTGTTCTCTTCTCCCCAGTATTGCTGGTCTTTGCTCTGCTCCTGATTGTTCTTACACTATGCTCTGCTCCTGATATTTCTGGCTTAATCTCTGCATGGTGGAGATACCATTCTTGATTTTGAATTATGAACCCGGTGCCATAAATGAAGGAAATTCTCAGATATCCTCTTAACCTGAAATGAGAATTCTTCATAAAGATCCAGCTGCCTTTTGGACTCTGCAAATGCAGATGGAGAAAATGGAGTTTTCATGGTCGAAAAGTGAAAGATAGGAAATTAAGGAGCTTTTAGGATGGGAAGATTGCAGCAGTAGCTGCCATGCGAGGCCTCGGCTTCAGAGGCGCAAGCATTCTGTTTACTAATGTGCGTTACTGTTCTTGACCATTTTGTCCAGCTTGCCTGAATATCACTCTGTTGGGACATACAGGGTGCCTTGTGTATCTATGCTTATTTCAATAAAGCAAGATGTTTGAGAAATATGGTTTGCCCACAGCCCCAAGCACACTTGACCCTCTGTACAGGGTAAAGCCTGCAGTCAAACTACATGGGCATTTTCTGCTGCCTTGTTCTGTGACTTTCGGCCAAGGTGCAGCAAGTTAGAACTAGCAGAGTGAGGAGATGTTAAGAGTGAGAAGTGATATAGATGAAAACAAAGACCTACCGACAAGGATGGGATTCGAACCCATGCATGCAGAGCACAATGGATTAGCAGTCCATCGCCTTCACCACTCGGCCACCTTGTCATACATTTGCACACTTTTCCTCCTAGTCTTAAAATTATGGAAACATTATTTCTTCTAGCCTAAATTTGTTTCGCCCTTCTGATGCCTGCTTTTTTTTTTTCTCCACAGAATGCGTACAGTGCTGTTCCCGCTAGAGGAGCACCGAGGTCCTGCTGTAGCTGCATGTGAAATGCACAGCCCCATCTTCTAAAAACTACTGGTATATGAGTTGCACTGTTCAACTACGGTTCTCCGAATTGGTCTTCTCTTTTTGCTACACTGTTTCTTTCTCTTTATTTAAACATATAATAGGAACAATAAGTGAGTTTCCTGAAAGTGAGCTTGAAAAGAAAAGATATATTAAAGGTCAGAGGGAGGGGGGATATATGGGAGCCCGAGCTTGACCCCCACTTGATTTGAACATGCATCCTTCTGATCTGGAGTCAGATGCGCTGCCATTGTGCCACGAGGTCCACTCTGAAAGAGAAGTGCAGTGTGAGCCCTAAATGCTAAATCCATCCCCTGAGAATGCTTTTTCGAAAACGCTGACACAGAACCAGCACAATGCGGATTTTCAAATTCAGTCCGTGAAACACAGTCAAGGAATGGATAATATGAAAAAAAAACAACCTACAAACTTAAAGGACAAAAAAGAAATGAAAGCTTTTTTACCTGGTCAGACAATATCTATCATTGTATCTCGAAAACTTCCAGAGAATGTGCTTACATAAAAAGTGGAGAGACTCGGATACCGATCTCTCAAGTCTATGCACTGTACAGAAGAGTTCGACAGAAAGCTATTGTGTGTGAAAACGTTTAGTGAAACAACTGTTCAGAATAAACAAAGATGTGCATACCAGATTCTGGAGCGTACAGCTTAACAAACTGCTCACATTAGGGGCCCGGCTTTTTCTCCACTAGATCTGCACGATCTCCACATCTCCCAGCTCTTTAACCTCCGATTAAGCAGTCAGCATAAGTCATCTTCCATATATAGGGCAGAGCTCTAGCACCCACAGTTTGCTTCTCCCCAATAATTAAAACAAATAAAATGTCCAAAGCAAAACTTGCAGATTCTTTCAGACACCAGCAAGGTGATCCTCTCCTCTCAGTGCTCCCACTGGATTGTGGGTTACTGAGTTCTTCCCTTCCAATATGCATTGTGCTTCGAAGGTAAATTATTGCAAAGCAATCCCTTTGGAGATTTACACTACAGTTAGTGGGCCTGGGTGACTCACTGCTGTTTTGATTAACGATTGAGGGCACCTAATCAAATCATTCACACAACCTTAACACTTCACTTAGTGAGCCTGAGTGACTCACTGCTGTCATGAATAACAAATGTTGATAGCTAATCAAATCAAACCACACTACCTTATCACCATTCCAAGGTGAGTAACTGAACTTTTCAACCTTTTTCCTTAGGTATACACTGCTCCCAGCTTATTTCTAGCTTCTGGGTCCCTTTTTTTTTTTTTTTTTTCAAATTTACAAACACACTATCTTCTGCTTATTGGCTGCCTTGCTGACTATAAAAAGCACAAACACTTCTCCCCAATACTTAAAAAAATAAAAGAAATTCCCCAGCAAATCTTTTTTTTGATCAGATACTTTAAATCTCTATCTGCAATGGAAAATGGAAAAGGAGATCTTCATTCCTCCTTCAAAAGAACCTAGACAGAGTTCTTGGGACTTTTTCTAGCTGATCTTTAAAGACTTAGGGGTCTCAAGCCCATCAATCTCTCTTATTATGGGTGCAATATTTTCTTCAGCATTTCCCAGAAAAAAACAATATATTGTCCTCAAGCATGCTTAATTGAAGCATCTATTTTCTCACAGGGAGTCCTACAAAACCTTCCATTTGCCGTAGCTTAATTGCTATTGGCTCGAAAGGACAGACGAACAATATTGACCAAATGGGACATCATTGTCTTGTAAGCCGTCCCAGTTCAAGTTTTCCTGACAATGAGCCGTTCACCAACATTTGAACTTGTGGCTTGTGACAAAGAACTTTTCCCATTCTAAAAATCTTGACCTAAGTTTGAACTTTTTCAGAGCCTAAAGTAAATATCATCCTTCTACCCAGGCAAAAACTCCATTTCTGCTTTCAGACAGAGAGGCATTGAATAAGTTTAAGCAGAACTCATCCTTGCTTTCAGACTCTGGAGAACTTGTTATTAACATAGTAAATGATGGCCAAGACTGGGACATCTCTCATGTGAGCAGTTGAGACTCCCCTACTCTGCTTGCTTCTCCAACCCAACACAAACCTCAACTTTCCCCATGCCTTTTTTTCTCTCTCCTCAACTCTTTCCCCACCTGCTCCTCAATGCTGCCATGGCCTGTTATGCCTTGCTCCCGATTGCTGCTGCCCTGTTCTCTTCTCCCCAGTATTGCTGGTCTTTGCTCTGCTCCTGATTGTTCTTACACTATGCTCTGCTCCTGATATTTCTGGCTTAATCTCTGCATGGTGGAGATACCATTCTTGATTTTGAATTATGAACCCGGTGCCATAAATGAAGGAAATTCTCAGATATCCTCTTAACCTGAAATGAGAATTCTTCATAAACATCCAGCTGCCATTTGGACTCTGCAAATGCAGATGGAGAAAATGGAGTTTTCATGGTCGAAAAGTGAAAGATAGGAAATTAAGGAGCTTTTAGGATGGGAAGATTGCAGCAGTAGCTGCCATGCGAGGCCTCGGCTTCAGAGGCGCAAGCATTCTGTTTACTAATGTGCGTTACTGTTCTTGACCATTTTGTCCAGCTTGCCTGAATACCACTCTGTTGGGACATACAGGGTGCCTTGTGTATCTATGCTTATTTCAATAAAGCAAGATGTTTGAGAAATATGGTTTGCCCACAGCCCCAAGCACACTTGACCCTCTGTACAGGGTAAAGCCTGCAGTCAAACTACATGGGCATTTTCTGCTGCCTTGTTCTGTGACTTTCGGCCAAGGTGCAGCAAGTTAGAACTAGCAGAGTGAGGAGATGTTAAGAGTGAGAAGTGATATAGATGAAAACAAAGACCTACCGACAAGGATGGGATTCGAACCCATGCATGCAGAGCACAATGGATTAGCAGTCCATTGCCTTCACCACTCGGCCACCTTGTCATATATTTGCACACTTTTCCTCCTAGTCTTAAAATTATGGAAACATTATTTCTTCTAGCCTCAATTTGTTTCGCTCTTCTGATGCCTGCTTTTTTTTTTTCTCCACAGAATGCGTACAGTGCTGTTCCCGCTAGAGGAGCACCGAGGTCCTGCTGTAGCTGCATGTGAAATGCACAGCCCCATCTTCTAAAAACTACTGGTATACGAGTTGCACTGTTCAACTACGGTTCTCCGAATTGATCTTCTCTTTTTGCTACACTGTTTCTTTCTCTTTATTTGAACATATAATAGGAACAATAAGTGAGTTTCCTGAAAGTGAGCTTGAAAAGAAAAGATATATTAAAGGTCTGGGGAGGGGGGATATACGGGAGCCCGAGCTTGACCCCGACATGATTTGAACACGCACCCTTCTGATCTGGAGTCAGATGCGCTGCCATTGCGCCACGAGGTCCACTCTGAAAGAGATGTGCAGTGTGAGCCCTAAATGCTAAATCCATCCCCTGAGAATGCTTTTTCTAAAACGCTGACACAGAACCAGCACAATGCGGATTTTCAAATTCAGTCCGTGAAACACAGTCAAGGAATGGATAATATGAAAAAAAAACAACCTACAAACTTAAAGGAAAAAAAAGAAATGAAAGCTTTTTCACCTGGTCAGAAAATATCTATCATTGTATCTCGAAAACTTCCAGAGAATGTGCTTACATAAAAAGTGGAGAGACTCGGATACCGATCTCTCAAGTCTATGCACTGTACAGAAGAGTTCGACAGAAAGCTATTGTGTGTGAAAACGTTTAGTGAAACAACTGTTCAGAATAAACAAAGATGTGCATACCAGATTCTGGAGCGTACAGCTTAACAAACTGCTCACATTAGGGGCCTGGCTTTTTCTCCACTAGATCTGCAAGATCTCCACATCTCCCAGCTCTTTAACCTCCGATTAAGCAGTCAGCATAAGTCATCTTCCATATATAGGGCAGAGCTCTAGCACCCATAGTTTGCTTCTCCCCAATAATTAAAACAAATAAAATGTCCAAAGCAAAACTTGCAGATTCTTTCAGACACCAGCAAGGTGATCCTCTCCTCTCGGTGCTCCCACTGGATTGTGGGTTACTGAGTTCTTCCCTTCCAATATGTATTGTGCTTCGAAGGTAAATTATTGCAAAGCAATCCCTTTGGAGATTTACACTACAGTTAGTGGGCCTGGGTGACTCACTGCTGTTTTGATTAACGATTGAGGGCACCTAATCAAATCATTCACACAACCTTAACACTTCACTTAGTGAGCCTGAGTGACTCACTGCTGTCATGAATAACAAATGTTGATAGCTAATCAAATCAAACCACACTACCTTATCTCCATTCCAAGGTGAGTAACTGAACCTTTCAACCTTTTTCCTTAGGTATACACTGCTCCCAGCTTATTTCTAGCTTCTGGGTCCCTTTTTTTTTTTTTTTTTCAAATTTACAAACACACTATCTTCTGCTTATTGGCTGCCTTGCTGACTATAAAAAGCACAAACACTTCTCCCCAATACTTAAAAAAATAAAAGAAATTCCCCAGCAAATCTTTTTTTTGATCAGATACTTTAAATCTCTATCTGCAATGGAAAATGGAAAAGGAGATCTTCATTCCTCCTTCAAAAGAACCTAGACAGAGTTCTTGGGACTTTTTATAGCTGATCTTTAAAGACTTAGGGGTCTCAAGCCCATCAATCTCTCTTATTATGGGTGCAATATTTTCTTCAGCATTTCCCAGAAAAAAACAATATATTGTCCTCAAGCATGCTTAATTGAAGCATCTTTTTTCTCACAGGGAGTCCTACAAAACCTTCCATTTGCCGTAGCTTAATTGCTATTGGCTCGAAAGGACAGACGAACAATATTGACCAAATGGGACATCATTGTCTTGTAACCCGTCCCAGTTCAAGTTTTCCTGACAATGAGCCGTTCACCAACATTTGAACTTGTGGCTTGTGACAAAGAACTTTTCCCATTCTAAAAATCTTGACCTAAGTTTGAACTTTTTCAGAGCCTAAAGTAAATATCATCCTTCTACCCAGGCAAAAACTCCATTTCTGCTTTCAGACAGAGAGGCATTGAATAAGTTTAAGCAGAACTCATCCTTGCTTTCAGACTCTGGAGAACTTGTTATTAACATAGTAAATGATGGCCAAGACTGGGACATCTCTCATGTGAGCAGTTGAGACTCCCCTACTCTGCTTGCTTCTCCAACCCAACACAAACCTCAACTTTCCCCATGCCTTTTTTTCTCTCTCCTCAACTCTTTCCCCACCTGCTCCTCAATGCTGCCATGGCCTGTTATGCCTTGCTCCCGATTGCTGCTGCCCTGTTCTCTTCTCCCCAGTATTGCTGGTCTTTGCTCTGCTCCTGATTGTTCTTACACTATGCTCTGCTCCTGATATTTCTGGCTTAATCTCTGCATGGTGGAGATACCATTCTTGATTTTGAATTATGAACCCGGTGCCATAAATGAAGGAAATTCTCAGATATCCTCTTAACCTGAAATGAGAATTCTTCATAAACATCCAGCTGCCATTTGGACTCTGCAAATGCAGATGGAGAAAATGGAGTTTTCATGGTCGAAAAGTGAAAGATAGGAAATTAAGGAGCTTTTAGGATGGGAAGATTGCAGCAGTAGCTGCCATGCGAGGCCTCGGCTTCAGAGGCGCAAGCATTCTGTTTACTAATGTGCGTTACTGTTCTTGACCATTTTGTCCAGCTTGCCTGAATACCACTCTGTTGGGACATATAGGGTGCCTTGTGTATCTATGCTTATTTCAATAAAGCAAGATGTTTGAGAAATATGGTTTGCCCACAGCCCCAAGCACACTTGACCCTCTGTACAGGGTAAAGCCTGCAGTCAAACTACATGGGCATTTTCTGCTGCCTTGTTCTGTGACTTTCGGCCAAGGTGCAGCAAGTTAGAACTAGCAGAGTGAGGAGATGTTAAGAGTGAGAAGTGATATAGATGAAAACAAAGACCTACCGACAAGGATGGGATTCGAACCCATGCATGCAGAGCACAATGGATTAGCAGTCCATCGCCTTCACCACTCGGCCACCTTGTCATACATTTGCACACTTTTCCTCCTAGTCTTAAAATTATGGAAACATTATTTCTTCTAGCCTCAATTTGTTTCGCCCTTCTGATGCCTGCTTTTTTTTTTTCTCCACAGAATGCGTACAGTGCTGTTCCCGCTAGAGGAGCACCGAGGTCCTGCTGTAGCTGCATGTGAAATGCACAGCCCCATCTTCTAAAAACTACTGGTATACGAGTTGCACTGTTCAACTACGGTTCTCCGAATTGGTCTTCTCTTTTTGCTACACTGTTTCTTTCTCTTTATTTGAACATATAATAGGAACAATAAGTGAGTTTCCTGAAAGTGAGCTTGAAAAGAAAAGATATATTAAAGGTCTGGGGGAGGGGGGATATATGGGAGCCCAAGCTTGACCCCGACGTGATTTGAACACGCACCCTTCTGATCTGGAGTCAGATGCGCTGCCATTGCGCCACGAGGTCCACTCTGAAAGAGATGTGCAGTGTGAGCCCTAAATGCTAAATCCATCCCCTGAGAATGCTTTTTCTAAAACGCTGACACAGAACCAGCACAATGCGGATTTTCAAATTCAGTCCGTGAAACACAGTCAAGGAATGGATAATATGAAAAAAAAACAACCTACAAACTTAAAGGAAAAAAAAGAAATGAAAGCTTTTTTACCTGGTCAGACAATATCTATCATTGTATCTCGAAAACTTCCAGAGAATGTGCTTACATAAAAAGTGGAGAGACTCGGATACCGATCTCTCAAGTCTATGCACTGTACAGAAGAGTTCGACAGAAAGCTATTGTGTGTGAAAACGTTTAGTGAAACAACTGTTCAGAATAAACAAAGATGTGCATACCAGATTCTGGAGCGTACAGCTTAACAAACTGCTCACATTAGGGGCCCGGCTTTTTCTCCACTAGATCTGCACGATCTCCACATCTCCCAGCTCTTTAACCTCCGATTAAGCAGTCAGCATAAGTCATCTTCCATATATAGGGCAGAGCTCTAGCACCCATAGTTTGCTTCTCCCCAATAATTAAAACAAATAAAATGTCCAAAGCAAAACTTGCAGATTCTTTCAGACACCAGCAAGGTGATCCTCTCCTCTCGGTGCTCCCACTGGATTGTGGGTTACTGAGTTCTTCCCTTCCAATATGTATTGTGCTTCGAAGGTAAATTATTGCAAAGCAATCCCTTTGGAGATTTACACTACAGTTAGTGGGCCTGGGTGACTCACTGCTGTTTTGATTAACGATTGAGGGCACCTAATCAAATCATTCACACAACCTTAACACTTCACTTAGTGAGCCTGAGTGACTCACTGCTGTCATGAATAACAAATGTTGATAGCTAATCAAATCAAACCACACTACCTTATCTCCATTCCAAGGTGAGTAACTGAACCTTTCAACCTTTTTCCTTAGGTATACACTGCTCCCAGCTTATTTCTAGCTTCTGGGTCCCTTTTTTTTTTTTTTTTCAAATTTACAAACACACTATCTTCTGCTTATTGGCTGCCTTGCTGACTATAAAAAGCACAAACACTTCTCCCCAATACTTAAAAAAATAAAAGAAATTCCCCAGCAAATCTTTTTTTTGATCAGATACTTTAAATCTCTATCTGCAATGGAAAATGGAAAAGGAGATCTTCATTCCTCCTTCAAAAGAACCTAGACAGAGTTCTTGGGACTTTTTATAGCTGATCTTTAAAGACTTAGGGGTCTCAAGCCCATCAATCTCTCTTATTATGGGTGCAATATTTTCTTCAGCATTTCCCAGAAAAAAACAATATATTGTCCTCAAGCATGCTTAATTGAAGCATCTTTTTTCTCACAGGGAGTCCTACAAAACCTTCCATTTGCCGTAGCTTAATTGCTATTGGCTCGAAAGGACAGACGAACAATATTGACCAAATGGGACATCATTGTCTTGTAACCCGTCCCAGTTCAAGTTTTCCTGACAATGAGCCGTTCACCAACATTTGAACTTGTGGCTTGTGACAAAGAACTTTTCCCATTCTAAAAATCTTGACCTAAGTTTGAACTTTTTCAGAGCCTAAAGTAAATATCATCCTTCTACCCAGGCAAAAACTCCATTTCTGCTTTCAGACAGAGAGGCATTGAATAAGTTTAAGCAGAACTCATCCTTGCTTTCAGACTCTGGAGAACTTGTTATTAACATAGTAAATGATGGCCAAGACTGGGACATCTCTCATGTGAGCAGTTGAGACTCCCCTACTCTGCTTGCTTCTCCAACCCAACACAAACCTCAACTTTCCCCATGCCTTTTTTTCTCTCTCCTCAACTCTTTCCCCACCTGCTCCTCAATGCTGCCATGGCCTGTTATGCCTTGCTCCCGATTGCTGCTGCCCTGTTCTCTTCTCCCCAGTATTGCTGGTCTTTGCTCTGCTCCTGATTGTTCTTACACTATGCTCTGCTCCTGATATTTCTGGCTTAATCTCTGCATGGTGGAGATACCATTCTTGATTTTGAATTATGAACCCGGTGCCATAAATGAAGGAAATTCTCAGATATCCTCTTAACCTGAAATGAGAATTCTTCATAAACATCCAGCTGCCATTTGGACTCTGCAAATGCAGATGGAGAAAATGGAGTTTTCATGGTCGAAAAGTGAAAGATAGGAAATTAAGGAGCTTTTAGGATGGGAAGATTGCAGCAGTAGCTGCCATGCGAGGCCTCGGCTTCAGAGGCGCAAGCATTCTGTTTACTAATGTGCGTTACTGTTCTTGACCATTTTGTCCAGCTTGCCTGAATACCACTCTGTTGGGACATACAGGGTGCCTTGTGTATCTATGCTTATTTCAATAAAGCAAGATGTTTGAGAAATATGGTTTGCCCACAGCCCCAAGCACACTTGACCCTCTGTACAGGGTAAAGCCTGCAGTCAAACTACATGGGCATTTTCTGCTGCCTTGTTCTGTGACTTTCGGCCAAGGTGCAGCAAGTTAGAACTAGCAGAGTGAGGAGATGTTAAGAGTGAGAAGTGATATAGATGAAAACAAAGACCTACCGACAAGGATGGGATTCGAACCCATGCATGCAGAGCACAATGGATTAGCAGTCCATCGCCTTCACCACTCGGCCACCTTGTCATACATTTGCACACTTTTCCTCCTAGTCTTAAAATTATGGAAACATTATTTCTTCTAGCCTCAATTTGTTTCGCCCTTCTGATGCCTGCTTTTTTTTTTTCTCCACAGAATGCGTACAGTGCTGTTCCCGCTAGAGGAGCACCGAGGTCCTGCTGTAGCTGCATGTGAAATGCACAGCCCCATCTTCTAAAAACTACTGGTATACGAGTTGCACTGTTCAACTACGGTTCTCCGAATTGGTCTTCTCTTTTTGCTACACTGTTTCTTTCTCTTTATTTGAACATATAATAGGAACAATAAGTGAGTTTCCTGAAAGTGAGCTTGAAAAGAAAAGATATATTAAAGGTCTGGGGGAGGGGGGATATATGGGAGCCCGAGCTTGACCCCGACGTGATTTGAACACGCACCCTTCTGATCTGGAGTCAGATGCGCTGCCATTGCACCACGAGGTCCACTCTGAAAGAGATGTGCAGTGTGAGCCCTAAATGCTAAATCCATCCCCTGAGAATGCTTTTTCTAAAACGCTGACACAGAACCAGCACAATGCGGATTTTCAAATTCAGTCCGTGAAACACAGTCAAGGAATGGATAATATGAAAAAAAAACAACCTACACACTTAAAGGAAAAAAAAGAAATGAAAGCTTTTTTACCTGGTCAGACAATATCTATCATTGTATCTCGAAAACTTCCAGAGAATGTGCTTACATAAAAAGTGGAGAGACTCGGATACCGATCTCTCAAGTCTATGCACTGTACAGAAGAGTTCGACAGAAAGCTATTGTGTGTGAAAACGTTTAGTGAAACAACTGTTCAGAATAAACAAAGATGTGCATACCAGATTCTGGAGCGTACAGCTTAACAAACTGCTCACATTAGGGGCCCGGCTTTTTCTCCACTAGATCTGCACGATCTCCACATCTCCCAGCTCTTTAACCTCCGATTAAGCAGTCAGCATAAGTCATCTTCCTTATATAGGGCAGAGCTCTAGCACCCATAGTTTGCTTCTCCCCAATAATTAAAACAAATAAAATGTCCAAAGCAAAACTTGCAGATTCTTTCAGACACCAGCAAGGTGATCCTCTCCTCTCGGTGCTCCCACTGGATTGTGGGTTACTGAGTTCTTCCCTTCCAATATGTATTGTGCTTCGAAGGTAAATTATTGCAAAGCAATCCCTTTGGAGATTTACACTACAGTTAGTGGGCCTGGGTGACTCACTGCTGTTTTGATTAACGATTGAGGGCACCTAATCAAATCATTCACACAACCTTAACACTTCACTTAGTGAGCCTGAGTGACTCACTGCTGTCATGAATAACAAATGTTGATAGCTAATCAAATCAAACCACACTACCTTATCTCCATTCCAAGGTGAGTAACTGAACCTTTCAACCTTTTTCCTTAGGTATACACTGCTCCCAGCTTATTTCTAGCTTCTGGGTCCCTTTTTTTTTTTTTTTTTCAAATTTACAAACACACTGGGGTAGATTTTCAGAGCCCTGCTCGCCTAAATCCGCCCAAAACCGGGCGGATTTAGGCGAGCAGGGCCCTGCGCGCCGGGAAGCCTATTTTACATAGGCCTCCCGGCGCGCGCAGAGCCCCGGGACTCGCGTAAGTCCCGGGGTTCTCGGAGGGGGGCGTGTCGGGGGGCGGGCCCGGTCGCCGCGGCGTTCCGGGGGCGTGTCGGCAGCGTTTTGGGGGCGGGTACGGGGCGTGGCTACGGCCCGGGGGCGTGGCCGCGCCCTCCGTACCCACCCCCAGGTCGCGGCCCGGCGCGCAGCAGGCCCGCTGGCGCGCGGGGATTTACGTCTCCCTCCGGGAGGCGTAAATCCCCCGACAAAGGTAAGGGGGGGGTGTAGACAGGGCCGGGCGGGTGGGTTAGGTAGGGGAAGGGAGGGGAAGGTGAGGGGAGGGCAAAGGAAAGTTCCCTCCAAGGCCGCTCCGATTTCGGAGCGGCCTTGGAGGGAACGGGGGGAGGCAGCGCGGCTCGGCGCGCGCAGGCTATACAAAATCGATAGCCTTGCGCGCGCCGATCCAGGATTTTAGTAGATACGCGCGACTACGCGCGTATCTACTAAAATCCAGCGTACTTTTGTTTGCGCCTGGAGCGCAAACAAAAGTAGGCTGTTCGCGCTCGTCTGAAAATCTACCCCACTATCTTCTGCTTATTGGCTGCCTTGCTGACTATAAAAAGCACAAACACTTCTCCCCAATACTTAAAAAAATAAAAGAAATTCCCCAGCAAATCTTTTTTTGATCAGATACTTTAAATCTCTATCTGCAATGGAAAATGGAAAAGGAGATCTTCATTCCTCCTTCAAAAGAACCTAGACAGAGTTCTTGGGACTTTTTATAGCTGATCTTTAAAGACTTAGGGGTCTCAAGCCCATCAATCTCTCTTATTATGGGTGCAATATTTTCTTCAGCATTTCCCAGAAAAAAACAATATATTGTCCTCAAGCATGCTTAATTGAAGCATCTTTTTTCTCACAGGGAGTCCTACAAAACCTTCCATTTGCCGTAGCTTAATTGCTATTGGCTCGAAAGGACAGACGAACAATATTGACCAATGGGACATCATTGTCTTGTAACCCGTCCCAGTTCAAGTTTTCCTGACAATGAGCCGTTCACCAACATTTGAACTTGTGGCTTGTGACAAAGAACTTTTCCCATTCTAAAAATCTTGACCTAAGTTTGAACTTTTTCAGAGCCTAAAGTAAATATCATCCTTCTACCCAGGCAAAAACTCCATTTCTGCTTTCAGACAGAGAGGCATTGAATAAGTTTAAGCAGAACTCATCCTTGCTTTCAGACTCTGGAGAACTTGTTATTAA